>NC_092826.1:120944002-121271252 GCF_039878825.1 Excalfactoria chinensis
GAAATAATATCTATACAACGATAAAATAGATATATATTTCTTCCAGTCCTTAATAGGGAAAGAAAAATTAGCCTTGAAATCTTTTAGGGAACATGTGCAGACAGACAGCACACATCAGTCATATTCTCATAACCTCCTTCTAAAAACATCATCTCAAATTGCCAAACAGTGACTTTTAGACATTTTCAATAGTGACGATGTTTGACCTTGAACTACAGATTATAAGTAACAATTTTGGCAATCAAGATGCTCTTCAGAAAACCTGCTTGGAATGCAGTTGGATATAAGTAAATGAGGAAAAGAAAAGAAGATTATGGCTTATTAAACGTTGCTCCTTTATGTATGAAATGGAAAGAGAAGGCAATATAAGTGCTTGATATCTCATCATTTATCTTCCCTAGGAGATACAGCTAGCATATCAGAGCAGGTTTTTGAGTAGTCCTGTATACTTGTATAGCACAATATTGACTTGAAGAGTAAGTTTTAAGATAAGAGAATAACACTACAGCTAAGAACAGGCTTCAACCTAATTTGTAATATACACAAATTGCTTATCATTGCACTGTTTTTCAGTGTCACCTGCATCCAAAAACATTTGAAGTTACAGCTCTGTAACACATATGGATACAACCTGCACAGAGGAAGATTTTACATGGGCACAATTTGTGTGGTGTATGGGGCCAACAAGGAAGGTGCCTGCAATGACACACACATGTAAGTAACCAGAGCTGCACTGATTTACGCCGGCTGAGCCTCAGCACATTTTTTTTTAAGTATTGCCTGTAACCACCCTCTGGAGGGACAGATGAGCCTAGAAAAGAAACAATGCTTCTTTATAATTATAGACCATTTGTCATTCAGCAACTGAAATATGGCAGATACTGAAGAAACATTCCAATTCCAAAGAAAACCACAAAGCCATTGCATTTCACTGAACCGTGTCTTAATTTGTTTTCTTATTCTGATAGCCAATTACTCTTCACATTTTGCACTACCAAGCTGATAATGAGCCAAACTCTAGGGGTTTGGCTCAGAGTTAGCAGGCTGAATGAGAACAATTCCCCACAAGCAAAGGATGACACCTGTATTAGAAGGAAGCCACCAAAACCAGTATGGCACATCAAGTTGTATGACTGCCTGATCCAGCACCCAGACATCCTTTGAAAGTCAACAACAGGGTCATACATCCATGCATTTTTTCCCCTCTGCTGCCAGCTGGTAGCTCCCCCAGCAAGTGCCTGTCATGTTCTACCGAGTGTTTTTATGACACGGAGGTTACTCCTCCCCTCTTCTAATAGTATTGTTAATAGTGTGCAAGATATATAAATTATCATCAAGAACCTTGTGCACTCTTATAAGGGAAAAAGAATACATATGCATTGACAGTAAACAACACCGTGCAGGCCAAGTTAAAATTAAGCTGAAAATCTTTCTAAAAATCTCTTAAGAAATCCATAACCCTTTAGAACAAATGAATAGATACAAGATTTTTGTTTGTTTGTTTTAAGACCACTTTATTAATTCACCATGTGATAGTTTATAATTATATTCATTTTAAGTTTGGCAAAAAGCATAGATAGCCTGGAGAGGAGCCATGTAAAAGTGGTGCCAGTGCAAAACCTGCAGGCAATTACCATAAAATACTGAACATGAGCTAATGACTTCAGAGAGAAAGCTTACAGCTAGATAAGCCTTTCATTTATTTAATTATTTCAGCAATGCTAAAAAGCAGTGAAATATTTTGTGTATTATTATAATAATGTGAAATAGATGTAAATTGAATGCCAAGATGTAATACATTGCCCTCCTCTTGTTCTACATACACGTTGTTACTGAAGAGAACTCAGCAGTTTCAAAAAAAAATTGTGTTGGCATCACGAAATCATCAGTGGGAGGAAAGCAGAGAGAGATGGGAGGAAAACAGAACTCCTTCCCTTCACCCCCACCAAGAAAGAACAATCACTTTCACAAAGATGAAGAAATTGTCTTGAATCCAATTCATCATCGGTAGCATTCAAGACACCAAAGATGTTACACCTACGGAAAATGAAATTTCAGACCAGGTCCAGCCTTACAAGTGCATCTATTTCATCTGATATGAATAAGCTATATATCAGGGCCAAAGTAATTAACATACAACAGAAAAAAATGTGCGTACTGTATAAGGAAATAGGAATAGAAGACCAATAAAGGTAACTAAACATCTAATTACTGAGATAAACTTCAAAAAAATCCCAGTAGTTGGAATTATTCCTCCCTTGGGCCTGGCTAGTTTCCCCAGAGACATTATTAACACAGTGTACCACACAGCAGGCTTCCTATGGGCTCTTCATAAGCTAAAACAATAGTGAGGCTTGTTAAAATATATTATTTCTGTCTTTAGAGGATATACCTGACATGAAGCAGCCCTTTGGGTTCAGAACTAGAGGGAGAAACTTTGCAGCTTCACAAACGCCTGTTACTATCTAAATCTTGAAGGAAACTACCTATGATCCTGCTTTACACGATTCATTAGGCAGGTTATAAATATATACTAGAGAATATATTGCTAGCATTTTAAATCTTCAATACGAGAAGCAATACATATGTTTCCATTTTAAAACAAAAATTCCATTTGAAAAAATATAGTTACTGGAAACTGCAAACCCTTGCAAATCTTTGCTGTTCAGCTCTATGAAGAAAGTGGTTTCGAAATCACTCTTTGGAATACCAGGCTGCTGGGCTGAACAGAAGCACATTGTTCTCTTTAAATTATATTTAATACTGTGCGTGATGGCACCCAACAGAGCTATAGCACCCAGAACCAAGAGCAGGCCCTACTTTTTGCAATATGTGTGTCAGGAAGGAGTTTCAGGCTCTGAGCTCCCCACTGTGCCATGTCAACTACAGCAGAAAAACCCACACAGGGCACCCACGCAGCCATCCTGTCTGCAGACTGAAGGTTCATTTACAGAGGAAACATCATTTAAGAGCCATTATCCTGCACAGAGATCTGCAAAGTATTAGAAGAACTACTTGTGCATTACTCTCACAGTGCAATGTAATTTTTAGTGTAGCTGGCACCAAGACAGTAGTTCAGCCAACACAAAGATTATTCCCTTATCAGGAGGGTTTCAGAGCCCAAGAGGGAAATTCACTTTGATCTGTAGTAGCTCACCAAAACCTCAGGAAAATTGGAAGAGACTGAAATACCTTCCCACTTAAAAAAAAAAATCTCTAGAAGAAAAATAAAGCTAGCACAAGGAATTCAACATTGATCTGGTTTCAATCTGTGAAGAACACTGAGTATCAAAGCATATAAAAGCATACCCTTACATCAAAACCAGGGTGTACCCAAGCTGGTGCTTCCAGCATGGCTCAGGGTGAGACCTGCATAGCACACCACAGCCTCCCACTGGGAGCAAAAACTAAGAGCTGCTTAGCTGTCAGCTCCTCTGGGGACAAGGCTCACAAGCAAGCATTTGGTGCAGTTTTTACTTCCAGATAAAATTAAAGCCATTTTTACAATGGCAAGTTCTCCTTGATACAGAAAACCTTTAAGTCTTCATTTACAGAAATGCATGCTAATAAATGATCAAAAGGAAGGATCTGTTGATAAAGAATGCAGCAACCTTGTATCAGAATCCATATAATATTTCCCAGTTTTGCACAGATTTATTCAGATCCAACAGACTGCCTCACATTTTCCCTTTTACCAGGGCAGAATGGTTTCTCTCTTCTTCAGTCTCATGCACATATCACAAGACTAAAGAGCAGTGCTGAGATTATCCTATCAGATCATTACTCCAGCAGATCTAGCATCTTGTAACAGAAGCTTGGGCTGCTAATCTCAGAAAATGGTGAAATAGTTTTCTGGATCTTCTCAGCTATGCTAGGATACATGTGAGGAATAATAATGGCACATCACTTCTGTGATAGCTCAAGGCACAAGACTTGTTAGCTTTTACGGTCCGCAATTATGGATTTCTCTCCAATTGTATATAATACAGTTCTAGCCAGGAAATAATCCAAGTCCCAATAAGCAGGAGAAAAGTATGGCTAAAGATGTAGTAGTACACCGATTAAGCCAAATCATCCTGCATTAAGACATTTTTTTTGCTGTTAAGCCTTTCTAAAAAAGCAACCTACTCAGAGGTGTTATTTTCCTTTTACTTGGTAAGTACTTTTTCTCTTTGTAATTATTTGCACTTTTAAATGTATGTGGGGGAAAAAGCAATCATATTATTAGATCCAAACTGTGACAATAACAGTATGCAGCCTGCTCATTCACAGGGGCAGCAACTCTACTGCTGCTCTGTTTCAGAGAAAAGATTCTCATTTATAAACCCTTGTTGTTTTACTGAGTTCTACTACAGTAATGGAAACTGAGCATGTTTATTAACAACAGCTCTTGCAACACAAACATAAAATCAGTTTATATTCCTGTTTATAAAAATCCACAAGTGCCTAAAACAATAGAAGTCAAGAAATACACATTTAAAAAGATGCCTTCTTTAAGATAACTGAAAGACCAATCTCTTTTCCTAATCTATTATACACAATCACTTAATCAAGCCATTATTAAACATAAACATCAGTCATAACCAGGAAGAAACACCGTGCTGTGCTGTGTTGAATCTACTCTTGCTATGTATATATTTAAAAATGCCTATGGTAGAATTATGTAGAAACATTTACAGAATCTCTTTGCCTTGGACTTGACAGCCACTGAAGCAGCATACATACAACATATTCTATTTTAATCTATATAATAATGGAGAACTATACAATAGGAAAATAAACAGTACAAATTTCAAACTATTACTCACATTACATAGTGTTTAGTTTTCCTAGTTTTCTTAGTTTTTAGTACAACATAACAGATTTCCTGAAAGTTCTGATCTGCAACCCAGACTCTTGCAGGCCATGAAAGTGTGACTATGTCTGATAACAGTGGCAAGAGATAAAACAGAGATTAATGCAGCTTTTGGTGCATGTAGCAAAGGAGAGGGTTAAGAACAAAAGCATCACCAAGAAGGTGGGCTGCAGCCTTTACCATGAGGAACACATTACTGGTGGATGTTGAAAAACTGAACTACAAGAAGATTTGTGGGAGAAATCTTGTAGTGGTTGATCTGGTACATTATGGCTGTAAGTCTTCACTGTGAGAAGTTAACTATATTAGTTATCTTGTGTAACAACCTGATTAATTTTGTACTTCAGAGTAGTTAACTATTATACTGTACATGATTCATCAGAGAATGGATTTAATCCATCTCTTCAAATACAAAAGCAAAGAAGAATAATCTTTTGTTTTATAACTTTTAAATAGATAAATTTTTAATGATGCTTAGAGTACATTAGGAAGGCATTCACTGAAACTGTTTAGCTAAGGGTAACTAGAAAGATTAACTCTGATTTAACAACAGATCATAAACCTATTCTTTCTCACTTTTTCTCCTAAGGTTTGTAAAAGATCAAGTTATAGAAACAAGATTAATAATTTATCTCCTGCTGTTTCAGCACTGTCCTCAGTATTTCAGCTTCAATTTGAAAATGGAATCATAAAATTGGGAAGACTCAAAACTCACTGTGGGATGTATTTGTTTCAGCATTTTGACACATAAACAGTTGTAGGGAATAGGGAAGAGGAGGGAACACAGGAACAAACAGAAGGTTTATAAAAGATAGATAAACATAGAGTTTTATGACATACCTAGTACCAAAAAACATGTGAAAAGGGGCACTAATTCCTGCTGTTATCAGTCTACTCTACATCCAACACAGACAAGCTCACTAAAATTTTACCATAATATAAGAGATGAAACACAAGAGAAGAATTTTTATTTCAGAGTTTTGCGTTGAACAACAGGAAGAAATTTCATCCAAATAAATGAGAGGCATAGTTTTTAAAAAGAGGAACTCTAAAACTGGCCCAGTAGTTGCTAGCTTAAAACAAACACGCTGGCAAACTAACAAAGCAATTGAGCACATCACAAAAACTCTTGAAGAACTGCTTCTGGTTGGGTACATTGCAGCACAGCTATTTTTCCTTAGCAGAGGTTTTTGTATTAGCCAAGTGGGCAGAGTATCAAAATACTTGACATGAAATGAGATATTTCTATATCATGGTCAAATAAAGTCTTGTTTTATAGATTTTTTTTTTCAGTCACTCCTAAGAGCAGGTGATAAATTCATTGATGTTCCCCAAAAAAGAGAGGTAATACAGGCAAGTCGGAGTGAAATTAAGACCACAAGTTTTATAAACCCAATAGGAAATCTTTTTTTTTTTTCCCCTTTCTCTTCATATGCCATAAAAGAATTCCAAATAAATCATGTGTGTGTGAAATAAATCTGGCTTATGACAGTTTAATCTTTAAAAGCAAGGCTGTACTCATGTTTTCCTCAGAAATTTGTGGTCAGAATCAAAGCAGATTGACAGGCTGAGGGAAGATGCTGTTC
Source organism: Excalfactoria chinensis (assembly GCF_039878825.1). Taxonomy (NCBI): domain Eukaryota; kingdom Metazoa; phylum Chordata; class Aves; order Galliformes; family Phasianidae; genus Excalfactoria; species Excalfactoria chinensis. The sequence continues at coordinate 120,950,444 of NC_092826.1, forward strand.
TTACAATATCTTCCCCCCAGCCAGTCCACCCACACACATTACGAAGGGTCCAGTGCACTCTATGAGCAGCATTATGTCTGTGTGAGTGCTTCCCAGGGAGCACATACATGCTCCCAAAGAGACTGCAGAAGTAGTAGCCAAGAGCTCCCATTGGACTTGACTAAAATCCCAATTTCTGACTTCCCATTTTCTGTTCAATTTTCTGTCTTGCTCTTTCCTTTGCATGTTTATCTCACAGAAGAATTCTTCCCACTGACATTACAACATTAGCATAAAATTTACAGCAAGCCAATCAAAGCTGTAGTTTTTGATCACTTGTAAAGTGAGCATAACAAGGCAGTTCGATTTCCATTGGCTTACAACTGGAAAACTATTCTTCTGCAGCTATATAAGAATCTTTCCTTGGATTATTTGTAAAATGTTTGTTGAAAAAAATAATATTGTACAAGATCTGAACATACTGAAAAATCCTCAAGAATATACAAAGTAAATTATACCTAGTTTGTAGACTAGACTTCTGATCCCTGGCTTAATCAGCAACTTCATTCCTGACACAAATTCATACACAAACATTTGCCAGCCATTGTTTTGGGTATGTTATGTCAGCAAGAAAGAACTCACCAGAAATATCCTTTCAAGTTGATCTTGAATGTCTTTCATTCCTGGAAAAGCAGCAACCCCTTGAATCATTTCTACAAAGATACATCCCACTCCCCTACAGAGGGAAAAAAGGAAAAGCATGCAATATTAGAAGATTTATTTTAGATTAAAGAGCTAAAAACAATTATTTGTCTCTATCATCAATATTCAAATAATGTATTTTATTTGCATTATATTTTAAATCAGTGCCAGGCGGAATGACAAGCACTTGTACTTACTGAAAAACAATGTACACAAATACTTTGTTTTGTGGGTTTTTGAAAGCTAAGAGTAGAGATAAGAGGAAAATGAATGGCAGTTGTTGTCACCAGGAAAGCCACAGCACCAACATTCTGTCTCTCTGAGTGCTTCCCAAGGAACACACACGTGCTCCCAAACAGACTCTGGGGATGTGGGAGTGGCACTGAGAGAGCATCTTTGGGAGAAGCTAAACTGGATGGGACCATGGCACAGAGGCACATTGGGAGGGTTCAGACTGAAGGCAAATCTGGAAAAATGAATCAAAAGGACACATGGCTGCTCACAGACAATACATTATGCTACTGCTCAAATGCAGTTGACTCATGGGATAGGCTTGCAGTTACAGCCTCTCTCCTCTCCCCATCACAACAGCTGCCTTGCTACAGCTTCTTGCTCCATGCTGTCATAAAAGGTATTTCGTACTGGTCCCCTCATCTCACTCATTTAAGCCACTGACAGAAGTTCTAGGAAACTGGGGAAGAAATATGCAGCCAAAAGAATGGATTCTAAAGAACTGAGGAAAATGTCTGCAGTACATAATTAAACTTTGGATTACCTGTGTAATTCTTGTGTCTGAGAAGCAAAAGAAATTAGAAATTTGCATTTGCTCATTTGCTGAATGAAAGGAGCTCAACACTTGTTCCATCAATCAAAATAACGTTAAGAGAGAATATGTCTCTCAGCTACAATAGGATGCAGAATTCAACTAAATGCTGTAGCTTGTTGAACTACTATTTCCCATACATATACAACTTGCATATGCAGAATCCTGTGTATGACATATAACCCATATCTGTGTGGCAACCACAGAAAAAAAAATTCAGTCAGTGCAAATGTAAATTCAATAACCCAAAGTGTATACAAGAATGAAGCAATAACTCCCCAAAGACAGTTTCCACCTTCCCCTTAAGCTGTGAGTTGTGTCCTTTCAGTCTGAAAATTCCAGCAGTAATCTCTAATTCAACTCTGTTTTCAGAGGTAAACTATTACAACTGGGATAATCAGCAGATAAGCCATGTTTTTCTTGTTCCTGAAGGCTCTGACTACTACAGAACAGAATGAAATAACTCTGTTTCAAGATGATGAGAGTTGATGGTCAAATCACTAGGAGAGAAAATTAAACAGGCAGCCCTATTTCCCATTTCTAGATCCCAAAGCAGAGATACAGTAAACAAAGTTTCTCCCTAGCCATTGAAATAGTGGATGAGAACATTGAAGGCAGGGTTTTGGTCCAATTTTGGAATAATTCAGGTGTTTATAAAAGTGAGAGGCTGAAATTTATGTTCCATATGCTGCTGCTGATTACTGAATGAACAGAATTGATTAAACTGCCAGTCATCATTCACTCTGGTTTGTGCTCCATTAGGCACAGATAGGCACAATATATCTTAGTCAAATACTCACAAACAATATCAGGATCTCAGGCAAAGAAAAATTCAAGATTTCTGTTGGAAGCCGTTTATTCAAGATAGGAAAAAAAACAATAGTTCTACAGAAAAGGGGATTAGAGCTCTGTTGCAGCCAGAAAGAGGGCATTTCATCAAACCAGTTTATCATTATAACCCTAAAATGATGCACTACTGCAGAGAAAGTACAGCTAGCTCTGATGTAAAAGAGACACACAGATTTTTCCAGATTATTCTATGCTTTTTGAAAAATTTATTTTCAAAATATTCCACTCCTAGCAGAACTTGTACAAGAATGAGCCAAAAATCTAGAAAAAAAAACTGCAAATACCACAGAAGAAAAATGTCCTGCTTGGAAAGAAGAATCCTATTATGTGGCTTGGGCTGTTGTGTAACCTAGTACTCCGTTTAGTCATATACTGAAATGAGGAGTTAGAGGAGCAACTAGTACAAAAATGAAAAGGTTATTAAAATCACTGAGGAGAGAAACATGAAAAAGCTTCCAGCCTTGGGCTGGAGGACTGCTGTTCACTTTGGCCCACTTCAAAATTATGCTTGGTTTCAAAGCTTATGGCACTCAACCAGCACTCTGAAGAACAAGCCCACAGAAAGGAAAGATTAAATGAATACTAAAGAGGGAGAGAGAGAGGAGGGGGAAAAAAAAAAAAAAAAAAAAAAAAGAAAAAGAAAAAAAAAAAAGAGTATGACATTGAACTGATATGAAATACTCAGAAAGGCAAAAAATCACATAAAGACTTTAAATGGATGTAATGGTATTTTAGATGCCTTAGTGTACTTAGTGAGTTTTGTATTAAGCTCACAGCAAGTAGAAACTAAATGTACGGCAGGAACCCTGAATCACAAACCTTAAATGCACACCTGGAACATGAACAGACATAAAAGTCTGTACAAGGCCGTTACATTTAGACTTGTTTTTGGAAAGCTCACAAACCACTAAACAGCTTAGAGATTTTTGAGCAAAGTCACAATGATTTAGAGGCCAGAAGAGCTTGTTTTTAAGGAAAGAAATGAAAGAACTATGTCATTCTTGGCTAAAAGAAAACACAAAGGACAGGGAGAACACGATGACTCTGTATTTAATGTTATGTAAAATGAAAAGCAGTGAAGAATTGGCTAGGATTTTAATGGTTCCCAGAACCATAGCCAGATCAAAGATAATCAGAAATGGGAAAAAGTGTTTAGGAAATGAAAAGTTCAGGATGTGTTAGAGAAATACTCTTCACAATTATGCTGTACCCAGGCCTCCCAAAGGATGGGAACTCCACTGTTACAGTCATGTGAAACCAGGCAAGCTGAAACACTTAGGAATATCCTTCAGGGACCAGATTTGCATTAACAATGGGGTGGATAAGATTATCTCACAGATCACTCCCATCTCTAGTTTCTGTGATGCAAAGATTACATCTTGATATGTGAAATATGACCAATTAACTTGGTTGTACTGTGCATGAATCTCCAAGGGCATGTTATCTATGTATCATCTGGGCACATTGCACACATTGTCATTTCCAGGCAGCATTTCAGAAATCTTTTTTGTGACAGAAATATATTTCAGTACATTCAAATTAAATTCTCCTACTTTCTTGGTAGAACTTCTGACTTTGAATAAGTAAACCAAATGCTGCTAAGTCTGAGATGATTTTTAGAGATCTTCCCCATGGAACAGCATAGGATAACCTTACAAAGTAAAGTGACAGCCATTTATTGTTGAAATGTGTGGCTTACTCTCTGATGACAAAAAGCATGACTAAACCTATTGATGTATTGATGAGACCATATGTGGCCATACCATCTTATATTGCTCTTCTATTGTCCTGCTTAATTTGCTGGGACTTCAGCTGCCACCACACATCCTCATATGGGCTAAGAGTTAATAGCACGGCTAACTGAGTTACTCTTGCATTTGAAATAACACAGTAAATGAGCCTGTAAAAACGAAGTGGGATGCCTCAGGAAACTGCTTATGAGGTGGACTGTTCTGTTGTTCCTCTGCACAAAGTCTGTAATTCAAGAACTTATTGTCTTAAAATTAGCTTGCTTACTTGGAGCTTGGTTTTGTATTTTTGGTCTACGAATCTGCATTCCTCTCTCTGTGTAGCAAAGATTCTTATTGCAACAAGAAGAATCTACAACCTATCTGAATTTGGATACTACAAGAAAATAATACAAAAGCTCTGGTGAATACTGCCTATAGAAGATCCAGATATTTTTCTGAAGTACTTTCCCAACACACACACTAAGTATTTTTAGCAGTGTAAAAAGGATACTACATCTCTCATTTCAGATGGATAAAAGTAGTTTCTTAGACAGGAACTGAAATGCCCTTCCAATAACCAGAGACGAAGATGTTTTCCTCACAGTCAGTATTTCTTTATATTAGACCTCATGACAATTTTCCAATCAGAAGTTAACTGAGCTGTTAAAAATTTTGAGGAGCTCACTAACAGTAAGAAGTTTAATTAACAAAACCTTGATAGTCATTGCAATACCCTCGCCTTAATATCCTAACCCTGAAGATTAGCTTTTCTTTCTAGTGGCAGTTCCAATCATAACTAACAATGAGGGCAGAAGAACTGATCAGTTCTGCACTGTTTTCTCTCTTGGGCTCTTTAGCATGTACTGGGACTCCTACTCACAGACTTCTCTCATTGCAAACTGTTTACAGCAGATATGGGATAAAGATGCCTTTGTAATGTCTCCTATGTAAAAACAATTTCATACACCTGTGTCTAAGACAAGATCCATTTTTTATTTTTTATTTTTAAATAATAAATATCTTAATTACTATCATAGGCCTTTACTGGCCAAATATTCATGAAAGCACACATAGAATTACATCAAATACTCAAATCTACCTCAGAGCAGGTAATATGTAGAAAGTGCCAAACACCTTAAAATTACCATTTATTTGTCTAACAATATAATAGAAAATCTTCATGTGAACAGCTGTCCCCAGACTATGATCTGAATTGACATCATGTCCATCAATCCAGATGTTACAAAGTTAAATAACAGTGATTTAATAAGCAATTTCATAACATTTGACTTGCCTAGTTATGAGCAATTTCTTTCACAGCTCTAAGCACAATTGATGTTCATTCCTAAAGAGTCAACATGAGGTTACCTGAATAGTTTCTAAGGTTTATTTTTTAAAAGCAAAACAGGATATGCAAAATTTGCCAGCTGTTAGTAAAAACAGTTTTTAGCCAGCTGCATTTGAAAATAAAACATCCCCTGTGACTTCTTGATCTGAGAAACCCAGATGTAGCAGCACATGCATTAACAGAACCAAAAATGGTTTAATAAGTTGTTTAAATTACTTCATTTACTAAGACTATATTCTTTCTGCAAGGAACAAATAGGAGAGGATCATTCGGGGATTTTTCCCTATGTTTCTGAATCACTTATATATGGTTTTTAGTAATTCATAAACCCTTTATGTACTGAAGCTTATTTTCCTTGCATTGACTTTCAAAGGACTGTAAAATTCAAGGATTAAGGAAAGTTACACCAGAGGCAATGCAAAGCCATTTTCATAAGCTACCAGTAAGTCCTCATCAAGAGGAAAAAAAGAAAAAAAGAAAAAAGCAAGCATATCAAAGGTTATCACAACTCTTTGATGCAGTTTTAGGTAGCGTAACACATTCACACAAAGCCACTGTATCAAATGCTGTCAGCAGTAAATCACAAAGCCCACTGCATTCATTGATTTCCATCACTAGCCTGACACTGCTAATGCATGTATGTCTTCATTAATATTATTTTATTGCCAATGGCTATTTAAAAAGAAAGCAGGAGAATGTAATATTGTATGTGGATCATTAGCTTTTAGTTACTCCCCTAATGCCCTACACCAGCAAATGAAGTGTAAAAATAGCCTGCAGCCTCTGCCACCTGCTTCCCCGCCACTGTCCAGTGGTTAATATTTGGGCTCCTTTTTCATGCAGCTGGGCTTTCTCCTCAGTAGGAGCTCCACTTTCCCTTCCTTGGGAGCCCCCATGAAATGTTATTTATCATGGGTAAAGCAAAGGCCCCTTGCTGGTCTTTTTTTTTTTCTAAGCGGAAGACACAGCTGTGCTTTGTGTCTCAGCGTTATTTAAATATTTAGTGAAGTGGCTGCCTAGTTTTGACATAATGTGGATTATCAATAAGGACACAAGAGAGCATGCAGTTTCTGCCATAAGGACATAATGCCAGTAATTGCATAAAAATGCTAATGCTACAAACACACTTTTGATAACAAATTACCAAATTATCTTTGTAGCTGATGGAAGATAGGTTTCTCCATGTCTCTGTCTTCCTCTCACTCTGGGAAATCACCAGGTGGTTTTAATGTAATTATGGCCCAGCTTTGAGGAGACTTGCACAAATCTGCCTGAGCTCCAGCAGATCTTGATGCTGAACATGCCGTGTCCATGGCAGTGACCCAGACAAACACCTCTCACCAGCACACAGCAAAAGCTATCACAGGCAATACAGCAAACACACAAGTAAAACCCAAAGTTCTTCTGTCACATGCAATAGAAATTTGCTGTAACCTGACTTCAGATGCAGCAGTAGATCAGCCTACCATGTGAATGGAATTGTATTAGCAGGGCCTTCTAAGCCATCCATAGTTGGCCAGTTATTGAGGGGTAGCAGAAATCTGAAGGCCAACTGAATTCAGGACTGCATCAAAGGTGGAGTGGCAGCAGGATGATGGAGTTGACTGTCTCCCTCTACTCTGACCTTGTAAGGCCCCATCTGCAGTACTGTGCTCATGTCTGGGCCCTCAGCACAAGAAGGATGCAGAGCTGTTGGAAAGACTCCTGAAGAAGGCTACAAGGATGACCAAAGGGAGGGCTGGAGCACCTCTTGTACAAAGGCAGACTGAGAAATCTGGGCCTGTTTAGCTTGGAGCAGAGAGTGCTCCAAGGAGACCTCACTGCAGACTGCCTGTACTTGCAGGGAGCCTACAAGCAGAAGGGGAACCAATTTCTTACATGGTTTGAAAGTGATGGGATAGAGGGGACTGGCTTTAAACTAAAAGAGGAGAAATTCAGGTAAGATGTTAGGAAAAATTCTTTACTCAGAAGGTGGTGAGGAACTGGCACAGGCTGCCCGTTCTATGATTCTATGATTCTATGATTCTATGATTCTATGATTCTATGATTCTATGATTCTATGATTCTATGATTCTATGATTCTATGATTCTATGATTCTATGATTCTATGATTCTATGATTCTATGATTCTATGATTCTATGATTCTATGATTCTATGATTCTATGATTCTATGATTCTATGATTCAGCAAGCTGTAAAACAAATCATTATAATTTTTTTAAACTTGTTCAGGGTCAGTTTTTTCTTCAAAGTAAACGAGTCCTGCAGATCTAAAGGATTAAGCACAAATTCAAAACAAATTTACCTTTTCCACAACACCATATGTTCTTGATAAAGAAAAATACTTTTCTTACACATTACTAATTCCTGATCCAGTCTGCAATGCTTCTGCCAACACAGCTGATGTTCTAATGTCTGCAAGCACAGATTACAGAGGTTTGCGACCTCAAAACCAACAGGATGAACAAAGAACCTCTACCTTGGTTTCTAACAGTCAAAAAAACACACACCTTCACTGTTCAACATGGGATTAACTGATGTTAGCAAAAGAAGCTAGGTGCTGTAACCTGCATGCATCATGCTGTTCTTTCAAATCTGCAGGCCTAAACAAAGCCTGCAAGTTTGAAAGAAAATTGTCCAACAATATGTCACACACTGACTTTCTGCTAATGGGCAAAGCAGATGAACAGACGCTGTATTTTTGCATCTAGAGAATCCAGGGATTTTCCTTGCTACATCTCAGACAATCTGCTGGACAGGGCAAATTTGGGCATTTCAGTCGTAAATGCAATGCTTTACCAGTTATGTATTTTAGCAGGCATTGCTAGCATAGCACTATCCACCATGTACTGTATCATAGCTACCATCTGAATCATAGTTACCAGCTGTTCGCTAAGGAGCAGCAAGCAACAACTCCTAGTCTCCTGAAAAGCATTACTGGCTCTGCTAGTGGTATGCCAGCAGCAGGTACCCACCAGGGTACCATGTGAGTTGAAGAAGGGTATTCATTTATGGAAATAACTGAGTCATCCACAGAGATTACTGCACACGAGCTATACCACCATAACTTTAAGCTTTAACTACACCATTAATTGTGCCATATATTTGTTTTACACAAAATCTGAGCTAAAGCACCTACGTTGAGTCTTGTGCAAAGATGCTATACTGACCACATATCAAGGCAGGTTGAATATTCTGTTGATCCCAAAAGGACATCTGGAGGTCTGTACCATAGGGTTACCACTTCATTAGAATACGTATGGCTGGGAACTGATTTAGCTCTTGCAAGACCTGTTGGGTAAATACAAAGAAATTAATAAAAACGGAACCAAAGAAATGGTTTGCTGTAGAGTTAAGATCCTAAAAGTATATATGAGACCACATCACATTAACTGAACACATGTTGCAAGCAATTTTTTCTACTAGTAACAAAATAAGTTGCTTAATGGAAGAAAGCATCTTTGATTTAATACTTGGCTAAACAGAGCTGTGATTACTATGAAGGAATAATAAAATTTGACTTTGATAATGACAACCAGAAGCCCTGGGGAGATGTAAGGTTACAATGTGGTATACCTAAATGAAAGACAAATAAATAAAGTTATTCATTTCCATTAACTACTCATCCTTAGGCATCAAAAGTCTTTCATTTAAGTGCTTAGGAAAAGAGAATGAAAAGGGAACTCCCATACATACAGTGACACAGATTAGATGTTTTTTAGGGGAGCCTAAGAAAACCTGCCGTTGATGCTGAAAACTCTAGCCTGCTTATTCAAATTTATATTTGAAAGCAGTAGAAACACTCAGACATTTCCATTCAAATAAATATTAATATTGCAGTAATACATCCAAAAATGTTACACGCAAAATTCTTCTCTCTCAAAAAATATATATTGGCAGTGCAGCAATCTCAGAAACAGGAATCCAAATGATGAAAGCTGTGACCTACTAAAAATACACTACTTACAATAATTGTCTTTCAGGTTTGTCAGATATTTAAAATGACTCACAGAACTATATAACCATAATCTATCCCATGTAAAATTGGATTGATTTTAGGAGAGATTCTCATGTGCTTTTATAAACATCAGTAAAATGTGTATCTTTCTAATGGTTCTCCTACAAGTGTGTCACTCATCAAGAAACTGGAAAAAACATTTCCAGGACTTTTGGTGACTGTTCCCATCACCCACAAAAACCTTTTCCAAACAGCTTGCTCATACTTAGTGTCTTGAGACCACCCAGTCCCTCACTGGGATCACTGGACATACAGAAGTAACAGAATGCACCACTGCTTTTTGTCTTCCCTTTCACACACAAAAAAAATGAAATCACTAACAGGTCATAGTCATGTCTTACACCAGAAAGCAGTCATGCCCTCAGAAAGATACACAAAATGAGAATCACATAAAAGTAAAGATGAGAGTCCTTTGCACCTTACTTCTCAATGCACTGGAGAAGCTATTTAAGAACAGTTAATCTCAGTGAATACATCTCCATAGTAATGATGGCAAATCTTGCCAGTAGATTGCATTATCAGCTGATTATAGCAATTAGAGCAGTGCAAGGGAGTAATTTGACCTGTATGCCAAAATTTTGTTTAAAAAAATAAATAAATAAAATAATAATAATAATAAAAAAACATTTCAAATATGAACAAACTTCTTTTTTTCTGCTTCAGTTTTCAGACTCCCATCTCCTTTATAATTGTCCATTTGATCACTAGCTTGACCAACACTTGGCTCATGTAAAGAAAACAAGGTTGGCAACTGCAGCACACCTCAGAAGAGGAGAGGTAGCCTTATGCTACCTGCAGGACCTGTCATAGAATCATAGAATGGCTTGGGTTGAAAAGGAACTTAAAGACCATTTAGTTTCAACCCCCCTGCTCTGTGGTTGCCAGCCACTAGACCAGGCTACCCACAGCCACATCCAGCCTGGTCTTGAATGCCTCCAGGGATGGGGCATTCACAACCTCCTTGGGCAGACACATTTGAGGTTGCTACATCTGGTTTCTCAGTTATAAGAGGATCATTACTGGAACTGAGAAAGTTAGGAAACAAAACATTAATTTGTAAGAGCAAATCAAACTCATACACTGACATCAAATGGCATCAGTGCTCCAGGTTTAAGAGGTTTAAAGCCTTAAGTTTTATATAGTGGCCAACTGGTTTCCTGCTCATGCACTTACACTAAATTTGCAGATTACATGGCCAAATTTAGCAGAACTGAACAACCAAGGGAAATACATGCAAAGGCTAAAATTTGGCACAAGAACATTTGGCACCGCCCTCTGTTTTAGTCAATTGCTTTTCCAGTGCAGAATTCAAAGGGCCTAAATTAGGCTAATGCCTTGGAGGAGCTTCTTTTTCTTAGGAATGGGAACAAAGTTTGCTTTTTCTGAAGAACACTCTGCACAAATACAGCATTTGCAATTATGAACATTTTCATTTGACAACTCCAAATTAATGTAAATGTCTCTCATCCCACTTGAAGCATGAAAAACACCCTCATCTTTCAGATATATTTACAGTTTAAAAGCAGTGCTACCAAAATATATATATATAAATACTGACAAGATTCCATACTTCTTGTTTTGATGTTCCAGATGTGCACAGATGACAGTTACCATCTTGGGTTACTTTGGTGATATTTTTTGTTTGTTTAAAAAATATGCAGAAAAAAAGCAAACAAACAAACAAAAAACCCCTATGTACTTCATAGCCTTTTGCACATTCAAATATGCTTACTCATGCAAAATTTATTTAACCACATCCTTCAACTGAAAGGAAACTGAAAGGTAGGATTAATTAGCACAGCATGTTCGATCACTTTCTTTGAGGGTTCCCTGTCTGTTTCCATGGATACCCTACAGGAAGTGTGACAGTCTCCTTTGAAAAAGACAGAGCCTATGGTTGATCATCTAAACTTCAGATCTTAATGGCTATGACAAACAAAAGCCAAAAGGGAGATGGTGACATCGCCAGGTGAAGGCACAGCATTTACATATGGCTGCCTGCACCCTTCTTGTCTGTGAAGGGGCATAGACAGCTCACTGACAGTTGGTGAGGTCCCTCCCAGATCCTACAGCCTCCAAAACATAAAAGGTCACCATGCAGCCTGTGTCTGGCCTCATTTGGAAAGGGGGAAGCCAAGCATAAGGCCCAGTGATTAAAGTCAGGTGGCATCAACCCTGTTGAGTATAATTATGGCAACAACAGACATTCCTGTTATCCAGGGAGTTACCTCACTGTCTATTATTTATCCTAGCTGGAAGAAGAAACTTTCCTCATGCATTACATGCCACCAAGCTTGCGCAGCAACATCTATTTGTGCTGTGCCACAAAACACAGCTTTATTTTATATCATTCATTAAATAACAGCTCATGTGATCCTGTAATGCCCTTTATTTAAAACACAGGCTGACATTATGCTGGTGTATGGAATGGAACAGAATGGAATGGAACAGAATGGAATCTAAGCCCAACTGTCTGAGCAATCCAGGACAACTCAAAAGCAAGAAGATATTTCCCTGCATGGTAAACACAACTTTCTCTGCTTCATCTGGTTTTACATTTTATCTCAGACCCAGAGACTATCTCTGATTTCACCTAGCATCAGTTAGTGATGTATCAGATTTATTTGTACTGATTTATCACCATTGTTTTTTTATTTACTTATTTATTTTATTTTACATGGCTTTTCAAAGAGAAAGCATTTATATCCAGACTCAAATCCTATTCAGTACAGATATCTTTGGTTATGAGCACAAATATTAATATTTGATATCTTTTTGCTGCAGGATTCCTTTCTAGTCAAATTCATGCGACAACCAGGAAGCCTTTGTTCACAGTGAGCTTCATCCTGCAAATGTCAAAGACAGTAATGGCTGCAAAAAGGAGGGCTTGCCAAGTATGTGCATTGTTTTCCTTTCCATTGTACTTTAAATGTATTGATTTGTTTACTATTTTTATTTAGATATAACAAAAAAGGCTTTAGTAAGGCATGCTGCAGACGAAAAGAAAAGAATGTTTTTTTTCTCTTTCAGTGTTGCTTATCCTTGATTCATATTCTTTCATGCTTCCCTTCTTCGATTCCTGTTCTTTTTTTTTTTTTTTTTTTTTTTTTTCCAACTACTTTAATGTAAATGGTTTATTACCATTGTTCAGTAACAATATTAAAATATTATTAAGGTAATCTATTGAAGATCATGAGTTGTCAACTTTGCTTAAGCTATTTATTGTTACTTATTTACAAACAGAGACATATTTATTCAGTGAATACCCAAATGACAGCAAAACAGAAGTAAAATGAGTGGAAACTGACACTGTTTCAACAAGGCACTCGGCTCTCCACCCCAGAATTCAGTTCTTGGCAAGTACTGCAGCCTGAAGGTCCCTCTGCTGAACAGAACTCATCTGTCCCTTATCTGTAGCTTATCTGAGCTAAATTTCTTTCAACTATGATAAATTACCTACAATATCCTTTGCCTTAGTCCTAATGCAGCCACCAGTTCATGGTAGTGATATTCATTTACAAAAGTCACCCACTACTAGAGAGAGCCTAATTAGGTTCCCTGGTTAATATTCCCTAAATGCACTTGGACAATGACTAGCCTTCCCAAGCAGAGAGCATGAGTCAACCTTCACAAGACAGACAGCAATAAGTCAAGCAAAAGGCATGTGTGCCTGACAGCCTGGGTTTCCCCACACTATCACTTGTTCTAATAAAAGATTATTTCTCCCTGCAAATCTTATCTCATGTATGCCTTCAGACAGTCCCCATGTAGGTGATAATTATTTTGGTCTGTGTAACAGTCTCCACCATCAATGTGACAAACACAAGTTGGATGAAGGGAAGATGCAGAAGTATTTTTTCCTGCTAACAAGAAACAAGAATTTACCCTTCGTGGAAAGCACTTTTTTTAAACAACTCAGCATCAGCTCTTTCATCTACCTCCAAAGCCATCCACAAGACCCTAGTTAAGGGATAAGGACATGTTCGATATATTAAAGACCTTTGTGAATAATGTGACTGAAAACCATCCTAACTATAAAGCTGTTTATTTCTCTGCTTTAAAATCCTTTAAAAACTTCCTGATACATATTGAAAAAGTCTGCTGACGCTGAACACATACAATGACTGCCAAACTCATTCATTCTCCATTAGCAGAAAGGAACACACAAACAATTCCGTTCCAATCAAAAAAATAGGTGGCACAGAAATGCGAAAGAATACACGTTCCATTTTTGACATAGTGAAATTATATATATTCCCATGATTTTCTGGGTCAGCATAAGGGTGTTCAAACTGCCTCTCCAATCTAGAAGCTGAAAAATAACGGTGTGGGCAGGATAAAAAGAAAAAGAAAAGAAATCCACACTAACACTGCCAACACTGTAAATATACACGCAGCCGTGACAGCTCACAAAATTCAAGGACAGCAAGCAATTTCACATCAAAGATAACTTCTGCATTAATGAAAAGACCTGGATTCATTAGGAACATGAGATACATGCCTATGATATTTTAACTGTTCACTGTTTCATATCTTGCTATTCACATTCTGGATCTTTGCTTAATGATCCTCATTTTCTTCTGTCACAAAACATTCTACATGAAAATGATTACCTTTCCTCTTAACAACATCCCAGCATGAACACACTGCTTTGCTAATAAGGCCGCAAGTGAAGAAGTCAGTATTGCTCATTCCACAGTTATTAGGTTTGAAGCAAAGAGTTAACAATGCCTGAACAGACGGTTTTACATTGGGAGGATCTGCAAAGAACAGGGAGGAAGTTCTAGAAAGGGCAAACAAACAGAAAATAATTCTCAGTTGAAAATGAGAGGTAATACATTTGAGAATGTTTCAAAATTCCCTGAGAAAATAGGAATCTGGAAAGCAGCTATGACTCAACGAGCACCGTACTAAACAGTTTGAGTTCAGAATATAGGAACGTTAAAAAAAAACAACACAAAACTACATGGAGTTTTAAGACTTATGAATCAAGCTCTTGCTGAAGACAACACCGATTACAACTACTTTCATGCAGTTTTGAGGAGTAATGTTCTTGTTTCCCTATCATCAGACTTTTTCCCTAATAAACCAAAGGAACTCAGAAAAGAAAATGTAAAGTGATTCAGACCATGAGGGAAAAACTGCTCTGAAGAGACAAAGATAAACCTCTGCATGTGCAATCTGGTGTAGTGTAATAGCCCATCAAGCAATGACCGTAGAAATCAACATCTTACTGCAATGCTACTTGTGTTAACAATTGACTGTGCTCCCCATCTGGCCAACTAAAAGCATGACTACAGAGCCAATTTGGGTTATTCCATCGTGGGACCAAGTAAAAATGAATCAAGCTTTATCAACTGCTATCTTGATAATTTATCATTCAATAAAATGCAGTAGGTACTTGACATATTGCATGAGACAGGCTAAATAGGACATACTGGCAAGGAAATAAATAACCTTTCTCAGAGCTGTTTAAGACTTATATTTGCAGAAAAATGTCATGTAGACAAACTGCCTTCCCCTTTGTTCAGGTGCTAAGGGGACTGAACACACACCAGACTCAAACTCTTTCGATACATGACAGCAGTACCATTTAAAACCTTCCACCACAATGTTTCATTAAATCTGACAGCTGAAGAACTGTTAAATAAGCATGTTTCGTTGCTAGTGTAGTGACTCACCAACAACCACAGAGAAACACAAAAGCTAAGTTTCACCATGGGTTTTATATGCAGATATCTAAACTCAGTTGTTTACACTCAGGTAATTTTGTTTCTGAAGTGACCATACAGCACCAATCCTGACTTTTTCCATCAATGAGGACCACAGCTCAGTGCAACCAATCTGGGGCTGCAGGAACTCAGCTCAAAGGCTAAGATACTTTGGTGTCTATTAGAATGTTGCTGCATGGAGTGAGACAATACCATTTTTCCGATCCATCATTTCTAATTCAGAGGTAAAACACCCAGAGAATTTTGATGAAGATAATGGTCGGGTTAAGAAGCTTATTAAAGTATCTGTAAATTTATTTACAAATAGGGAAGATCCCAGGACTTAGTTTAGGCTAATTTAACAAGAGCAAGGCTACATGAAAAAGCAAGTGTTGGACAATGTTAATACAATCTATGAACAATAATCACACCTGAAAATCAGATCTAACAATTATTTCTATTTGTAAATCCAACACTGATAATACCATTTGGCATTATACACAAAAGTGAAACTTGTGAATCTCAGTGTGGGCACTGAAACACCATTTCTTACAACGTGCAAGTCCTGGCCTATGCGCGTATAAATGGCCCCATTCTGCAACTAACAGATCCAGCAGAGCCTGGCTCCTGCACACCCAGTGCCATTAAGTTTGATGTGCCTGCGCTTTCAGCTAAGAGCCCCCTGCACATCCCTGCTGCAGGACACAGCTGTACTGGTTCCACCTCACAGACCTGGCATCTGAGCCACTGCTGGCACAAATGGTTCTGTAGCAATGGGGAAGTTTAACCCAGGCTGCTTCCAGGACCCATGCCAGACTGTTCATAGATAACAAAGATACTCAGCTAATACTTGGTATTCCCGCAATACGTGATTCTCTTAAACTTACATATTTTCTTAAAACATTGTCATGGCTTTTCTGTGGAAGAAATCTGGTACATTTTGCATGCACTACCACATCAGTACATACATTCTCATGCTAGATAATGCCTGCAGAACCTTAAAACACATCTTTCTCTACTGGATTAAGTCAGAGAAAAATGATCTGAAAAGATCAGGACAATACAGTACAAGCATTGATACAAAGCTAACAAAATGTAAACAGAAGTCTATCCTATTTGAAGAAGAAAATAACTATAGGAGACCTAAAGATTTCACTAAATTTTAACATTATTTTCACTTTGCCTTAAAGTGTGAGACCATTAAGAAAACCTATGTAAGTACAGCTGCTTCTGTGTTATAATGCAGCAACATATTATGACAGTGATCTCTGGAGCCTCAGATGCATCTGTTCAATTGAATTGCTCCTCAAAACTCATTTAATGTCGATGTCATCTTGAATTAGCTGAATCACAAATCTTACAAGGAAAGTTTTGTGAGAGACATTCCAATATGCTTAAGTCTAAATGATGATTTGACTTTACATCAGTAGTCATGCATCTGTATTCCTGCAGAGCCACCTAATCAGTTCATAATACAATTTTGTCACAGAGAAAGAAGAAATGAAAACAGGCAATTTCATTTTAAAAAAATTTACATTAGAAATGCATTAAAGCTGTGGATTCTACAATGTAATTCTGGAAAGAGGTAGTCAGAAAGCAAATGCTCCTCACGTGGCATCTTTCTAGAAAGTGATACTGAAATGCCACTGCCAGCAAGGCAAAATAGGAGCTCTTACGACCAAATCTATTCTGTTACACAGTTGTAACCTTACTAAGCCAGTGGAATTGCAAATCCCTTTATTGAAAAATGAAAATGTTAGTACTGAATCCAAAGCATTCTCTTCTCTGTTCTTTCAGACTATTACTGTGCTTCTCCATGCAGTGCTTGATGAAAACTACTTCTACATTGCAAGAAAAGTGCCTCTAATTGTATTTTCACATGGGCAAAACACCACTGCCACGTTATTAGGAACTTCGCAACATTCGATATTTTCTTTAAACCATTTCTTATTACAAGTTTGCATGTATGAACAAATCAGAGGTACACAGGTGAGAACATCTTATTTTGATAATCCATTCAGCATCACATCCTGCAACCTGCATGGTTATAATCCTGAGCACCATCCTGAGCAAAGGACTGTCAGTTTCCAGAAGGTAAATTAGAATTTCATGTTTATAAAGTACATTTCAGTAAGACAGTGTTTTTTATTATTATTTATTTTTGAGTTCTTCCTAAGATCTATAGATCTTTCTTAAGATCTGTAGTTTAAAGCTGAATTGAATTTCCACCTTGCTTGATAATTTGAGAACTTAGCATCATTTATTATAGTATCAACACAATAAAGATATTTTCTTCTAGTGCATCAGAGTCAGTACCTGCCTCTATAATCAAATCTACCCACTAAAGTTAGTAACTTAAACACCATTACAATGAAATAGTGTTAAAACCAAATATAGCCACAAGAGTGAATAAAAATAAAAAATAAAAAAATTACTAAGAAGTGACTTTAAAATGATGAAATAAGAAGAATTTGAGCATCATCGAATCCTTAGAGTTGGAAGGGACCTTTAAAGGTCATCAAGTCCAACTCTCCTGTGATGAACAGGGACACCTACAGCTAAAGCAGGTTGCCCAGGGCCTAATCCAGTCTCACCTTGAAAGTCTCCAGGGACAGGGCATCCACCACGTCTCTGGGCAACCTCTGCCAGTGCCTTACCATTGTCAGCATAGCATAGCATACAGCAAGGCATGCAGACTCTTGTTCATGGCTGGTGAAAACACATAGCTAATAATTGTGAATACATTAAAAAACAGTGTTTTGTAGCTGAGAATTTTCTCTATCCAGTAGTGTTATTGTGCTCTTTGTATCTGTTGTAGCTGCCAGGAAAATAAATAGGAGACATTACTTTTGGAGCAACTGTAAAGGACCTTTTCCTTATATCCAACTTAAATCTCCCCTCTTGAAGCTTGAAGCCATTTCCCCTCATTTTCTCACCTGGGAACCTGCTAAAGAGTCTGTCCCCTTCTTTCCTGTAGCTCCCCTCTAGATACTGTAAGGTCGCCCTCAGGTCTCCCCAGAGCCTTTTCTTCTCCAGGCTGAACAGCCCCAGCTCTTTCAACCTGTCCTCATAGGAGGGGTGTTCTATCATTTGTAGAAACATATGTTCATAAGTAGGGGTTGGGATAAAAGAGATGACACCTGAACATCTCCTTCTCCCTTATTTTCAATGGCCACAGAAAAAAAAAAAAAAAAAAAAAAAAAAAAAAAAAAAAAAAAAAAAAAAAAAAAGAAAAAATCCCCTGGGCTGCCAGGGAAATTCTCTTCTCAATACATGAATAGGAATCATGCAACTGAAGAAATATAAATACAGCCAACATTTCAGAAAGAATGAAAAAAACTTGCATTAATTATTAAAAATTAATAGATAAAATGTGAATGTATTGCAGTAACACAAGGACTTAAAACAACTGGGACAAAAGAAATCATGGCATAAATTACAGAGCCAGCACATCCTTAAAATGCTATCTGAATCGCGGCATTATTTCATATCATGTTAAACAGCACATTTCTCTTAATGAACTGCCATTCTCCTTTCACGTTAATCTTTCCTTTCCATATCAATATTTTTGTTCTGAGTGATGATAAATTCTTTCTTCCTGAAGCCACACCCTTTTCACTTACCCTTTCATTTCCACACAGCCAATTATTTCTTGTGTAAAATAAATCTGCATAATTAACAACACATCAAAGAAATTTAAATGATTTTAAAATTTGGTGTAGTTTTCTCCCTTTATTATGTAATATGTTCTCCCAAACAAGGAAGCAATAAACAAAACCATGATCAGACCAATAAGTCCTAAGGGGTAAGCATCGCTGGACCAAACCAGGATGCCTGTATTCAAAAGCTTTACCAGGTGCACAGCCGGCATTCACATACAGCTGCACTGACAAAAGCAGCTTGCCATTTTTCAGGCAGGAGACAACTACTCCTCAAATATCCCCATGGACTGAGGCACAGGAAGCTCCATTTAGACTGAAGTTAGCCTGGCTGCAGCTGCTCAGCGTGTCTGAAAATATCGTGTGACATATTAAACTTCAGAAACCAGACTGGCAACACAAAATGCCAAGGTGTTTCTCTTTTGTTTTCTAGGTTGAGAAAGGAGGAGAAACTATGTTTTTAAGAAAGTTTGGTGCTTTAAACACAGAAGTTTATAGCCACACTATTTACAAGGCTACAGACTAAGACTAGAGAAGCAGCAAGATGTGTAGACACGAATGGTCACATGACAAAGTAAGGCTTATTTTATGATGAAAAAAAAAAAATTCTTTACTGTCCAGATTCTAAATACATCTACAGATTCCTGTAGATGGATGGGCTTCTCTTGTGGTAATAACTGCCGCAGTAATAATGCAGGGTCACAGTCAGAACTGAGCCAACTGCATTGCAGATGACATCTAAAGACCACATTCTTCCTAAGCACAAAACTCCCTAACAGAATTTTTATCACAGTTGTTTTAACGGTGTCATAACCAACTTCCTTTATTGCCCTTAATGGATAATTAAGATGCTTTCCTCCTACTTAAAGGCTCAATATATCTCTAACTTCTAACAATGAGAAACTGGATTGAACAATGAGAAACTGGATTGAACAATAAGTAATCTGAGATGCTTTTAACAGGGGACTCATTTAGTGACTCAAGCCAATCTCCAGTTCCTTATTGGTTTAAAAACAAATTATTATTTTATTCCATAGTATCTTAGTATCTTAGTATCTACTAATTCTACACGGTGTTTCTCAGTGGGAAGAACTCAAGTTATGAAATCTACTCACTACTATGGAAGAAAAGATGGATATTATCCAAGAACTTTTTTTTCAACTGTTAAAAAACAGTCAGTGGAGACTGACATGGACACAAATTCAGTGTGTGGCTGAATCAATCCTGTGTCAAATCTATTAGTTCTCCATAGGCTAGCAAACCCTATTTCTGTCCATAAAATACTCTTCCTGCATCAGCTCTACAATGGCAATTTTAAAATTAGATACATCTGACTCCTCAATAAAGTCATCAGATCAATCAAACAAATGAGACTGAGGTCCACAATAGGAAATAACAAACTAAATATGCATGAGAAGCAAGAGGCACCAGAATGGTATTAGGCTACAAATTCTCTGCCATCTTCATCTCACAAAAACAATGCACAAAAGAATTAATCAGCCCAAATATCAGAAAGCAAATCCACCCCTCTGCACTTCTGCTGCTTGAGACTTCCTGCCACCTACACATCTCTTCTTGCTCCTTACCACAAGCCTCTTCTGGAGAAAACATGAGAAGGTCACACAAGCTGCACAGGAAGGCCTTGCTTTGGGGAGGGGGAAAGGGGTGGCTCTGGCTAGCCACCGCCATCGGTCAGTTGTTCTGTTAGTTGATAATATCTGGTGTGGAAGGACATCCTAGGGAAGCAATTAACACTTGACAGGAGTCTCTGGGTATATCACAGTCATAGCTTCTGCAACCTACAACTTTAATCCTTCCTCCAAGAGGGAACAAGCTCAGCTCTTGAGCTTTTGGCTTCCTTCCTCTAGATGTAGAAAGCAATGGGGGTTACAAGGGTACTTTTTCACTGATTTGGTAGTGTGCAGTCAGAGTTAGGCCAGGCCAAATGCACAGAGTCTGTCCTGCTGCTTCAGGCCTTGAGCCCAGAAGTATCATCATTTCAGGCACAATGACAATGCCTTTTACCATAATCTTCCATAATTGATACTCTGTGGACCATTACGCAGAACAACATAACAGATATCCATGCAATCTTTTATGCTGTCCAGCCTTTCACATGAATGTATGTGGTAGTTTATACGGTGATTGCTTATGGGATTCTTTCTGTGGAAAAGATTTTTTTTATTCAAGTTATCAAAATAGCTTTAATCATTTTAATGATAAACAAACTATACATCAATAGCTTTTTCCCCTGTGATAGATCTCCAGCATGCACCTCGTAGTAAAATCTGTACGGAACTTCATGAAAACATGTTCTTTAATACTCAGCTGCAGCTTAAAATTGCAACTCCATTGAGTGAAATTATTTTTATTACAAACCTTAAGCTTCTTTGCCCCATCTATCTATTATTAATTGTACTATATATCTAAAAGGATGCAAGACTTAATCATGCCTATTTGATACTTTATTACATCACATGGTTCTATATCAAAAAAAAGCTTGAAGTATGACTTCCACCAAAATGCAGACCTCCATTGCACCTTCATAGAATCACAGAATCACCAAGGTTGGAAAAGACCTACATGATCACCCAGTCTGTCTACCTATCACCAGCAGTTCTCATTAATACTCACTCCTTACTCATCTAAGGAGAACTCAGAAGACAACAAAAAGCTGAAACAAAAAACCTTTGGTGTCCATGTTATTCAGGAAGAATAAAGCAAAGAAATTTCCATGAAGATTCTTGTGTCATCTCTCCAAAGCCCACAGACAAGAAAGAAAGGGCAACTCTGACTGCATGAACAAGTCCCAAAGCATTAAAACACCAAGTTCCTGATATTCTAACTCATCTTGTAGCATTAGAACTCTCTAGGACATTACCACAGCTTGTTTAAAGGGCTAAAATATTGAAAAATCGGGGCAGAGAAGTGAGTGACGGGACAATTTCTATTCAAACTTTTAAAAATATAATTAAAAAACAACAACAATAATATTAACGAATCAGTCAGCAAGTGTTCTTATCCCTGTAAGCTATATTCTAGCTAACAGATCCTTCTGGAGTTTCTGTTTCATGATTTGAAACAGTGTTTTTTACTTCTGTTTGCATAGGTGCCTGCACAGTCTCAGCCTTACACTGTCTTGCAGCCATGGCACAGGGAGAAAGTCAGTGTTTATGTTAACTAGAATGGCACCCCAATTAAAATATGTGACCACACAGGACATATTCATATTTGAAATAGCACAATCCAAAATGCAGACCATGCAGACCTATTGCACACATTGTGCAATTCACCTATAATGCAGGCTGAACAGAAAAGACAAATGGGAAAGATGGCTGCAGGGAAGTTTCACCAATGAGCAAGTCCCTGAACTACAACTCCTAGCAGCAGGCTGATCAACTCACAGATAAAGCAGGAAAAGGACCCTAATAATTTGGCCAGTTTCTTTCATAGCCTGAGGTGCCATGACTGCCTCACATGCAAGCCAAGTATATGCTCATGCCCTGAGGAGTTTTTTCATGTATCAGTAGGTGACATGTCATGCCTGCCCCTAAAAGCTCTGTAAATCTTTCATGTGATAACTTCTGGTAATAACTGTATGCTTCCAAGCCAGAAAGCACAAAATTATTCTAACAATTTGTAAGATAAATCATACTACGATCAGATGAAAGGTCTGCGTTATCCTTAGAAGAATCACAATATTAGGCAGTTAGTTGAAATTTTGGGATAGACAGTAAGACCAGTAAGACACAGGGGGGGCAAATCCTTCCTGAGAAGTGCTACCTGGATGGTGGGATTCACTTCCCACCTCCTCACGGAGTGCTGTATGCTATTTAAAGACTTTGAGCTGCAGTTTCTTAAGTATGATTACATGGATGCAAACATAACTGATTAGCCAATCTTGATTTAGATTATTGTAAACAATACTTAAATGATATTGTGTGCAGGAGGACTTGCTTCATTGCTTTTACAAGGATGGGGATTGATCAGCCCCAGACCTTTCTTCTAGCTCTTTCTGAAAATGAAGACAATGTTCACCTTTCCCCAGTTACTAGGGACCTAGCCTAGCCAACACAATTTTGATAGAAAAAAGATGATAGAAAAAACCCTCATGATAACATCAGTCATCCTTGCCAGTACCCTCCAGATGCCTTCTGTCTGGTCCCATGAACATCCATGGGTCAAGACTTTTAAGAAGATCCCTGACTCAATTCTCTTCCACTGATTTATTTCCTCCCTGAACCCTGTTTCAGAAAACAAAGGACTGTGAAATTTTATTTCTGAAGACCAAGACAAGGAAGTCATTGAGCACTGCATCCCTTTGTGAGTCTGCAGCCCCACTTATGAAAGGGCCAACATGTTCCACAAACACTTATTTCTTCTCTTACTTATTTTCCTCCAGTCCCTTACCTTTGACTCCTCAGCAGTCTGTTGCCTTCTAGATCACCTGAACCCATCTACCTCCTAGTTGCCTTAATCTTCTCACAGAATGCAGAGCTGCTGCCATCTAAGCCCCTTCAACCCCTCAGACCCTTCTGCATGAGTATCACTCAGAAGCACCTTCATGCAGAGCACAAGATAATATGCCTGGCAGGGTTTGTTCTGTATTTGCTCCTCTAGTCTTTGGTATATATCTTTCAGAGGTCTGACACTGAAAAAGGGATCACTGAAATAACACATTGTACTGCTTATAATGTGTGCTTCATATACAAATAAAGCAAAGAATTCTTGAATGATTTTTCAGTATGAATACAAAACACATATCCTTAGCTGTTTTGCTTAGATTATTAATCATCTGATCACAAATAACTTTTCAAAACGACATTTTCTTAGTGTTCAGTCTTTGAGCTCACACTCCTGTCCACTGTTGTACAGTTACTTGACACTTTAAAGTTAACATAAATGCATTTGTCCTAGAAACACACTTTGCTTTCAAAGCTCCTCAATGACTTTCCTAAACAGAAGCTCAAAGATAATTTTTTTCTAAGTCAATACACATCCAAAGGCCAAACAAACACATCTGTAAGCAGTGTACAGAAAAGTTAAAGTGGAGCAACAGCCGTGCAGCCTTTCTGTGTAGTAAATAGCAACAAAAACCAGTATCTATTCATTTAGGTTTGTAATTGATTAAGGTGTTAATCATTAAAGGTTTACAATACTTTATTTCTAGTCAAGAGAGACGCGTGCAGGGAGGAAATAAATAAAAATAGAGACAAATTTACACTACAGAATCAAAAATAATTCTCACATTTATTCAATCATTTCATAACAAAAACTCCTAATACACTTTAATTTCCTCTGGAATTTTAATTAGATGGAAAAAAGAATGCAGGAAATTCAAGGACTATTTTTCAGAGCAGTAATTATTCAGGTAGTAGTCTTCCCTATTATATCTTCTCAAGAAAAGCCATTTTTTATACCTCATAAATTTTTAATTTGATAAGGTCTCTGTGTTGTGTTATCCCTTTTCATTTTGCTGCTGTCTTCTCATAAATGTTCATTTCATAGCAGCTATAACACACGAATAGCAAAGCAGGCTGCCGCTCAGCCGAACAAAGGCACTCCCACACAGCCGAGTGTCAATGTCTGGGAGCTGTGCTGTAGAAAAACACATGCCCACGGTTGCTCAAAGATTCCACTTCAGCTGCAACGCAATTCACTGGCAGGCATGAATAGCCTTTCTTTTACCTTGTTTATTCAAGAACTATGATCTACTACAGCCTACTTTTAAGTATTTGATATCCTATGCTGAGGAGACTAAATAAGCCTCACTCCAAATTAAAAACCTTCAGTCAAGCTGTTAGTTTTTTGTAAACTTATGAAACCAAAATATAAAGGTCTTATCCTTAGAGACAAAAAGGCTTTTGCTCTAGGATTTCATAATTATTGTGCTGGCAAAGTCAATGCTATCTCTGACAGAAACTGATTTTGTGATAGGTTCTCTTCTGCCTCGAGTGCATTTAAAAACAAAGCATTCATTTCTCTAATTTCCATACTGCTTCTCATGTAATTAATCAAAAGCATAATCTAAACCAACTTCCTCTCCAAGCACATTATCGTGAATTAGGCAGTTGTGGGAGAAAAACGTAAAGAGAAGCAAGCCTCTGTTTTACATCTCATTTAAGAAGAGTCTGATCCTGGGAAGGAGAAAGATGGGCTGTGGCAGTGCAGTGTTTCAATAAGTAAATGCACACATGCATGCCTGTGTGCGCACACGTGTGTGCTCTCATTTCTCGTGCTTCCAGTGAGAGGGGTCACAACCCTTCAGACTTCAACCCCATCACTTCTAATTTTTCAACTCAGTTCTCAGAAGAGAAATTCAACCCATCTGGTTTTCAATTTTACAAGGTCATCAGCCACGAAAGAAAATACAGCTTGAAAAAAAAACAGAGACATATAATCCCCTCTCAGTATATAAGAGTAGATTACACAGATGTTTCGGTTAGGTCAAGACAAACTACAAGAAGGAAAAAAAAAACCTCGCCACATTTTTATACATTTGTACACCTACTACTGGTTATTTCTTTCTGTCTTTACCTTCTACGTTTCTATTCTTCATTTCATAGTAACTTATGCACAACTGTCAACCTTTAATTCCTGTCAATACAAAGCTGAGAAAGTTTTGCCTTTGGTGTCACTGAAAGGCACATTTGGCCTAGAGCTGCACTGAGGAAAAAAGAGAGTTCTATTTCCTACTACAATGGGGTGAAAGCAGACAATGAGAACAAACATCCCAGCCTTTCTTCTGTTTTGCTGGCCACAACAGCCAGCACACCCAGAGAATAGTCAGTTGTGCATCTGAGCTGGGCACTGCACTGATCAGTTCACATTTCCAACAAATTGCTTAGAAGTGCCAGTGAAAGGCTTTTTGTTTGTTTTCTTAAGAATGGGACTGAAAAGTCTGCAGGCTCCCTGCCTGCAACCAAAAAAAGGGAGGCTACTGAACTTTGCCCAAGGAAAGGGCTGGCTACTGTGGAATTCAGCAGAGGCCACTGACTTTTTCAAACATCTGATTTGCTCTTCATTTTTAATAGGCTTTTCAAGGATTTCACTAAACATTACAATAAAACATGAAGACCTAAGTCTGGTAACTCTGATGCGTCTTGTCAGACAAGTTGCCTGGGAGGAACTTCATTATACTACAGATGCATTAGTATTTAACCAACAAACTTAATCAAGGTAGGACTGTTTTACCTATACATTACATAGCAATGCCTTGCAGTCCAAGATGATAATCATTATATACATTTACTCACCAGCCTAGCATTGGTTTCAAGCTCAAGAGAGACTATAACCAGAGAAACAAATTGTGAATGCAAAATTACAATGGATGGACTATATCAGTATCCGATAGATGACAATTCTATTATTATAGTGACAAACTTACTATAGGAGGTTATTTTTGAGAGGGGTATTTTTTTCAATAGTGATTCTTCTTG
Source organism: Excalfactoria chinensis (assembly GCF_039878825.1). NCBI lineage: Eukaryota > Metazoa > Chordata > Aves > Galliformes > Phasianidae > Excalfactoria > Excalfactoria chinensis. The sequence continues at coordinate 120,976,702 of NC_092826.1, forward strand.
AACTGACTTTATCTCTTTTTTAAAAAAGCTGCAAATTGGACATTTAGCTTCAGGGGGAAAGAAAAAGCAAAGAAAGGAAAAGCATCACATGATCATATGAAGTACTCAAAATAACAAAAGAGACTGCAAAGTTATCTACAGAATTCTCAGTATCTTCCAAACTGGAAGACCATCATAATAACATCTTAAAGAATTTATAATATAGATATATTTGGGGAAATTTCAGATAACTGCACAGTGTAATGCAGATATAAATGACACAAAAAACTAGCCATTTCAAACAGCACGACACCTTCAACAGGGAGCGAATTCATACTTCACTACAATCAAAAACACTTCACAATTCATATATTGCATTAATTTAAGAATAAAAGATGTGGGAAAGCTTTTTTTAAGCATTTAAGAAGCTTTTGGCATCTTCCAAGTTTTGAGAAACAGTAACAGAAAACCATATGTAAAAATGGACTTTTCTTTAATTTTATTTTTAAATCTAGTGTTCTTGCTTTAATCACTTCACAGTCTACAGGCCAATCAAGTTACGGAGTGTGTCTACCTGAAGCTCTGTTCCCTTCTCTAGCACAGCAAATACACACAGAGATGTTAATTGGAGTAATACTAATTAAAAGACAAAAAACATGACTACATTAACAGTGAAATTGCCAATTAGCACATAAGGCTTCCTCATTACTGCTGGTGAATGAAATGTGAAGCCTGATGTGGGTAGCAGTCATAAAAATAAAAGACATTTCAAAAAAGCTGATAGGTCACATTTTCAGCTTACATTAGAAGTTCTGCTGGAATCAGTAAATGAAAAGTTGACCTACAGGAAAAAGAGAAGTTCCTACATGTTGTGAAAATTGCTAAAGTATTATACTGTCATGCTCCACATCTCTACTCAAAATGATATTCATAAGAAAGAGTACTGCTCCAGTGCAGCCACTAGAAAGTACTTTAAAATACATTTATAAAGCCAAAAAGGGTAATATTTCAGTGGACAATTTCCCATGCCTTTATACTTCACATACATACTCCTACTTCATATATATACTCCCCTGAAGGGACTAAGAATGGATGCTGAAAGCAGTCCAGATGATCTTAGTTTCCTTTCATCTTTAGAAAGAATAAATATTCTTGTATCCTTCAGTCTCTTTCAATCAATCATCATTTTATGAAAGTTAATCCTACTTCCAGATCTCCCCAACCCTAAAGCTGCTTGCATAAAGTGCTTGTGTTCTTCACATATCCTGTATTTCCTCAACTCTCGCTCCCTCTTTCTTCATCTCTCTTTTCAAAGGTTTGGAATTCTAATTCAGAGGTCTCACAGGAAGAAAAACTGAAATACTTCCCGCATTATTTTTCTGGTGAGAACTGGAATATATATTTGTTTTTCATTTGCTCCCTTTTAATCAAGCATTTTGTTGACCATAATCAATTTCTTCGCTCAGGAGAAAAATGTGCAATTATCTACAATAAAGAACGTGTGTCTAAGGAATAGGGTGGGGGGAAGAGAAATCAATGGAACCATCTGTCTGACATTCCTACAACATTATAAGAGACTTGTAATTAACTGCTTGCCTACCAAAGTCTGCCAGCTTTAACTCCCCCGTGTCACTGATCAGAAGATTCTGTGGTTTCAGGTCCCTGTGCAAAATGTAACGCTGGTGGATGTAAGACAGTCCTCGCAGCAACTGAAATAAAAATAACTGAAAAAGAGGGGGACAAAAAATGACCTCTGTTAATATTTTGCATATAACCACAGATGATTGCTTCACAGTATGCAGGATGCTTGCATATTGTGGTAACATTGTGTTAGAATTCCTCCCAAACTGTGTAATTCCCACCCCAATTTAACACATGAAATTTCAATCTAAAAGGTATGTACTTTGCAAGGACTAACCCCATTTTCCAAGCCCTGCTATATTGTAGATTCTTGTTGCCTACGTTAAACAGAACAAAAACAATATAACCATGTGCAGAAGGCTCAGTTCCTACCAAATTATAATTATATTCCATTTACCCATATGGCCTTAGAGATTAGGTGGTAGCCTGAAGACAGATGTGTATCTTCTCTAATTATAGGAAACAACAGTATGGGGTGGATAGGAATGGGGAGATAAGGCTGGGGGATGGAACACTGAAGCTAAAACAAAGAAATTAATAGTATAACAATAATGCCTGCGTACCCAAGCAAATCTCCAAGTAGCGGAGGTTTCCCTCTTTAAAGCTTTTTATAGGAGTTATTTAGGTATATTTCATAAAGAAATAATAATTCTTAGCAAACCTAAAGATGACTTCACTTTTCTTTCACTATGCTCTACAAATGTTTCCATAGAGCTAAGTATTAATGCTGTATATTTTTGGAATTTACAATTGTGAATACAGACTTGGAAGACGGAGATCTTTTGTCCTCCCCTTTTCATCTTCTCTCCCATCACTCTCCTGCATTCTAGTTGTGTCTGATGGAAAAGGTCGTAAATCTTATCCTAGCAGATTTCTGTCAATGCAAAGGGTGAAGAATTGCTTCCTAGGAGCTTTCTTTGCACTCTGAAAAATGTATTGAAATTTATTGAAAAATTACACAGATCATTCCTATTGCCTGACATAGTCAAAGAAATACGGTTTCCATGTGGAAACAGAACAGGCATGTCTAATACCAAAAAGATGGGATATTCAAGAGTGGATATGGACCTTGTGACCCACAGCTCACTGGCTGGTGAAATGTGCTCTCCTGTGCAATCCACACCAAAGATTCAAGGAAAAGTCAACCCAAGTGCATGTGAATCTCTAATTAACTTGCAACACAAGCATCCTATTTAGTGACTGCTGAAGTGAGGAGACATTATAGAAGGGGTTACAAAATCTGATTATAGAAGAGAATAAAGCCTGACATGAAAGAAACAGAAATGTCATGTTACTGAAGTTGAAATGAATTTAATTGCATTTCTTTTTTCTTTTTTTTTTTTTTTCTCCAAGAGCAGACACAATACACTGTACGTTTAGCTATTTAGCCAGGGCGCAAAGAGCCATATCAATCACCTTCTTGCCAGAGCTGGGTCTAACAATGTGCTGAGGAAACTTAACAGCAAAAGACAGAAATAAAAGAAAGAATAGCAGGAAAGTCATAAGTATCATGCACATTCCTTTCTAGAATTGTGGTTAAATTGGAATTCACAGTACACAGAATCCATCTTAGGGGCAGGAAGCAGAAATGGCTTTCATTACAGCCTTAAAAAATAAATTCTATTAAATTACTTTCAAATATATATTTTTCAATAAAAGATATAGTAAATAGCCATTTTGCTATACTAACTCAATTGTGTTAAACTTCAACTACTACTTTGAAATACGCAAAATAATGTCTAACGTCACATTATCTTACAGCATTATGATCTTTATAATTCAAGTGTATTAACTAATATGGCCTTACATTTGGCTTAAATGCAGATAGTCAAGTGATTTGACACGACACATTGTACTAAGGAAAAAAAGATCAATTTTGCAGCTAAACAGAAAAAACATACACTCTTGAGGACAGCGCTGGAATATGAGTTTATTCCAAACTTCTGGACATGTTGCTCTTGTGAGATACTTTCACAAAAGTCAATTAACCCAGTCCCATACACTACATGAATTGTTTCCTCTTTGGATGAAGATCCTAAGAGAGAAGGGGAAAAATCTCCCCAAAGTCATTACAGGGTAAACTTTGCCAAGTTTTTGCTGTCTTCTCTTTTCCCTGTCAGTGTTGTGTTACTTTGGTTTTATGAAACATGAAAAGATTTAAGTGAAAATATGAGCATAACTCCTGGCAGTATTCTGCAAACTGTGTGTCCTTTGGGACTGCCTAGAAAGAGAGAACAGCAGAAAAGGCTCTCTCTTTCCAGTTGTTACCCACTCCACAAGAACAAATGAATTGGAAAGAATTGCTTCTTATACCTCAGGAAACACCTTTCAGGCAAGTAACCTCTACTGCATTCAAGGAAAGCTCTGCAAGAGAAACCTCTGCTTCCCTTCAAAGCTGTGCTATCTTCATAAGGACAGAAATTAATTCCGAATTAGGTACCTTTACCCGTTATATACATATACACTTGACCTGAAATCAGCATTCCCCCAAAACCACAGCCAAATCCTCATTTAACCTGTTCTTTGCTCAACTTCCTTCATCTTGCTCAACTCTGACAGTGCTGAAACTTCAGCCAGGGGCTTCTGTAGGGGTTGTGAACAGGTCCCTCAACTAACATCTCCTCTCAGCTCTGATGGTGGAGCTGCCATAGAACCTGTAGACCAAAGGAAGACTCTAAACAGAGTCAAGCCAATATCAACTCTTGTCAACGGGCTTTTTGTGAGAGAAGAAATTATATATAAGAGCTCTTGAGCTTGTGTATTACTAGCTTTAAAATTTCCATTGTCATAAACAAAGCTATATAGCCTTCAAATAACCTGTAATAAAAAAGCTGGGACATTACTTGTGTACTGTTTGCTGTTTATTACTAACAATGGAGAGTTGGTGATAAAATGAGAGACTCATAAAATGATAAGGGTTGTTGTGATGAAAACTGGAAGAGACAAAAAACAGAAGCAGGCTAAGTCTATAGAAATAAGGCTTTTGGAAAGATTTAATCTTGTGCTAGGATACTCAGTTTTCATATTCAGACAAAAAAAAGTTTAGATATATATAGGTGTGTATGTGTGTGTGTGTGTGTGTATGTTTCAGGCCTTGCTTATTTAGGATGCCTGTAAAAACAACAAAACAAAACAAAACAAACTTCTTCAGCCTGAACAATTACACTGAGTTTTCACTTTAATCTGAGCTACATGTTCTAATGAAGAATTTTCATTGTCACAGTGAGAAAAATGCACACAGGCCAAAGACAATCTGGAGTTTATAGACTGTGATATTAAAAGATTATTAGCACCCTTTAAAACTTAAAAGAGAAAGTTATCAATGACAAAAATACTGGCATCTATAACAAATGAACCTAGTTTTATGGTGTATGTCCTGGCAGCCGCTTGAGCTACATGTAACTTTTGACCAAATGCCTGTTTAAACCAATTAAATATTTTGAGAGACTTGCCAGCTCCCTGGCTTAACAGCCCTGCTTTCAGTTTATTGTGAGTCTGGGCAAGTGTACAAGCTAGACCATTGTACAGCTGCAAGATAGCTCATGTACAGCAAAGTGCTTTACTATCTTGTTGGCCCCCAAAAGTCATATAGGAACTTGAGCTCTTCTCATCCAAATGAACATATAAACTAAACTTTAACAGAGGCCATCCAAAGCACATCTACAGGGTAAGACTGATGGGAGTTAATGCTTTCTGACATAGTCTCAGATAGCTCTGAATAACAAAATGATAAAGGAGGCTGACCACATACAGATGATCTGTGTAGAGCTTGCCCAGATGAGGCCACATAATTGCTTTCCATTTCCAGAGAAGGTAAAAAGAGTTTCTGGCAAAGCATGCTGAAGCGAGTGAAAAGCAGGAAATAATTCACAACATTGCCAAACAGACCCTCCAGAAAATGTATAATTTCTGCATGGTGTCTGCTGAGGCATCGAGGATCCCAGTGACAATAAAGACACTGCCCCAAAGGCCTGCAGGGGATTTTTTAAAGAGAGGAATTGTCTTTTACTGATGACAAAGAGTGATTTCTGAATGGAGCATTTGAACTCCCATACCCCATGTTTTATTGCGAAAATAAAGAACCTGGCCCTAAATACTAAAGCAGAAAGCTGCATGAAACCTTTTAGTCTACAGAAGATGCACAGAAATCTTTGTAGCAAGAGAACATAAAAGGAGCTGAGCTAAACTGGACCTTGAGTTCACATCAGCGGGTCAGAAGTAAGCTGAAGCAAGACTAGATTGATGTGCCAATCCTTTAGCAAGCTCATAGCACTGTATTAACACAGTTACTTTCAAAAAGTAATACACAATACTGCACAAGCGTTATCATCACTGATAACACAAATGCTCCTGCTTGCTGTATGTATTAATACACACCAGCTGGGTATCACATAATCATTGGAATTCTCTTGTGTCCATTCAGCATCAATCAATATTATATTCAGTCTTAATAAGCCATCAAATATAAAAATGCCAGTAAAAGTAACCCAACTCAGGACACCTCATGCTTTCAACCATCATACTTTGCCTACGCAGTACAATTACACAGCCTTAGAAACAAACTCAACCGAACACTGTGCTGGGCTAGGTTTATGTTTACTACACGGTTTGGGAATTTTAGATCTAGTTGTCTTAAGCCATTAGCATGCGAAAAATCTACCTGGTAATATTTATGAACACTGAGACAATGAGAAATATTTGTGTGACTTCAGGTAATGTGCCAAAAACTGAACATGCACGATCTTTAACCACTGCTGGTTTTGATATTCTTTTATCATCTTCTAACCAGGATAATACTCACAAGATAAAACACAAGTTTTCACTTCTAAGAATGTCCTGAGGAAATACCTAACTTTTTAGGTCAGAGCTACATAGACTCTTTTGCTTAAACAGTCAGATGAAGAAATTCCAGGAATAAAGTGTTGATTTGAGATGAATAAATGATCTTATCAGGATAAAAAAAAAATGTTAGCTATTTGAATCAGTATGTCTTTCATGATCATAATAAGCTTTATATAATAGAAGATACTCCTCTCTGACCTTCCTCAAATCGAATTCTCTCAAAAAGAATTTTAAAATACTTCTATCCAAAAATCATTTTGAAAGGCTTCTAACTTGTTCTTGCCTTCCTTACACTAAAGTTCTCCAAAGACAATTCCACAAAGAAATATATAATGATACAGCCACTGAGAACACAGATCATAAAATTTACCTTTTAAAAGATCCTAAAAATACAGACTTTTCTACTTACTGGCTGCAGAACTGAACAGGAAAGAGTCTGGAAAGTGTTAATTGGCTAACTTCTATTCTCTTTGATGTTCCTTTAATCATTTTTTCTCCCCTCAGGGTACAACTACAGCCATTTGCAATGAGGAAGGTGTGCTTAATTAACTGAACATAAAGACACTCCCTTATGATCAGTTACAGTCATCTACTAATGTTCAATAAGTGGAAGGCTTATGGAACTTATAGACTTTAAGACTTATAAAAAAAAATAAAATAAATCGCAACAAAATCCCCTATTTTCCATTTCATCAATACACTCCCATGCTGAACAAGGCTGGGATCACAGTTGGTACCTCACCAATTTTAGATGCCCAGGAAAATGCTTTCTTCAGCCCTACAATATTCTATTATTATTATTATTTTATTTTATTTTTTTGCCATATGTGAACCATGTGGCTCATACATTGCACATATAGACAAAACATTACATATGCACATATTCATTTTGATGTAGGGTTTGCACATATTTCTCACTGCAGTAAATGTAAAAATGGCATTCTTCTAGCATGAATTTTAACACACTGATAAAGATTCTATGTTTACTCTTCACAGTTGTGCATATTATCAAATCATTACTTTAAGTGACAAGACTGACATAAAGTCAAGTGAAATGCTGGTGCCATATTTAATGTCTGATAACTAAAATGTCTAATTTAAATAATCAATTCTCAATGCCATGTGTAAAAGGCAACGTTAATTTAGCATAACATTATTCTGTCTGCTGTACACCTGCTTGTTCAGTGGATGAGGAATGAAAAATACCAACTTCTCAACCACATTAAGCACCCTTGCTTCCAACTTAACATATCTGTTGAAATACATTTTTCATTCAGCTCTACTTCAGCAACATCACTAATTTCAGTGTGCAGGAGAGAGATTTCAAAAGCATCACATTTATTTGATTTGCTTTCAGTAATGACTGCTAAAATTAAAATGACCACCATAATAGATACATATTTCAGAGTAAAAAGCATGTTTTCACCAGATTCCAGTGAGTTAATGAGATAGGTGAAACAAGATACGAAATTTCACTGTAGCCTGATGTAATGGTTTCATTGTAGAATTCCTGAGTATCTAAGTCCCTGGCAATCAGACACCACCAGATACAGAAAGGAACTCACATGTCATATCTTCTCCAACATCACTTAGTCCCACATCTGTCCCATAGAGACACAGGACAGGCCATGTGCTTCAACACACATTCCCCCAAAGGACACCACAGTGCAATCACATGATGGAAAAAAAAACAAAACAGAAGCACCACAGGGATGTCACGACCAAAACCCAGAAAAAAATACTAATAATAATCATTCTTTTCAGATACGATGCTTTACTAACAAACATGTTTTTTGTATTACAAATCTCAACTAGAGTTTCTGCCTAGCAAGAGCCAATACATAATGCTCTGTTACTGCCAAAGTTTCAGCAACTGCATCTCCTACTCAGTAAGCCTTGTGGAGCTTGGATATAAATTACCTATCTATCCTTCCATATTCCAAATGCTAACCTATTCTTTGTGCTATGGGTAATTATACAACAGTAATCAGTTTATTTATAAATATTTATGTTTGCAGAAGACATAAGATAACTTTGACTCAAATTATTAATTTTCACATTAGTCATTAAATGCCAAAATTATTCATCTGTCAAGAGTGGATTCTACTCTAAAAACTGCAATCATTAGTTAAGGACAACATTCATAGTACTGCTGTATGGAGAGAGAAATAAATGAATGCTGAAAAAGACTTAAGTGCCAGAGCAAACCTAAGATTTCTGATAACATCACATAACTGTATTTTAGTATTTTCAATTCATCCAGCACTTCATCTTGTTTAGGAGGCCAGTAATAGAACCTTAGTTTAGTAAATCAAGTTTATTTGACATAGCTGATACAGGATTCTTTTTTCATTTTTGTTAACTTAGATCACTGATTGCTTCTTGAGCACTTGCATGGAAAAATCTTGTTGCACCCCATAATGTTTCAACAGTTCCTATTCATTACCTTTCTTTTCATCTATTTTCTTTTTCTTTTTTTTTTTCTTTTTTTTCCTGTAGATTTAATACTGAAACTAGATTTTATTTTATTTTATTTAAACATATTTGTACTAGAGATTACAGTACTAGAGATTACTGGAATTCCACCCCATTCTTTGCCACAGATATCACGTCACCTTGAGAGTCAACAGTTTTCTCTGACTTAGAACTTCAGTCTTAGAGTGATAAAGTACTTTCTAAAGGTTGTAGGCAGGGGCTGAGATTTTGCTTTAAAAAAAAAAAAAAAAAAAAAAAAAAGTCCATAATTTCTACATGGATGTCTGCTGCATCTCACTTCCTGGGAGAAAGGAAGATTCAGAATTGAGAAGGGTAAGAGCTGAAGTTGTGCACTCCTGGGAGAAGGCTGAATACTCTTGTTCCCTGCATGCAAAGTTCATCAACAGTAGCTTGACTATTTCTCCTTATTGCTTTTTGGCCCTGGGAAGAGAAAAGGTGCCCAGGGAGAGGAACAAATTAGAGCAGCAATATTAGATGGAAGACGAACAAACTGGAAGCTCTTGCTCCCTCCGGTCACAGTAGATGATAGGAACCTTCCAAGTTGCCTGAAGTAAAAGATTTAGCAAGTGATTTTAAGAGATGGAGACAGTTTCTGTCTGGTTGACAAGCACATTGTCATTCAGACTGGTGTTGCACAGATTAAAGAACAGTGGGTAAGAAGCTAGTGACTTTTTATTTTGTCAGAGATGCCTTTTCTTTTTGAAGTCAAATACTCACACAAACCAATATTACCTCCAACAGTGCAAGCAGGGAAACAAGAGAAAAAAAAACGCAGAGAGAAAAACTCTCTTTTAGCTTTTCCCAAAAGACTACAGCTATTTCAATGCAGCATCACTAATTAAGAAGCAAACCAGCTTTCGTTAATGTATTTATTTTAAAGGAAGGAATACAAAGAGGCATGACAGATGTAAGCCTGCGCTCCACTTGTTTCACCAATAATAGGAGTTAGAAATAATGAACTCAGCTATAAAATAAATGAATCAAAAGGGAAAAATGATTTTAAGTACAGATAAAAATAAAATGTGACTGGGAATGCAATAATACGGGGTAAAAAATGCAGTTAAACAGCTCTATTATTTCAAAGGTAAAAGGAAGGTTAAGAACAGTTTTAGCGGTGTGATACATTTTCATAGAATGTGCAGGAGTGCCGAAAAGTAGATCTTTAAAAAATGAATTGTAAGTTTATGAAACAAGAGCCATCTGTAGACAGCTGTTACAAAGACTGAGGAGAACCAAGAAGATATGTCAAAACAGTGGGGAGGTGGCCCTGTACCAGACCAAAAGAGGCACAAATCAAAATGAAGCCCATCACAAAAGGGAGCTTGCAGACTCAGTTCACTACTATGACCATTTGAGCTTATGCTGTAGAAAGAAATCCAGATATTTCAAGAGTCCAAGAAGCATAAACTGTAGGAAGTCAGAAATAAGTCCTGTTCTTCCAGTTTTCTATAGTCACACTTAGAATCTTTGTAGCTCCACACAGCACACTGCTCCATCCAGGTTTCATCAGAACCTTCCAGTAGATGCAGAACAGGGCAAAACTTATACCTGGGGGCATATATTTAAGATATTTGCCTGCCTTCAGTTTTGGAAAAACTGAAAAAGACATCTTCAAAACCAGAGAAAAGAAGATGAGACTGTGCCAATTAAACAATGACTTATTTAATGGTTTGCTTTTTTCTTTTCTCATCTCTAGTTGTAATACCATATACAGTATATTCACATATAGTTGTAAAAAAAATAGTAGATACGCAAGCTTGTTACTTACCAAAGTTGTATATAGTTGTAAATTTGGAAGTAACAGTCTTTGGAGAAATTATAGACTGAAATTACTCTTTTCTGCTGATTTCCCTTCTAGCTAGAAAGATGTTGCAGGCATTTAGCACACTTAAGTAACCAAGATCACAGAATAATGAACCGTTTGAGTTGGAAAAGACTTTTAAAGGTCATCTACTTCCAATTCCCACAGAATGAACAGGGACACCTACAGCTAGATCAAGTTGTTCACGGCCTGATTCAGCTTGACCTTAAACATCTCCAGGGACAGGGCATCCAGCACCTTTACAGGCAACCTGTGCCAGTGCTTCACCATCCTTATCATAATAACATATCTCATCTTTTTTAATTTTAAATAATTTGCCTTCATTCTATCACAACAGACCCGGTTAAAGAGGCTGTCCCCATCTTTCTTACAGCCCTCCTTCAGATACTGAAAGGCCACTCTGAGGACTCCTCAGAGTGTTCTCTTCCGCAGGCTGTATTTTTTGTTTGCTTGCACATATCATCCCAAGACTCTTACAACTACAAATGGAGACATACTTCTTCATGTTTCCATGTACTTGTAATATTCTGTTAATTCTTTACTTAAGATATCTAAGTGACAGCAAAAATTCTATCCTAAACCACAAAGAAAGGCAATGTCAAACACAACACCCAAGGGGACAGTAGTATGTGTGTCCATCAAAGTAATTTGCATTTTATTTTATTTACAGTTCTTCATCTAAAAGGAAGCCTGAGGGAACAGCATTGTTTTAGCCTGTAAGTATGGTGAGAATTCAGAAATGTAATTAGGATTAATATGTTCTACAGCAAACCAAAATATAAGTAAATAATGTCTTCGCTTCTGCATTTCTGCAAAGTCCTGTTTTACAGGAACTAATGTACAATATTTTTGGAAAAAGAAAGATTACCTGGCTTTGTATTTATTACAGCTGGCAACAAGCCAGAAAGAAATATCCATCAGTAGGCTGTAGCTTCCTTTAGAACAAATTTAAAAGGCAGGGAGCCTTTGGTCACACGGGGAGAGCATCAATGACTTAATCCCACAGGTTAGCCCCAGAGAGCCAAGAGTAATTTGTTGCTTCTGGGATATAATTGCTCAAGTGGAAGTTTTTAAAAATGGATTTGGAGATCACATAACGAGCAGTTCTGAACAAACAATGTCTAAATTCTGAAACTGTAGCAAGAAGGGCTGGCAGGGAGAGAAGGCACAATTACAAATTAACACAGCTCAGTTCAACCCCTGAATATCAGCTATAGTTTCAGATGGACAACTGCATCCAGAAGCTAGAACCAAAATAGGTGGCAAAGCTTCAGAGCAGGGATTATGTGTGTTAACGAATTGAGTACAGTGCAACAAAGCATTAAGATACTATGCAGTAGCCATCATAACCCTTTGCAAGAAAAGAGCAATGTAAGCTTTTAATTTGCAGGCTGGCTATGGTCTGGGAGTTGTTTGGGTTCAGGACTGAGTTCCTTGCTCTGCACAGCTTGTCCTCCTCACTGAAGAAAGCCTTGTGTTTGGCTGAGCAGTTTTATTTTTTCAGAGCAGGTAAAGATTCCACTGAAACCCCAGACAGGCTGATTCAGTGTTTGAATGGTAAGAGCTCAAATCACCATGCTAGGTTTTAGTACTGCTATAAATTAAGGCTAGCTTTTGCTGCTGGCCTCCTAATAGATCCTGTGTAGCAAAGACAATCAATCTTCATTAATGTTGTCCAAGAGAAGAAAAAGTAATTTTAATAGTCCTACAGGACACTTACAGCAGAAAGACAGTTCCATCTGCTCCAACTTCCCTGTGTTTTTCCTTCTTTTTCCAGTTCCTTTCTATTAATACTTGATTTGGATTTAATTAAAAAATAAAAATTAAAAAAAAAAAAAAAAATCGGAACTAGCAGTACATCAGACTTAGCTACCTAAAGAAATATTTCTCATTAACTGGGAGTGCTGCTGAACACTGCAGCAAGCTTTGAGAGGAAAAAGCTTCTCCTGTTGCAGCTCCCTCATCAACTCACCCAGCACTTAGCAATGCCCCTAGGGCAGCCGGCCCACTAAACAGCAAAGCCCACTAAACAGCCTTCCTCCTGCCTCAACATTTATATATGGTTTCTACAGTAAATTAGCTTCAGAAGACAGGTAACTCAGGATTTAGTGGAGCGATGCATTAGCAAGCCTAATTATCCACGTATGCCTGTCCTCCTCCAACACAAACTCACTGGGCCCTGATATTGTCAAGAAAAAGTAGAATTATGTGAATACCAATCTCTGCACACTGGGGAGCAATTAAAGCTACAATGACTGCTACATATTAGGTCTTAAGTTACCCAGCGCTGCAGCCCTGCAGTATTCCTATGAGGCTGAAGCAGCATAAGGGACTTTCAAACCAATAGTTGTTTATCCCAAAGCTCACAGAGCAGAAAGTTCAGCTTTCCACAAAGGGAAGTGAAACACAAAGCCACTGTATCAAGAAACACATTCAGCACTTGAAATGAAACAAAAGAAACTCATCAGTGAAGAAGCTCAGAAGCTGTCAAGAAGATGATCTCCCACATGCCCCACAGAGGAGGGGCTGGACTCAGAGAGGGACTGTAAAGCCAGCACTTTCTGAAAGACCTTTCCTGTTCACACTGCCAAAATGTCTGAGTGACAGTCACAGGTTACAAGGATGCTATCTTGTGGCATGCATATCACCTATTTTCAAAAGGAAATCTGTTTATATCAGTTTGGCTAAACATGTACAACAAGGAAGAACTGTACCGTTTCTTTTTTGGCAGCAGTCATATTCATTTAATTTAATATACTGCGCATGTCACTGTTCAGTAAAAGATGGCAGAAAATAAGAATTTATTGCCACATTTGAAATATTTTGCTTCCTTAAACCAAAAAGGTCTTTTGAATTTTCCAGAGAAAAGATACTCAGAATTTCTCAGTTTCTGTGTTTGGGAAACAAGACACTGAGTAAAATTCTCAGCATGAAAAGAGAAGATTTAATCACTTCCAAAGAACAACAATGGGAATGATGTCAAAGTGCAAGACAAGTGTAACAACTATCTGTGTGATCTACATGCACAAGACACCCTCTGCATGTCTGACTGGCTTCCCTTTAATGCTAAAATAATTTGGCTTAATTCCCAGAAGGCAACTGAATCAAGCCTCTACCAATCTATTTATCCAGTAAATCCTGCTAATAACACCTCTTGCTGCAAAGTGATTCTTAATATCTGCCTTAGAACAGAAAAATGAAAAACAGTGAGATCAGCTACAAAAATGGCTAATCAGAATGAAGGAGCTAAAGGATTTCATATGTTCGTACAAAAAGCAGTACAATCAGATAATATGACTTGTCATAGTCCCCTCAGACTCCATGACCCTATAGTGAAGTACCTCACTGGAGCCTTCAACATGTTTACTCCGGGCTTTTATGGCCATATTGTCTTGTCGTAAAAGTAAGCCTTTCAATGGAAGAGAGGGATTACCAACGCTGTAACACTATTTACTCATACCTTCTGTCTTGGAATCAACTTTAGAGATTACAAAAGTTCCTTTTAGAGGAAAGTTCAAGTATTTTTTCTTTACATACATATATATATGCATGTGTATATATAAATGTATAAATATAATTCAAATGCCAATCATTTTCCCTTTAGCTAGTAATTAGCTTCAACAAAACCACTGACAGGAGTTTATACATACATTTATCATTACTGTACTTGTCATGCATGTCCTCTTTTTGACTCTTACCTTCACATTTTCTGGATGAAGCCCTCCAGGGTGTTTGTCCATGTACTGACATAAATCAGTGTGCTAGAAGAAAGCCAGATGGAAAAAAGTGTATTAATATCTGTATGACTACAATAATAAATATCCTCCTACGTAGGAGTGGAGAGAACAAATGGAAAATAAGGAGATTTTTCACACACATACCTGTACCTTTAGGCTATTATTTTTTTAATAATCTTTAACCTGACTGATATGAATATTCAATGAATGTAAATTGAATTTGTTTCTATTGTCTTGCATATGGTAAATGAACTATTTGAATTTCAGCATCATTTTATAGCTTATATGACCATATCACTGTCAATGCCACCCAGATAATATATGGGGGAAGAGGAAGAACTAAGACAGAACCTCAAATGCTACTCGTATTATTTGTTAAAACATTGACTTTTAAATATAATTTTAGGTTAAGATGTTTTAATGATTTAGAAAATAAATATAAAAGGCACAGCATATCAGAGAATTTGATGATACTTTTCAGCTCAAAAAGAAGCCCATGTTATAAACATATATGTGTACAGCTATTAATTACAGAAGTTTTAGCAGAGTTCCTCACTGAAGACTCAAACACTACATTTCCACTTCACAGTTGCATATCTTTCCTGCAAATACACCATAAAATATTTAAGAAAATAAGGAGACTTGCAGTGTATTGGTTAAATCTATTCATTGGTATAATACATAGTGCTTACTAATGGATATTTATTATTTTTACTATGGAATCATTATTTTCTTTGAATTTTTCTCTTGCATTTCCTCAATTTCCTACCAACCAGCAGCATACGCTCAGTGAAGAGGCATTTTGCTTCTCTGATTTGTTCGCACAACTCAGCTTCTGGAATTATGTTCAGAATAAACAAAGCAAAAATATGCACTGGAATAACCACCAAAACCACTCTGACTTCTAAATCTGGTTTCAGAACACATCTGGTAAAAATCATCCAGCATTCCTTGAAAAGCTGCTTGGTGATGCCTCCCTCACATCCAGAACAGACCAGCGAAATAGGGGAAGTCTGAAGGTGAGAGTTTTGGATAAAAACTGCCTTCCACATACCAATGTAATTTCCCTGTGCAGCATAGTGCTGTTTATCATTAGATGGATACATAGGGAAATTTAATCTGCTGTGATGCAAGATCGATGCTGACCACAACTGTGTATCATCTTCAAAGATGATGAGAATGCATTGCACATATGGAATTGATATTGCAATGGTGTGAGATGTGCAGGTTGATGAGGCTGTGCACTATTACACTTTTTTTGTTGCTCTTCCTTGGTTTCAAGATAGCAAAATTCTTCAATGCAAGACACTGCTTGGGTTCCAAAGTGAGCCATGCAAATCTCACAAACAGCTTCACCACCACAGGTATCACATAACAGAACTTCCTCCAAAACACGAACTGCAGTAATACATACTTCAGCTTACAGTTACCACTGTAAAATTAGTGAACACATTTACAAAGTAACTGAAAAACTTATCCAAGTTAGTGAATATTTACTGTCCATACAGTGGTTCCCCATTAGTTTTTTGTGACTATATCAATAAGCTGTGCAAAAAACGGACCAGTAATCATCCTTCAGTACTCATCAGCACATCAGACAGCTTTATTTTGTGTTACTGTTATTGGCAGTAAGGAAACTAAGAAAGTCACTTGTTAACCCAGTCATTTAAAAAAAAAAAAAAACAACTAAGAGCTTTCACCCCACTCTTCAGTCACATCACTAGAAACACCAATTGTTTTATTTCCAATAGACTTGCTATGATAAACCCATTTTCTTCCACTTACACGTCAATAAATGGATGCTGTTCATCCATGCATGATCATCAACTATGATCTCGTTTGTGTTAAGTATCATTCACTACTTACTTCTTCCTATCCCAAGGACCAGGACAACTGACAGCCTGGTATAACTTGCATCAGTAGTTCTCCTGTAAAAACTGATTACGGGTATCTACTGCAAATTTCATACATGCAACAACTTCTAGAGAATCCTTGAAAACTAAGTCAGTTGGGCAACAACTGCAGCAGCCTTTTGGCATCTATTTTTCCCCTTCTCACAAGCTAAAAACATAGAGAAATCTCTAGTAGATCTTCATTTAGACTGTAAGAAGAAATGCAAAGTACTCTTAAGAGTAAGTTAATCTTTTTCATAAAAGCAACCAAACACTATGTTACCAACCAGGAAAGCAGCTCATAAAATCATAGTAAGTTGTTCCTCACTTAAAAATAAAAAAAGAAGATAGAGAGACAGCACAACATCAGCTGCTATTCTTTTCCCAAGGTAGAGGCTCAGTGTGCACTGAATTAAATAGTACAGCCAGGAAAGCTGAGAGTGCAGCAAAGAGCTATTTCTAAACCATATTCCCTTCTGGCAGGCAAGTGCCCACTCCAGTGCTTGCATGCTTGGCTGGCAGTGCAGATGATGACATGAATGCAAGACTTAGGAAAGCATGAGAAAAGGAAACAGAGAAAACTGAGCAAAAGTACTTTTCTAATGGCATTCTCTATTTATCTGTGGCACCATATAGAAGACTAATCTTTTCCCCTCTCACTATATTTCAAGGCAGAAGGCAACATGCTTTGCCAAGTGGAACAGTGGCTGCAGATACAACATGACATACCACACTCTAAGGGTTTGCTGTGGCTAGTGCTTTGTTCTAAATTAAACATAGTCTCTAAAAGAAAATTCAGGACAGAATTATGTATTGGTTATAACACAAAACTATGCTGAAATGAGGTAGCAAAGAAGAAAACAAATGAACCAAACACCTTTGACAGTCTTCTCTCCAGTATCTCCAAGGTGAGGATGCCTTACAGGTAAGCAGGATATACGAGGAATGCAGTAGGGACTCCCCAGTAATTGGCAATGCCTGCCTCACATATTCTGATCTCAAGCTGACCTGGCTAGGCCAGTTCTGCTTCGAGCTATAGCTTCTAACAGCTCTGTCAGTTGCACTGTAAATCCTCAACACAGATAAATTACCACAGGTAATTCCACACTGACAGATTATCTGATATTTCAAAGACAAATTAAAAATCACGTTCTTTCCTGCTCCTACAATTCCACTGATCTGCCCACAAGTATATGTACAAATAGCGTGTTAGCAGTCATCTGTTTATCTCAGCTACATAGAACTAAACGGAGATAAATCAAGTTTCCATTGTGAAGAACTCAAAAGCAAGGAAACTCCATGATTAATAGTGTTTATCCAACCTTTCATTTGTTTGCTCAATGAATTTACACTGTGATAACTTTACAAATGCCTGATGTGATCGCATACTTTCCTCCTTGCAGGATGAGACATACTCATTGAGCAGAATTAGGAGCATTTGATTACAGAACAGCTGTTCTGGTTTTGCGATGGGTTGTTTTTTTTCTCCTTTCCTTTCTCACACAGCTTGCAGTCTCTGGCTTATTTACTACTTGAAAGCAGAAATATTAATCTCATGGGCTTTCCTGCCCTGTTTATTGCTATGCTATTCACATGCTTCACAAACATAAATGATTTTGAGAGCAATTCAGGGGAGATGTGACATTATTCCTTTTTATCAGGTAGGGAATTGAAGCACAGAGAAAAGAGTCTGCAGGAACACTGATTTAGGGCAGTCAATAAAAGCACTTCGGTTTTCAATTTTCAGAGTATTTGGCCTTCTCTCTTTTGACCGACTTTTGTTACAGGTGTGAGTGTGTGAAACTTTGCAAGGGAGACAGAATCTCATGTGGAATAGCAGAAGTCCATCATTTCTGAACTGTAATGCAAACTTGCAATGACAGCAAAAAACCTGGTTAAGATGAGGGTTAAGATGAGAGAGAGCTATGCAATAAATACCAGGCCATACCTCCACTGCACATTCCTCTGCAGACCTGCACAACAGGTTCTTCCAAGGATGCCAGAAAGAGATCACACAGGCATTTCTATTGGCGCTCATTAATTTTAAGAACTTGACTTTGTCAATTAACACATTTTGTACAAAATCTGTTATGCCTTAAGTAAGTAATTCAACCTCCTCCCACCAATGCTTCCCACAAAAGCAATTTCACTGACTCTGTGGATGCAATCTACATCATTAAGAGTTGTGAAAGACTAAAGCAAAGTTTCTGAGAGGAAACAGCGAAACTTGAAAGAAAGAGTTCTTAGGTACAATTTTTTCTGCAAATTAATGGATCAATGTTTTTAGCATCAGATTTCTTCAAGCAGGTGTATTTTACTAAATCAGACCAGAAGATCATTGCTCCAGAGATGCAACTTGAATTTGGGGTTCTGGCACATGTAGCTGCATGTTCTTGAGGTAGGCTCTATCAAGTCTTTCTCTCAGCTATATAAAATGCAAGCCCTTACCTCAGTGCACATAGCAAGTAACTGGACCTCCAGCAGAACAATGCAAGTCTCAGCATCCTCCCTGGATGGTGTGAATTCTGGTTAGGGACTTGAGGAGAGGGAATAGAAAACTACCACTACAGCATGCTATTTCCATTCTTCTGTTTCTAAAGTCTACATAGAAGTACATCAGACAATGCCTACTTTTGACCCACTCCAACCTCAATAGATAATAATTCTTTTTCTCACAATAAATTTTGTATTTGAGTTTACATGAATACATGTTTTGGGGTTTTGTTGTAGATTCATGGCAGTGCATAAGTGTGCAGGTCATTTCTGTTCAGCAAGGCTCTGTTTTATGTTAGCAGACACACGCATGTGTATGTTTGTGAGCGCATTCTGTATAATTGTCTGCTGAGGGAAAAAGAACTCAGGCTAATATTTATACAGCTGAACCAAGGTTTACATACATTGCATTCTACTTCTGGAAGAAAGAGTCTGCAAACAGAAAAAAAAAAGAAAGAAAAAGAGACAAATGTTGATGATACAGACTCCCCTTGAAGAAAGAATTCTAATTATGAATAAATGAGTAAACCACAACCTACAAATGTCCTCAGATGTGCTCTGTGCTTCACTTGAACGTCAAATATTTTGCTCAGCTCTCTTGCTCAGAAATCAAAGACTCTGCTAACCAACACAAAATGTGTTCAGACAAATAGCAGGATGTCTAATTTTAAAGGCACTGCCAATGACATGAAATGGGCTCTACTTCCCCAGCCCTTTTCCATAATAATTTGACCATCGTTCTCTTCTAATTAAATTAGCCATTTCTACTTTCCATGCAATACATTCTCCTTCCCTCCTCATCCTCAGTGATGATTAATCTACATGTGACTTAGCTGTCCCATAATTCTGCCTAATTGGTTTCAGCTGTCATTTTTGAAGCTGAAATGCATGCAGAGCCCGGGGCTTGTGAACGGAACAGGAAGCATTTCCAACCACATTCCCATCATGTAAAACCAGCAATGTGAAAGAACCCTTCCATTAAAACAAAAACTGCACTATTTGGCTTCTGGCAATGACATCATGCAGCAGACAGATTGTATTGTTTCACTTGGGCAGCAAGACTGTTGCAAGCCATTCTTTTCTGTTAAAAGGAGAGAACACATTATTCATGCCCTAGCAGTTTTACTGACTAAAATACTGTCCCTTTTGTCACCGACAAATTCTCAAACTGATAATGCAATTTACCAATAAAACCACAGGCAGTGGTAATATTTGATGTGACAACAGAACAAAGAGAAGTTAATTCTATTTAAATTGAATGTATCCTCTAGCCAAAGCGTTCTGCAGATTACTGCACAACAGTTCAATACTTCTGGTGTTTTCAAAAATGTCACAAACCTTCATTTCCATGTATTTCCGTGACTCTCTACAATTCAGGCTTTTCCCCATATGAGAACACACAGCGTTAGCCACGCTCACTTAGAGTGCCCTAAAAGCCATCTCTGAGTAACATCCAGAAAAACAGCAGAAGGGAGTAACAGCAGCTGGCTTAAGTACCAGGGGAAGGACTTGTATTAGGGATTCAAGAAAAAATATAAAAGAGAACAACAAAAACAACACATCTTCAATGAAAACAATTTTGCTAACAGATGTTTCCAGTGACTTGGATCTCTCTCACATGACCAATAAAGGCAAATATATGAAAACATACAATCATTACCATATAGAATAGGAGGCTGGGAGTACATGATACATAAACAAATCTTCCTGAAAATCCCAGAGAAAAAAGAGAATGCACAGTTGTTTAGGTGGTATTAAACAATATATATTTATTAATACCAAACCTCCACTCGCACACAGAATAACCTGATCTGAGCCTCAGATGGGTAGAACACATTGCTTGCAAAGAGTTGGTGAGCAAACTATGAGGGCTTCAGCAAAACTCAGATTTCTTCTGATGCATCTTCCTTATTCTCTCTCCACCTTAATAACTGTATCAACCTTGCTTTCCATGTGAAGAAGGTCAAAGAGACGGTAAACAGATTATTTTAAGGGAAAAAAAATAAAATAAAATAAAAAAAAATCACATCTCAATTTCTGTTTATTATGACCAAAATGCAGCAGCAGATCATCAGCTTGTTTAAACTGTGATGGAATTACATTCCTCAAAGTCAACATGTTGGGACAGTTCTTACAAACTGAGCAACCTACAATACCTGTACATACACAGTTAAGAGCGTGCACTCTTTCTTTAATTTCCTTAATCATTAGATTTCACACAGCACTGACTTATATTCCCTATATCAACTAAATCCACAAATAACAATAATAGTCATCATCATCACATTTGAAGATACAGAAAGTTTCTCCTTAGAGTATGGCAGACGGCCCCAAGCTGATGGGGACAGGGGTCACCCCAGGACCATGTAAGAAGACCACACACAGCAGAGAGGCTGATGAGGCACAAACAGCCACAAGGCTGGACACACTAGCACAGCACTGCTATGACAGTGTGCTGTGCTACAAAGAAATTGCTGTCTTCACAGCAGGCAAGAGCAGTGCACTCTTTAACTAAGAGCTTCAGCATCCTCTGGCAGACCTCTCTCCACAATGGCTGAGAGGCTTATTTTCGGGCATGCCTCCTAATCACAACTGTCCATACATAATCACAGAATTAATAAAAATTATTATTCAAGCTAGATTCTTGATTACACCTATTCATGGTTCCTTAATTTTTATTTTTTAATATAATCAAACTATGTCCATTTTATAAAGATAACTGCAATTATTCATATTTTTGATTCCAAGGCTTTTTAAAAATAGAATTACTTTGCCAGAAATGCTCACCCCAAGTTTCTAACAATGTCTTAGATCTTTATTTTCTACCAATAGTACTAAAATAGTACAGAGATGCATAATGCTAATCGAGGAGGGAAAATCTATGTTTATGATTTACAGTCATCACTCTCCACCTGCTTTTGTCTTCTCCCCCTAATCTGCACCAAGTAAATCAGAGTATTTTCTTGTTAGAGAAATTAAACAGCAGTTACAACACACAGTATTAAAGACCAAGAGAGAATAGTTTAACTAGATTGGACAATCTCTAAGTTGAGACGCTGTCAGGTTTTACCTCAGAGGGAACAGGACAAAACCAGTTTATTACTGAAATTATAAGATGAGGAATGTTACTTTTTGTAGAGTTGAACAGAAATCTGTATTATACGAGGGCTGCTCTTCAAGTAATGCCTCCAATTTTATGATGTTGTCCCATGATGTCAGAGATGGATGTTGGTGATATGGTAGTTATAAAGGCTGAACCTCCCAACCAATATTACATTACATTTGGTTGCAATGTGACAGATGGCAGCAGAGGGGCAGTCTGGTAAAATGGCATCTGCCATAGAAGTGCATATGAAGCAAAGGCATAACTGAATTCCTCCACATGGAAAAAACTGCACCTATAACATTCATCAGCACTTGCTGAACATTTCTGGAGACCAAACAGTGGATGTGAGCACAGTGAAGCAGTGAGAGGTGCATTTCAGTAGTGACGACAGTGACAGTTAGTCGCCTCTCCTGGTGCAGCTCTAGTTCTTTGCAGACAAAAATACATAGCTAACGGTGTTGACTGTGTTGAGAAGCAGTGTTCTGTAGCTGAGAATTTGCTCTATCAAATAGTATTGCTGTGCTTTTTGTAAATGCTGTAATTTTCATGGAAACAAATAGGAGGCATTACTTTCAGAGCGACCTACCTAGAAAGTACCAATCTAACAAAACCCTGAAACTGCCAGTAGTAGAGAAACCATTACTCCATAGTATCTTTTTCAGTGCTTTATTATCCTTGTCATTCAAGAGTTTTATAGTTTAACCTCACACTTCCTTACAACAATCTTGGGTCATTTGTTGTTTTGTGTTTTTTTTTTTTCTCTTTAATACTGACATAGAAACAGGTCACTGTCATTATGATTTATTCAACGGTTTTCAGCCATCTCACCCCCCTTTTTTTTTTTTTTTTTTTTCTTCTAAATATCCATACTTTGGCGTTTCCTCATAAACTGTTCGTTCTGAATAGTTGCTCTTTCCTCCTCAGCTTTCCAGTTGATTTATAGAATCATAGAATCCTTAGAGTTGGAAGGGACCTTTAAAGGTCACCTAGACCAACTCCCTGGCAATAAACAGGCACATCCACAGCTAGATCAGTTTGCCTAAGGCCTGATCCAGCCTCACCTTGAAAGTCCCCAGGGATGGGACATCCACCAGTTGATTTCTGTTTTCCTAGTGTATACAAGTGTGGTGACCTTACCTGAACTGAGTGGAGCATTATATAGAATATCTTTCTTGTTTCCACAATTTCATTTGCCTGCTCAACTATGATATTTCTTATGCTCCAATTTTAATTGTTGATCCAGGTTTCTTAACACTCTATATTGAATACACTTCTTTCTACTTAATTAAAAGAAAAATAAATAATCAGTGCTAATAACTGAACATTGGAAAGCACACTGCAAAACAAAGCATTTGATAAGGTAATAAAAAACACTGGTAAATGGTACAAAAAGATACTTAGACAGACAAAGCCTCCCAGTTCGTTAGACTGACAGTCTTGATTAATCTTCAGATTAAGTCTGCGTATGAGACTTCTGTGAGACCTTCAAAGCCAAACTGAGTAACATTCCTCCTCATGCTAGGCCTGTGTTGGCCTCTCACCAGACCTCCTTCACCTAGCAGGAGTAGCTGAGCTATAAAAATAGATTTTTTCATTCCTTCTTCATCTGGCAATCTCCACCAGACACCAAAGCAGCAAGCAATTTCCTTCTGAAATCCCTTCGGAATCCCTGCCTCCTGAGGCTGAGTTTGCATTTCCAACCTACACTTGGACAGTAGTATCTCCCATCTACAATTTCTCGTTAAAAATGAAAAATAAAGCTTTCCCAAGATCAGTATTCCCCTTCAGCCTGCTCCTAACAGTACAGGATTTGCTTCCTCTCCTCTCCCTTACTCTGTTGTCCTATTGACTGCAATTTAAATAGACCAACTTGGGGTAAATCTGGGGAATGAGGCAGGGGTTTAAAAAACAAGGGAATGGTCAAGGAAAGTGGAAACATCAAATTCACTGTTGTCATGCCTGGGAGCCCTCAAAAACTCTGCTCCTTCCCTGAGCTGGACAGAGATAGGCCACTGCAAGAACCCCCTGGTTTGACAAACACCTTGACCTCAAAAGGAAAGAAAATGTCCCAACATTTCACTCAAATCAAAATAAGGTAGCTAAGCTGAAACTAAAGCAGCTCTGGGATTCTACAGGCTTTCCATACTCTCCCTTCTATAAAGACAATGCTTTTACATATTCCATCAATAGCTGTAGATTCACTGTGTTTTCACTAATAAGTTAAACAGAAGACAAATAATATGGTTTGATCCACATTATCAATGCAAACATTTTTTATCCTTTTAGGTAATGAGTGTGTTGACAATTTTCTTGCATAACACTTTTCTAAGACATCCCATGTCCAAATCAAAATCTCAGAACTTTGTCTCTGTGATACTTAATTGCAATAAACAGTGTATACCTGATTTTTCAGTCAGCACTAAAATGAAAAACCTGCATCCTTCCTTACAGGAAATAGGAGGAAAATGCAATTGGTTTACTTCATAAAGCCAATTCATATAACAAGTTATTTTAGCTGTGGTAGCAAGCAATAAGGATTGAGCTTTCTTCTTAACGTAATCTTTAAGAAGGAAAAGCATACAGAAATATTAAAATAGGCAAGGTAATTGAAAATGTTTGGTTCTAAATTATACTATTAGATTAGTCTGGAGCTTTATTTTTTTTTTTCACTGTCGAGGCAGAAATAATATTACTCATTACTCACAATTCCAATTATAAATGTATTTGTTCTCATTTAAAATCTAGTTCATAAATATTGAAAGCATAATGTAAAGTACTGCTATACAAGCTCAGCATTATAAGTCAGGAATAGGATAAGTTACCAATTCATTTATGGATAATAATGTACTTACATAATTACACATAACATTAAAGTCCCCGTTATCATTCTAACAATCCAGTTGCAGTATGCATTGGTTTGGATTGCCTTTCAGGAACTGAGTGTTTCTAAATACACTTGTTTTTAAATAAAAAAGTCAGGAATCAAATGGTATCAGTCACTGACAATTTCAGAAGAAAGGGATGTGAACTCATCTTCAAAGATGTCTGTAAGAAGGTCTGAGATCCAGTCAGTAAAATTCTTATTTTCTTTTGGAAGCATTGGCCACACCAGTGCCACCTGCCCTACAACCTGGGGAGAAGGGGATCTAAACTTATGTGAACAGCCTTCATCAAGTTGTGAAGCTGAATTCGCCATTTTCATTTGGAAGCCATTATAATTTTAAGAACCATTTGCAAAAGATATCAAAATTCCACTTTTTTTTTTTTTTTCAGATTCTGTTTAGCACACATCAGCACAATTAATTCCACAAAAACAAACAAACAAACATCCGACTAAACAACAAGCCCCAAAACATTTCCTCTTCCATTCATACATGAAAGACAATACCAATCATTCATGTTTTGAACAGCTCATACTTAAAACTTGCATCATAAGCAACAGTTCCTTCCAACTTCCTTTTCAGTGTGATTTAATGACCAACAGTGATTACACAGAGCTGATGTATGAGTTACCAAAGTGTAGAAAAAAAACTATGCCCTACTGCATATACTAAGTTACTTTCAGTTAAGCTTTCCTTACAATACCAAAATGTTTATTGTCTGGACCATGAAATTCCCCTGCCAACTGTCACATATATTTTTAAAGATTGATTTGTCTTGCTTCCAGTTACTACCAAGGTTGGAAAGTTCTGTCACATTTACTTGTCTAACAAACATCCACGCAAAAGAAAATTTCTAGGTTGAGGTACTCAGGGAATTTAATCACTACCGTGTTTCCTTTTAGAGGATATTCTGCTTGCAGCTTTTAACTTATTATTGTAATGCATTTTGCTCTGAAAAGTGCTATGTGAAATTAAATTTCATTCTACTCTTTTAGGCTGAAACTGAACACCTCCGATAACCTCAGACATTTCATCAGTGTTAATTCCCCAATGGAATCATCACCAAACTAGCAACCCAAAGTTTCCATCTGCTGGGTTAGTAACTGTTCGTTGCAAATTTAATTGTGAAATCTAATTCAAAAGATTTTTATTACATTTGAAATGGCCAATAGTAATTAACGGCAATACTGTATGAGTTCCATGACGTTCCTTTACAAAGTAAATCAAACTCAAACCCTCCAAGGTTTGTTCAACTTCAGCCCTTTTAAAATGTCCACCACTCTGTAGCTTTAATTGCATAAGTATCTCTATTGATTTTGGTAGAAATCACACTTAATATTGAGTTAAGCCCTGTACAGGTGTTTAAAAAAGCATTACAGACACGGAGCTCAATAACATCTATTATATAGCTAGATTGCATAATTAACCAGCCAAAATTGGTAGATTTAAATGGGCAACCTTAATTTTTGTTTCTGCACATTCTTATTGTGCACTGAATGAAAAAAAAAAAGAAAAAAGGACTTAGTGATCATGCAGTAAGAACTGTATCATGCACACAGTTTAGGGTATCATGATGCATTAAGCCTTATCAGAGAGCATTATCTATCCGATCAGCCCAAAACTTCACATTACAAAATAATGGAAACAGCCTTTCTAAAGCAGTTCTGTCACCTCAAAGAGTAGGAGTAAGATACAACATCATTAATATACATTCCATAGGCTGGTTAGAGAGAACAAAAGATTCTTCCCCTACTTCCTCAGCATCACCTTTCCAGGCTGTCCCTCAGCCAAAATAGCATAATAATAAAATTCTACTTGAATCAGTTGCTTGGAACTGTTACCAAACAAGATCCTCTCACAATTTTGATTTCTACCAAACACAAGGGGAATAAAAAGTTGTAGCACCAGTAGTTTTGATCACAAAAGCGCTCTGTTTAAAAGTAAATATCTAAGTGAATTCAAAATAAACATCTGCTTCATGAGGTTCGGTCTGTGCCCATGCTTACTAAGGGTGGCAACCTGATATACAGTGATTGAGAGCTAGAGTTTATAAACACTACAACTGCATGAAAAAAATCAGAAATTTGATATTAGTATAATATGCAAAACCATCTATATTAGGGATAAATACATCATACATATCTTATATCTGCATATTATACTAATATCAAGTTTCTGATTTTTTTTCATGCAGTTGTAACCTGACTGTTAAATGAAATTAGATACCTAAGCTTTTCCTATGCTAATACAGTTTATAAGTTAGGAACAGAGAAAACATTTTAAGAAAAAGTATTAGATTTGCTTCAATATTCTCATACACGAGAAAAAATATGCAATGCATGCAACTGCTCAGTAGGCTCCTGTAGCTGAATACCCTGATCATTAAAACGTTGCATTTCTGTGCAAATGGAGAAGGTAAATGGCTTCTTCAGACAAGAAGCTGGGGACTATCATGTAATGATTAAGGCATGCTCTCAAGAAACACAAAAAGAAAATCTCATCTGCATTAAGTAGGGACACAGTAACAGTAAGTAGGCAATTTCCCATTTCTAAAACTAAATGAGTAATCACGGTATGTTATAAATGCAAAGCCTTCCTGACTGCAACACAATAACAGATATTATGCTGAAAATTCAACCTTCTCTAAACTCATTTGTTTCTTTTAAATTACATGTTCTTGGACCCTTCTGTGAAAACTGGGAGGTTAATTGTGATAGAACATTACATAATTCCAAAGCCAAATGCTGAAGTACTTCTACATAAATACCATATGTTTGTCTCAGAGAAAGTGAAACGATTAATTAGGAGTTCAAGCCCAAGAGTTTGGAAAGTAATACTCTGAACACAATTAGATCGTTACACTGTACACTGTGAAAACTGAGGTTTTAATTAGTAGTTAAACCATGAGCCATGGCAAAAATAACAATACAACAATATTATAAAAATAAAATAACAATACAACAAACAATAACAAATCCAAAATTCTGAATTGTGTGTCAGATTTTGCTTTTTTAACTGACGCTGTTTAGAACAAGACACTACACAGAAGCCAGTCACAACAGAAACCTATCTTAACTACCTGTTAAGAACTTTAGTTTTGTTTTTCTTCTTACCTACACTATCCTCATCTACTTTAAAATGTTCTGCATTACATTAGTCAAGTAAATGCTCTAACATTCCTAATTACAAGCATAACTAGGAAGTAAAATAATGGACCAGTTTGGAAAGTCCTTACAGAGGCCTACAAGCCATGTCTCCAGCTCTGACTGTGGTCTAGCCCACCCAGCACTCTGCTTTAACACACTCTATTATAAAGCATCATCTCCTTCAATCTCCGCTTTGAACCCTGATAGTACAGGGTTATTTTGGCGCAGTTCATAGATCACTCACAGCAAATAGCTTTTCCATATTACTCAATGCATTCTGAAACGTACTGAGAACACTAATAATTCTACTCACCACATATTCGAAAACGAGTGTTAAAGTTTCCTTAGTATGAATGATGTCATGAAGCAGCACAATGTTTGCATGTTTCAGTCCTTTCAGAAGAGAAGCTGAAAAGGAAAACATACACGTTAACTTAAAAGCATCAAAATATTTCACATTGGCTGGCCTATTTTTTTTTAGTGACTTGGATGATTATTTGATATCTTGAACTTCATAATCTGATAACCAAGAGTCATATTTCAGCATCCTTTAAGTCTATGGATCTCTATTATATGGTATGATAGTGTGTTATCTTACATTCCGATACCATGTTTAGTAAAAGTAGTGTTTCTCCTCAGATTGTTGACACTGTTTTTAATAATTTTGGGGTCCCCTGTTTCCCTTTTACGGAGGCATGGACTTTGTGAAATCCCTCTGCCCCACTCATCACGGAACCGGGCTGAACTGGGCCGTAAACTGTTGATGACTATCTAGTGTGTTACAGCAGTGTGATGGCTAGAGGTGGTTAGCAGCCTTCTGGAGGTGAATCAAGGAACTTCTAGAGAGTAGCCTGGGAATTTCTAGAGAGGGCCACAAAGATGATGAGGGGCCTGGAGCATTTCCCTAATGAGGAAAGGCTGAGCAAACTGGAACTGTTCAGTCTGGAGGAAATTGAAGGGTGATCATATCAATGCTTATAAATATCTAAAGGGCAGGAGCCAAGGGCTAGGTTATTTTTGGTGGTGCCTGGTGACAGGATAAGGGGCAACAAGCAAAAACTGGACCACAGTATTTTCCAGCTAAACATAAGGAAAAAAATCTTTACATTGTGGTTGACAGAACACTGGAACAGGCTGCCCAAAGAGGTTGTACAATTATCTTCTCTGGAGACACTGAAAACCCACCTGGATGCTTTTCTTTTAGACCTGCTCTAGGGAACCTGCTCTAGCAGTGGGTTGGACTTGATGATCTCCAGAGGTCCCTTCCAACCCCTACGATTCTGTGTGATCAAAAACTAAGTTTGCTTCTATAGTCAGTATAGAGCACATTTTTGTCTGAGCCTGGGAGAGTTTTGTGTGTTTTTTTATTAAACATTCCAACACAAAAGAGTGAATTTCCAACCAAATTCTAAATCTATTGTATAAATTATGTTTTAAGCAGTAACTGTCCTTTATCTTACCCTAAGAATATTACGGATTTGATGGCATCTCTTGCACTAGTTCATGAGAATAGAAAAAATGGTATTGTCACCATATATTTTTTCTTTAATGGAACCAGTTCATGTTTTCACACCAGTGACAAATAAAGACTTGGCAAACTTCTAGATGATCTCCCTCACTAAATTTATTTTCCTTCAGAATGCATATTTTATGTTTATACCATAATACATATTAAATATTCCACAAGTATGGCATATTTCAGTAATAGGTGCTGACAAGCCATGTGTTGTTACCAAAGTCATGCTGTTTTGTCACCTCATGCATTCATCTGAACAGGACTATCAGTCACTACAACAAAGTAAATAACAGATACAAAGACATGCAAATGAGTGGCATAGTTCAGTAGTGAATAACAGGGAACTTTCTTCTCTCATCCTTCTTCTGTCAAAGAAAATAACAAACCACCAAAATGACACTGTCAACCTCTAAGACAGCATGTGTCCCTCTCCACTGCTGTGTAAAATGGAAGTCAAGGAGCTCGCACAACACAATTACCCTTTGCTATCCTACTGTAGGTTCTCCATCAGACTGAGGTAACTCCAGGGGTTATCTGGCTCTGTATTAGGGTAAGTACAAATCACAACTCATAATGGTCTTTAAGAGATCCAACAAGATGATGCCATTCAAGGAAGAAACATGAGAGAAACACACAGCATCTGGCTGGATCAATGCTGTCCTACAAGCATCCTTGGCAGCAAAACTCCAGATCTTAGTAAAGGGGAAAAAAAGCAGACAGCAATTTCAAAGCAAGTCCTCAGATATCCTGCTGCCAGGTTTGTGAACCTGCGAGTAAGCTCTATGACCAGGAATGTGGCAACACTCCAGCTTGACTGAGGAGGTGAGAAGCAATGCCTGCAGTGAGCTGATTCAGCTTGTGCAAAACAACTCATGCCACAGAGAGTCAGAATAGAGGAACCTTTCCTGTGCCCTGAATATGATAAAGTAGATTTTTTTTTTCTTTTGAAAGGAAAAGCCATGTACAATTTTTCACAGGAGATTTTCTTGGAGTACATTTTCAAAGGACAACATTGAAAATAAAAAATGCTACTGAAAGAGATAAGGACACAAAGAGCAGACAATTAGAACAATTATTCCAAAAGAGTGTTTCTACCAGAAATATTTCTATCACTTGCAGTAATTGATCTTTTCCCAACTCTATTGACAAATAAGCACACATGCAGAGAGATTGGGAACATAAAAAATCTATGTCCTGGCAGAGCCTCTGTCAAACCATAATAGTATTTATGACCTATGTCAGCTTTTGCTGTTCAGCCCATCACCTGAGGCCTCTAAATCCTCTGGTTGGCCATTACTATGTTACTAAAATCTGTATATGGGTCATTAAAGCTTAAACAGTACATTGAAAGCAGCTTACCCTGAGGTCTTTGCAAATATTCTTTCCTCTTCAGTCCCCTCCCCCTCTTATTTATCTTCTCTAATATCCAATTCTCTCCCTTTTACAGTCTCAGCATTCAATATCTGCTATAAATTATAAGAACTACAAAATATCACTTGGAAGCTGAGATTGCTGACTTCTCCCCTGGTCCACGTGAAATATAGTAAACAATAAGGCTCAGAAAGTAAAATCTTCTTAATTAAGCTAATTTTACACTGTGGAAGCAAGAAGCATTTGCACTATCAATTTACATTGCAACAAACCAAGTGCAACTGTGGATGCTAACAGAATTAACCCTTGGGCTCGCCTGTCAGTACTGTGATTCTATTAGTGATAGGATCACCAGCCTTTGTGGGGATGCTACCTTGCCCTAATGAATTAAAAACAGATAAAGAAAAAAAGAAATAGAAAAATATATATATATGAAAAAGAAATTAAAATAAACAGAAAAAATAGATCTGTCTGAAATAGGAAATCTGTTTCTTCTTCCACAGAGCACTTTAAAAACAAAATGAAATATGAACTGATGGCGCTTGGGTGCTTTTTTCAGAAACAGTCCCTTTGAGAACAAATGACGAACACACCTACTCAGTTGGGCAACTTTTTGCTTGAAGGGGATGGAACTTTGGATGAAGTCCACTTATTCAAAGACAAAACCCAGAAATCCACATTCAAGAGAATGAAAAACAGAGTCCGGGGAATTCATCAGCATCACTTTGAGGCAAATTTGACTTCAACTTTGAAGTTACCAAAGCAGCTGCTGCTGGAGCTCCATGAGACACCAAGTGCTGCTGTGCCTGATGTTAATTCTAGAACAAAACATTTTCCCTTGGAATGACAACTCAGTCCAGTGGTTATCACCCACAGATCTCACACAAAGATGTCTTCTTTTAAGATAAAAGGACAGAAAATTGGTTAAGAAAATTACAACAAATCAAATGTGGGAAAAAACATACCAGTACTCTCTTATCCTTAGCACATATTCTTAAAAACAAAATTATATAACACAACTTCAATACTGCTGACTTTCTTTTTCACCCTCTGTATTCTATGTAAGATAAACAGATGGCAGCATTTTTAATTCATTTCCCCAAAGAGTTTTCAGGAAGCACAGTAGCACATGATGCTAAAATGCTTTTTTAAAACACTTTGGACAAAATATCGTATGCATTTGAGTGGACAGGTGCTTTTTCTGTCACATGTTTGCACGTTCTCTTAAAGCAAATTCTAGCAATAAAAAACAGGGCAGAGGAATTAGTGTCATATTCAGTAATTAATGATGTCCAAGATGATCATTTGTGTGACTCATACAGAAGTTCATGACATGAGCCACTAAAAAGTAATGACACTCAGCACTTATCCATCAAGGCCTAATAACCATATTTGCATACCTAAAGGAAACACATTGCATTTCCCTGAATAACCATTACAGATTTCTCCTCCAACAAGGAGATGCTCTCATCTATTATGAACTCCTGGCACTCTGCCTTATTGCTTGTGGTGGTCAAGAAGCTTTTTGCTATTCTCAGAGGAGCTGGGTTCTAAAGTATGCTCCCTCCATGAGCAAACCAATCCAGATGGACAGCAGCCAACTCCTACCCAAAACCTGAGCAGCATCAGTAAATCTGTGCCTTGCTCCCTGCAGGGTTTACAGCATCAGCTCAATCCTGGCACTCCACTAACATAGCCAGATCAGCAGTGACTTACATCTGGAAGGTTTGGAGAGCAGGCAGGATCCAAACAGTCCTCTGAAAAAGGCTATTCCATGCTCATAATGTCACATTTCAAAGCTGTTCTTCACAATCAACAAAAGTAACTACTGCTATCAACTCCCAGGCCTCACGCAGGAAGAAAGTCTCACAAGCAGTTCTATCAAAGGTGGTATCTTCAGACACGAGGAGCACAGTGAGCCTGAACATTAATTGCAGAGCTTGGATCATCCTATCACAATTTGTTCACTCTTCCAATTCCTGGCTATCATCTTGTTCTCACTTCGTGAAAAATCGTAAGTCTCCACAGTGGCCCTAGATAAAAGAGTCTCTCATGATTTCTAAATTGCCTGGTATTACAGCAGCCTTGAAACTCTTCTCAGCAGTAACAAAACATCTCAGCTCTCATACTGCTCAAATTTAACATAACGTACAACTGCTGCTGATCCTCTCACAGATTACATTCTGTATGCAATGGCCCCAGCCTATTCCCACCATCATTCAAAAAAGAGTGACTGTGACAATGCTGCTTTGCTCAGTGTAGAGTAATTGTGGTACTCTCTGGGGCTGCCATGTACCAGTGCTCACCATCTCAGCAGCTTGCACGCTGCTCCTCACGTGTTCTCCTTTTTCACTAATGTCACCATTACTCTCCTAATATTTGCCATTAGAAGAGTTTTTATCTTCAAGACAGCACATTGTGGCAGTTTGTGCTAATTTCATATTGTTAACATAACATCTTGGCTGCCCTGTTTAATTCCTGAGACACTAAATCATGCAGGTTGTAGTCAGTATCACAAATTTGGGAAAGCAAGTGATTTGCTCTATTTCAGAGCCAAATAACATATCTGCAAAATTCTGTGGCTTGTCACATTCTGCAGACACAAAGACACTCTCTGACAGAGTGCCAACTTCTTCTCATAAACAGTTGGGTTCAGTCTCTTAATTCTGAGCTCTCCTGGAAAGATGTTTTTAGTGAGAAAAATTCACAGCTTTTTTCCTTATCATGTCTTCAGAACAAATATACCCCAAAGTGCCTTAGTGACTGCACAAACCACAGAAGTTCTGCAACTTTATGTTTTCATCTACACATCTTTTATAGCTTTTTTTTTTTAATTATTATTTTTTGTTTGGTCTCCAAGGACAATGCCCCTTATGCTTCTCATCCACGTCTTACAGAGGGGGACACTGGTGAAAAAAACATACCCACAACTATAGCACAGGAACAGGAATTCACCCCTCTGTGTTGGTTTTGCATTAATAAGCATGCAGAAACATTCTCTTCAGAAACGCGATCCCCTGATCTACACTTTGATATTTTCAAGTTTGTCCATTTGAAATAATTTACTAAGAGCACATAGATTCATTTTCCTACAACCCCTATATGAGACAATTCAATTCAGTGGAACTATACATACCTGGTAAGACCAAAATGGCCACAGACTCCCCATGTTCTCACTGCAGGATGCATTCTGCAAAGCGATCATTATTTGTAATCTCAGGTAATTGACTTCAGAGCTGCACACCAGTAAATGCACAGAATTAGCTAGCTTATGCTCTGATCTTAGAGAGCACAATGCAATGAAGATACACACAGATCGCAGTTCAGCTTTGAAAGATCTCTAGGAAGAAATTTCTTAACAAATTTCAAATGCCCATGAGCTATAGGAAGAGCAGAAAAAGCAACCAAATTCCAACTGGTGATCATGTAGGCTTAGGTGAATTACCTACTTTACAGCCAACTCCAACCTCATGATGGCCTCTGCTAGATTTACAAATGTCTTTTATTCTAGTCTTCATTAAGTCACAAGAAAAATGACAGTTTGGCATTAAGGAAGTACCTCAAATCCTTGCAATAAAGAATTTGCCAGCCTCTCAACTGTAGGCTGCTTTGCTGAAGGCCTTCTTGGAACACATGAGCCATATCTTACTCCTCAGGCTGAAATTCAGTCTGACACATGAGTGGGCTGAACTTTTATCCAAGCATTTTTTATTTGTGAAATTTCTACTTACTGCTCCTACTCGAAAGTGCAGTATATTATTTAAACCAGATATACAGAAAAAGAGTGTGTATAACAACAGAGGCACCTTTAGCTTTTCTAAAGAGGCTGAAGCCACTTTGCCTATTGAACTGTAACAATGCGTTGGAAAGTCTGATCAAATAAGCTCTGAAAAGCATTACAAAATAATATACTCACAGATATACAGAAGACTGCTGCCATGTGAAATTAATGTCTCTTTCGTTATGTCCTAGATACAAATTTATGGGTTGTGTATTGTTCCTGATGTTCTTCAGACACAAGTACACACAGAGGTTAAAAATAATGAGATATTATCTTATTAAAGCCAGACTGTCATGGAAAAAGACTGTAACAAGCTGCTCATATCTTGACGGAGCCAGTCATATCTTGCCTTCACTTCAATTTCAGTATTCAAACCAAAAACACATCAGTGCTTATGGAAAACAATTCTACAACACAGGCAAGCAAGTGATAGCAACTGTGTCTATTACCTTTTTGTACACAAATACCATGACTGGGACTAATAGCACAATGTACTAATAAAACTGTCACTATTTTATCACAAGCTGCTTTTTATTAGTTTTGCTATTTTGCTGAATTTCAGACATAGTTTTTATTTAAATATCTGTACTTTATTATAAGTTCTTTGCAAATTTTCAGCGTAATCAGTTCCTCCATTTCTGAAAACGGGCTTAAGTAACATCTCCTGTAACCCCTCAGTAATCTTCCCCTTGAAAAAAACAATCCTCTATTTGAGTTAATACTTGAAACCTGAAAATACTTAGGATTTAAAACAGAAATACACATTTTGCCTTCCCTATGAAAACCCTTTAAATTTGGTCAGGTTACAAGCTTTTGAAATCACTTCTTTGGGTCAGACTGACAGTAGGTATGCCATTATATGGTGACACCATACACCTACACAATGGCCTTATATGAACACAAGAAAAGAGCGAGTCTGTGGGAGAAGGAGGAGTAAAGTTTTGAAAAATACCCTTGTGACTGTTGGCTCTCAAAGGAGAAAAGATAGGCACCTGGGCTCAGAGATGGACTGTGAATGACAGGGGTCCAGAACTCAGAGAGGAAACCCAGATTACCCCAGCAATGATTCTGCAACTGAGTCACAGCAGAGAAAAAGGAATGAGGAATGCAGAAAAGGGCAGAACGCATGAGGGGTTACAATCCACAGTGGAAGTTAGGATGGCAGTGTAAAGAGAAATAAAAGCCAGAGAACAACCAGAGAAAGGGAGAGAGTGCATAGACAAGGCAGAATGGGGACAGATCATAGAGTGTGGGATGAGTGAGTATTGAGTCACTCAAGCCAAGATTACCATGATCCTTATTTTCTGGGCATGTGCACTTGAGATCTTCATTTACTTGAGAACTTAAAATAACCAAGAGGTTCTCAGGCAATTAGTATGGAACCCCAGGTGCCTCTGTGCACTCATGTTATTCAACATTATGCAAGTGTTTGAATAACTTGAAAGTTATAATAACTTGAATAACAGTGAAGGTATTTGAAAGTCAGCGAATATCACAAAATCGACATTTAGAAAAAGCACACTTCAGCAAATGGGGTGGATAGGAAGATGAACAAATATTTGCCAACTAGTCAGAGTACAGTGATAAGTAGTCTAGAAAAATCTCAAAACCATCTGCTTTAATAATTCACAGTAGGTGCATACAGCTAGAGCCACACAACAAGAACACTGAACAAAATTAATCATTCAGCATCTGACACAGGCAGAGATCACACAGCAGGAGTAAATATGGTGCTACTGTGTAATTAAAGAACTGCACTGTACAAACAGATTAAGTTTTCACAGATAATCTTAGTTCTGACAACTTCTGAACAATTGACTTTGTAGTTGTAATAAAGACCTGCTGCAGTACATGGGATACATGCAATACTGGTATTACATGATCCAAATGAGGGCCTAACTGAGCACTTACTGAAATCCTTGACCTACAGAAGTCGGTGTTGGTTTTGTTACTCATTTTTCCCAATGCATTATGTTCAATAAGAAATCACTCGACTGCATTTAACTTCAGTGTGTGATTTCTTCATACAAAGAAGGTAGGAAGTAGTCTTGGGAAAGTATTTAATTGCATTAACAAGAAATCCAATCACCCACAAGCATTTTTTATCCACTACTTAAGAGTGAGGAATGCTAAAAAAACAAAACAGAACAAAACACAACACATCCCTGTTTATTAAAACCTTCTTTTGCTATGTTTTTCTGTGGGGCATTTCTTCCAGCAAAAACATTGCATGAAAAGCAGAAAAAATTATTTCTGGCAGTGTATACTTAAGTCAGGAAAAAAAGGCTAGCAGCATGTTTTTTTTTTGTTGTTGTTGTTTTGTTGGTTTTTTTTGGTAGAGAGAGTAAGACAGAAGCCTTTAAAGGATCACGTCAATTCTCTTCTTCTGGGTGGGTAAGGCCTACTCACTCACAGCTGGAAAATAATGCTGGGGTGAACACGGCTTTGCTTTGTCACTTGAGGAGTGATGTAAAGGTTAAAGAAAGGCAGGCTCAGTAAGAAGTTGGCAGATATTTTTTTTATGAATATTTTAGTAAACAGAATCACAGTGAAGATAAGGCACGCTGTTCTGCAACTGATAGGAGAATGACAGTGAGTATAGGAAATTAACATGGATTTCATAACAGTAAGTGAAACCCAATCACAGAGTAACTAGCACTAAAAATCATCTCAAACCGATGAACTAGTAGACAAGCATAATTAGAATACCAATAGTGTCCAGAACATTTACAAATATTTTTAGGGACAGGAAATAACCTTAATTCTGTCTACACCTCCTTGATGCATATTATTTCATTTGCATGAAATCTTTCTTTTCCATCCAAAAACGTGCTAATCACACAAACCATGAAATGGCAAGATTTCCTCAAGTAACTTATAAACTCATTTCCAAAATAAAAAATCTGGCAGACACTACAGCAGCAAAACCCAGTGATAATTACAGTGAAGGTTAGATAAAAGTGTTTCCCAGACAAAAGAAGCTGCATTACAAACTACTAATGATGCTGCACTACCAGCAGCAAAAAACTTTGGTGCCAGTGCTGGCAATTATCAGCTTAGCAATCATATCTGAACTTCAGCATTCTTTTCACATCTAAAGGACCTACCAGCTTATGAAGAGTACATATGCTGTTCTCCTTCAGTCTTTGCCCTGGGTATTCCCTTCATTCTCACCTTAACTGTCACTTACTGTTGTATCTCTTGCAATTCATAGCATCCATCATCAATGTTAATTGAATTTAGAGTGTAATCAAGTACAGGAAACTGTACAGTGGACTCACATGATTTTTGTTTTATTTACCCTGGAATACAACTGAACCTAAATCATGGTGACTGAAAACTTTACAAGTTTACATTTAAATGACATGAATATCTGTACTATGCTGTCAGTGTCTAGAGCAGCGTGTGCTTATTTAAACCTTATGGACAATGTTCAGTTTTTAAAAGGACAAAAAATTCCTTTAAGCAAAATATGACAAGCACTGTATGTTATTTTGTAAAGCAGCTGCCCCTCACAGAAAGCAAGAGAGGTGCCAGTACAGAAAAGAGGGGCTGCAGGAATGTCTCGGCTTCACAAAGCTGACAGCCACAGCTGATAGTGACAGGGTGATGATAAAGTTAAGTGATGCTAACATCAACAAGGAACCCAGTTGAGGTAAGTCTGTCATTTCTAGCCCCTACAGAAACCAATAAAAAAAACCCATAATTTTCAAAGACAGACTTTGAATTACCTGTATAAATACACTGTATCAACAAAATTTTACATCTAGAACCATACTGGAAGTCATTCTGAGCAACAACATAAACAAAACACACCCAAGAAACATGAAAATATACATTAAAGAGACCTGTCAGCATGACCCATTAACACCACAGGTGGCGAGAAATTATATATATATTTTTAAAAAGGCCAACTCAACACTAACAGCTTGCCTGTCTGCTACTTGCAGACACAAAACATCACTTTCCAGTTCTCTTGAAAATGTACTCGCTTCTTCCATCCTGTCGTGTCATGCATCAATTATGAGATAATTATGTCAATTTAATATTTGCTTTTCCAGATAAGATTCTTTTTATAGAATCATAGTAATTAGTAATGATGGTATTAAAATTGATAGTGAGGCCTCTTAAAGAACCAGTTTCTTCCAGACAACACTATTACCTTGCCAAACTTTAATCAGATGTCCTGATCCTTTAAAGTTTGTGTCTGACAGTGTTTGTTCCAGTCAAAACAGGTCAGCCTTTTCCAAGAAAGTACTCGAGGACAAAACCACTCTTTAATGCTGGTGACCTTATCTTCAAACAGTTCTCAGATCTTTTTCACTGAAAGGCAGCCATCAAAAGTTACATTTTAGGTCAAGGATGTGTTTTTTCTTGTTTCTTGAAAATCTGTCTAATTTGTTGAAGTTTATATCTGGTCAGTGGAAAATTCTACTTCAAAGCTACTCTTTAACAGCTAAAGTCTCCCAAAGAATCCATTCTCCCTGAGCACGCTCAAACATTCAGATATTTGGCAAAAGCAAAAGAAATTTGAGCCAATGAGTTTGAAATCAAATGTCAGCTATAGATGGGACTATGTTAGCAATAAACCTCTTCTAATAGTTCCCCCCAGAGTACAGTCCCAAAATTGTTCTTGGATGAACACATGTCCAAGCCCCTTGTTTGATTGCTGCTCCCTCTCACTCTTTATTGCTGCTAATGACAAAAAGGCTGCCCTTCCCAAGTCCCTATCTCAGTGCTATAGGCTCCTGTCTGAGGCCACAGACCCTCCCCATCTTCCTGTGACTACTTTCCACACCTAGTGCTGTATTGAGTGGCCTCTGTGACTTGAATTCTTCCAGACCCACCAACCATTCCTAACTGACAGTTTTCAACATCACTTCTCTCCTTGTTCACCTTTCTACCAGTACTCAGATGCAGGCATTGTCAAGTATCTCAGTGAGGCAGGCATGAGGGGAATATATATATATATATATACTATATATATATATATATATATATATATGTTTATTATTATTATTTTCTTACACTTCTGCAATGCATTTTGGCACTTGAAAAGTCCCCTTGTGAAACTGGCTTAAGTGACATCCAGAAGTTCAGGATAAACTAACAAACCAAAAACATACAACTTAGATCTAGGTCCATCTTCACCTACACGAGCCCTAAGACAAAGCTTATTCTTTAATAGAACTCTTTAAGTCTGTTTTGATTATTATTATGGTTGAACACAGCAGTGACCTGATAACCAGAAGTATGAGACATAAAATGGAGCAGAAAACAAGCAGGGTGCCTTAGTGAGCAGCTGGATCTAGAATTACTACAACCAGCCTAAACCACTGCATTTCTCTGTAGCTTCCATTTTTAATTAGAAGGATCAAAGCGAGTAAAATAGTCCTAGGTTGAGTGATTCAATCAATAGGTATAGCACTTACTATTATTGATGAGTTCCTTTGTATTTACAGAAATCAGGTGAGGAAGAAATGAAACTTTAGCTACTAATTCAATTTGACAGAGCACAGATCTTACCATTCAGCATACCAATGTACCACCAACTATTATCTCACCAGCTGAACCCTAAAAGATTGTCCAACACTGACATTGGGCTTCTTGGTACTGTGCAACAGAAGTTGAATGCTTCCAGTGACAGTGTCAGTGCTGCGACCACAGATTAAGAATTTAACAAAAACATCATGGCTATGAAGCAGTTTCTGTACCTCTAAAAGGCTCTGGAGCACATGTTGTTCTAAGCTTTCTCTAAATGCAAGTTCATTTGGAACAGTATTTTGGGATACCACAAAAGGTCAAGCACATTCTTGGTCTCTACAGTTGAAGTGAGAACATCTAAATATGCAGGAGAACACAGCTCAGGCAATGTTAAGTCCTTGGAGCTCTTTGCTTATTGTAAGTAAACTGAAGAACGACTTCAACAAAGCCATCAAATTTCTGGGGCCGAGTTTCTCTGTTAAGGGACAGAAACATATACCCTCAGTTACTAAGGAATGTTTTTTACCAGTATAGCTAATTAGTGTGTATGCTACTTGAGGCACTCCTCAACAATAGACTGCAGCTCTGAAGGAACCTGCTAAATGTGGTACACCAATTCCTCTTCCAACACATGCCAGAAAATTTTGGCAAAAAATCAAGAACTGAATGCATCTTAAAGTCTAAGAGCAAATTCCAGTTCAGGCATACATATTAAAACAGTGGCAGCCAAAATGCTAACACTCACAGTGGAAGCAGAAAAAAATATTTCCCAACTGTTGACTGATGTAGAATATTGACAGCAACACCACAAAACCATGACACCAACAGAAAAAGGAAAGATCAGCCCATGAAACAGGCATGAGAGCACTTCTCATTTATATCTAATTAGAGCTCGGCAACCTAGTGATGACAGATCACAGACTTCAGCAAGTCCATCAAAATCCCTTTCTTCCAGCTGGTTGGGATGCTTACATTTGACAGACTGATAATATTCAAAATAAACAGATGAGATCTCTACAGATAAACAAACCTGGTCTGAAGCACATTTAACTCCCAAACTTCTGCATGAACAAGATATGCTACGCATAAAATATCTGAGGATAAATTACAGTTATGTACCTTTACCTCAAAGTTATCTTTAACCTTAAACTACATTATGAGTTCTATGCCTTGTAGTAACTGGGATGGTATCACTGCCATGAAAAATTATTATCTGCTGTTTTTCTTCAGTATTTTCTTGGCCATTAGTATGCACTGTTAATAAGGACTCATCCTTTGCTGCGGTTTGGCTTTCATATAATTCAAGGAAGTTCTATAAACTTGTTTACATAACTCTCAAAGATGTTGATTTATAATTCTGTCAATGATTTTACAAGGTTAATGGCCTCTGCAATTAAATAAACAAATGAGAAACTGAATGACTTCAATTTTATGCACTTCAGTCAGCCATAAAGACAGCATACTGTGCATGGATCTTGGACATATGAAACATGGAGAAAAAAACACCCTTCTGCTGACAGCTCCAAAAAAATATACAGAAAAGGACATACTCCTCTTAGTGCTGAGCCGTGGTGTGCTTTGGCTCAGAAGTGCATTGCAATGCAGAGATTGAGGCAGTTTCCCATATGCACCTGAGAAATGTCTATACTCAATAGGAATTTCAAGTTAAATAAAACCCAGTCCAGTGAATAAAAGCTCACCTTGTGATGCTGAAGGCTCAGAACCATAGCTCCTCTTTTCAGAAGCATATCATTACTCAAGATGCTTGTCATTTAATTTTATTTTTTTATTTTAAATTTAAACCTCAAATGGATGTAATAAGAACTGAACAGCACTAATAAAGGAAGCCTTAGGCCCCTTACTCTAAGAAAATACACCTGCTTCCATCAGTCTAAAAGGAAGCCAATTAAGACTTGAAAATATCACAAAACTGGTGAAAATATTTCATGCTGTGCCTTTATAATTATTTTTTTTATTATTCAATTAGTTGATATCCATTACCAGTAAAAGGCTGGATTCCATCACGCTCCTTTTTAACATCAAAAAAATCAGAAGTTGCAATAATTATACCCAGGTTTCTTTGTGGAATTAAAAGTATGGCTGTCCAAACTTCACTGGAAAACTTGATTTAACAACAATGTATCAGAAGTTCATTCCAGGAAGGAAAGGAAAAAAATCAAAAGGAACAAAATCCCTTGGTTTTGGGAGGGATGGAGGGATGTGAGTTGGCTGGTTTTTAATTCCCAGAGGTTTCCTATGACCTCAGAGAGGTTTGAAGTTGCTTCATGTCCTTGAACTCTGAACAGGAGTTATTTACAGTCAATGAAATGAATTGTTTGAATGAGGCATTCCAACATCTTGTCCGCAGACATAAAAAAATGATAGAAAAAATAAAAGCATGGACTGATGGAGAGATGCAAAGGTTATTAATGCAATTTATAAGCCTCTTGGACCAGTGGCCAGAAGTCTGACAGAAAGGTGTTAAGAAAATCTTGAACCCATTATCCACAGACATATACACTTACAACTTATTCAGTTTGACCTCTTCAATAGAAGGAGCAATTTTCAAGCTCATAAATTTTTACTGAGCTTATTTTTAGAAAGACATCTATCCTCTGCAACAAGCATGGCCTAAAAGTGTCCCCAAGTTCTCATCCACGTTTGGGAGAGTAAGAAATCCACCTAATCCCATACAGACTTTGAATGAAGACTACGCATTGCTCCAAGATCTTTTATTTTGTTTTAGGTAGATTTATGTGAGCAGGGCTGACAACAGCATATAGACAGAGACACTTCAATATCTGTAACTTGAATTTTGTTTGTGAACTGCTGCTCTAAGCCTTAGTTTCTCCACTGACATGCAAAATAATGCATTTTTGATTATGCAAATTGTCCTCTGCTTTGTGAATAGGGCCTCAAGTGATTCAAATGGTAATTCAGTCAGAAATCTTGATGCAAAGCCAGCATTTCAACCATGTCATTTTTATAACCAAGACTTTCTGAGAAATACAGAATTAAAAATTGAAAAAATACAATTTATGATCACAAGTACATTGAGATAAAGTAACCTGAAGAGTGTGGAAATTCTTAACAAGATTTTGTCAATGGGCCTGCAACCTGCTGGGTCTGTGTTTAGTTACACATACCTTCAGGAACTGACAGTTTCCTAATGGCAGCAGTGTAACACTGCTATGCTGTGAGAACCCAAACCAAAATAACAAAAGCAAAATTTTATCCAGAGCTTAATGTGCTAAACACTCAGGGTTTGCTTTTTTGTTGTTTTTTAAATAAAATCCCCATACAATACAGCACATATTCTTATGAAAACATTCTCAAGTTAAACACTGTTTCAGACTTCACAACACACAAAAGAGCAAACGTGCATTCTGAACTCCTAAGAAAGACAGACAGGGAGTGTGTGAGCGATTTATCCTGACGTTTGAGGGTGACATAAAATAGTACTGTACATTATAGTTACAAAATTTTAGACAGACTACATAAAAGGAGACACATTTCAATTGTGTCCAAACTAGAACTCCAAAATTGATCTAGTGACTGGTCTTTTCATTTTATTTCTTTTCAGTCTGTTGCTACAAGAATGATTTGAGCTACTTTGTCCTCTCACATTTTGGGAGATATGAAGGGCAGGGAGTATGTTTCCAGATGGAAATCAGTCATACCAACACTGTTGTCACCCTATCTGTAAGACTAGCTCGGAGGTACATAGATTTTCTACCATTCTTGTGACCTCCTTCATTGTTTCTGCTCAGGGGAAATCAGGTGATAATTGAGACTAAATGAAGCCCAAGGACATTTGATATTTAATTACCTGACCTGTAAAGCTAAGAGGGCTTTACATTGTGAGCTCTCTGTTTAAGTCACTTATAAACAAAAAAGGGTGTTAGGATGCTTCCTCAGGAGACTGAGAGCAAAAAGCTAAATGCATAAAATCAGCTCTCATTGACAGCGCAAGTTTTGAGCATCTTTTCAAGTCAAAATCAACAGCAGCCCTATTCACATTAATCCCTTTCTAACATCCTAGATTAATAGGCAAAGAAAACTTGTTGGTATGACTGCTGCATCAATTAATATAATTCTGAAGTGACCTTCATCAAAGAAGGACAAATATCTGTATCAAATCAGAACTGACACAAATCACCAACTTCAGCTAATAGATCCTCATTTACAAAGCTTCCTTCATTCATTTTGTTCTTGGTTCATTTTTCAATTGGCTTCAGCTAAATACACTGCCAGATGAGAAGCTGCTGTGTTTTGTGCCAAGTGGCCCAGACCTTAAAAATTCACAGGTTGCACCATTACAGATTCTGCAGCTGTGGAATATATCCCATACTGATAACTACTAGACACCACTATCATGTCTTATATGT
Organism: Excalfactoria chinensis; assembly: GCF_039878825.1. Taxonomy (NCBI): domain Eukaryota; kingdom Metazoa; phylum Chordata; class Aves; order Galliformes; family Phasianidae; genus Excalfactoria; species Excalfactoria chinensis. The sequence goes on from NC_092826.1 coordinate 121,021,278, forward strand.
TAATAAATGGGTCAGAGGTGGAAGGTCATGATATCCTATTACCAGTCTCTGAACCATCCAGTTCCCCTTCATCTTAGAAAAATACAATGAATTATCAGTTTCTTTTTTATATTGCTTACTCAGGAGGAAAATTCCCAAGAAAAATAATGTGGATATTCATTTTCATTGCTTTGAAGATGACAGTAAAGGTCAATTTCTGATTTTGAAATGCTGCTCTCTTCATATTGATTATAATGACCCAAAGCAGTAAATTCACTGTTGCTGCAAGAAGAGATCCCATTATGAAACATGTATTTCAACTTCACATAATTCCCAAATGATAAATCTCAGACACAAGCAACAATTGGAGAAAAGAACTAAGACATTTGCAACGCAGTCTTCAGCACAGGGGAAAATAGGAGTGAGGAAAAAGACCAATGTTATCTCCCTAAGGGCCTGAGCCAGACATCTGAGCCTATAGCATCTAGCGGAAGCTAGACCTAGACACAAAAGTTGAGGAGAAAACTAAAGCTAACTGAACTGGTTCAAATGCTGAACCACCATCTTAGAGTCATCAAGGTTGGAAAGGACTCACAGGATCATCCAGTCCAACGATCCACCCATCACCAATACTTCTCACTAAACCATGTCCCTCAACGTCTAAACATTCCTGGAACACCTCCAGGGTCAGTGACTCCACCACCTCCCTGGGCAGTCCATTCCAGTGCCTGACCATTCTTTTGGAAAAGTAGTATTTCCTATCATCCAGCTGAACCTCCCCTGGCATAGCTTGAGGCAATTCCCTCTAGTCCTATCACTAGTTGCATGAGAGAAGTATAAAATATCCTGCTCAGATATTTTTGAAATTCAGGACATGGCAGTGATAGAAAACACACACAAAGATCTTGACAAAGACAAATGTCTTTGTGTAGATTTGAAGTCACCATTTTAGTCACAAGGCTAAATAGTATAGTTGCTGGGGTTGTTCCTTTCATAAAAGGGAGACATAATAAAGGAAAAAAAAAAAAAATCTGAAGAATTGGCTAGGTTTAAGAGACATCAGCTGATATCATCATTTTGCTTCACCAGATTACATGGGTGGCATTGGCATTTGGAAGGTGTGCCCCTGAAAGGACTCTAATCAATTCAAGCAGAGATGCCAGAACTTATTATCACCTTCATTTACAAAAACAAACAACCAATTAGTATTTATACCCCTGGTCAATTCATACCAAGTGATATATGGTCACAGAGAAAAAGCTGATGTTACTCTGAGCAGGATTAACTTGAGCACTCCATTTTATGTCTGTAGTATAGCTGTAAAAAGAGATTAAATTTGCATCTAGAATAAAAAGAGGTGCTCACCAACTTCCACTTAAGCAATAAAGCCATGAGGGCTGTACAAGGGTTCTGTAAGATGTATAGCTATGTGCCATAGTTATGCATGAAGAAAAGATTGCAACCCTCTTATTATCTTCCTATATTTTGTATTTGCTACTTTTTCCTATCTCTGCTGTCATAAAAGTACAGTAGAGCAGAGAACAGTTCTGAATTATGCCTTAAAATGGCAAAACAGATTTAATGTGCAGAAGAAACTTTTTCAGAGCAGAATGCCCCAGCTGGGCCAAGGTGGAGAACCTGAAGCTCAGGTGAGGCATAAACAGGGTTAGGCACAGGAATCAATGGCTTCCCTATGTGAATGGATTTTGAAGGTCCTAGTGCTGGAATTAGCACATCCCTTACCCATCACTTTCCATATGAATACTGACAATTTCTGCAACAAAAATAGGGTAGAGCCTGAAAGGTCTGCCATCAGGCTAACTGGTAACAGCCATGAAGAAAGGACTCTGAATGGTGAAATTATTATAACACAAATAAAAATAATAACAATAATAATTCCCTACAGTGCCACCACATTCTTTTCTGTCTTTAACTGTGCCCAAGAAAAAAAAAAAGGCAGATCATATCTTCACTTCAAAAGTACTAAACGAAGATACAACCAGTAAGGCTGTGCTCAGCTTCAGCAGCCTACAGAAAAACAAAATATGGAAAATAATATATATGAAGCTGCATAACTTGGAACTTTCATTTGCAATTGTCAGAAAAGTATGACACTTTTTCCACATGATGTGAGTTCATGGAGGAGTTTAAAGTTTATATCATGATTCCCAAATGGAAACATCATTTATACTGCATTTATGTAATGCCAACACTTGTGAAAGATGTGTAGTTGTGAGAGACACTAACATATTAGAGGGCAAAAGAAGGGGGGGAAAAAAGTAAAAAATGTATGTTTAGTCTATGAGTAGCAAGTATAGCAAGGAACAAAGAAAGAAATAGGACAGACTTATTCAATCTCTACCCCTTCTGAGCACTGTACATAGACTGTAGCCTTTGTACAGTACATCAAAAAGGATAGAGAGCAACACAATTTGCATGCACTGAAACGTAATACAAACATTAAACAGCATCACCCTAACCTCTCATACTGTATCTGAGAGGGACTGGAAAATGAACAGCCCACTTGTTCACCTGAGACGAGCAGAAACTGACTTCCAAGAAAAACAAATAAAGTTCTAATGAAAGAAAAAAAAAACAAAACAAAACTGCAGCAAGTTGGGGCTGGAAAGAACAGCAAGGAGGACAGTAACATTGAGGTGAAAGTTTCAGCTGCCCTAAACCCCACAGAGGATCCAACATGTTTCTCTGATGCCTAAGCAAATCGTACAAACTCAAATGTGAGAGAAAGCACAGATCAAACATGGTCAGAAATTTGAGCTAGCAAGAAAATAGTCCATATTAAAAGCTAAAAAATAATTAGAGGTTACTTTTCTATTATTAATGCTCAGTAGAAAAGAATATACATTTCTCTACGTCATTGAAAAAGTATATAATAATAAGTACCATCCAAAAGTCTTGGGAACTTAAAAACTTCTGTTTTGTGATAAACACCACAGGAGAACCCTTTTTGTAGTTTTCAAAAGCCAGCTCAGGTTTATATGGGAATCTCTCCACACCAGTTCTATACCAGCAATCAAATGCATTAAGTTTTCTGCCACAAGTTCAGTATGCATTTAATCTCTGTATAGGAGGTTGGACTCGATGATCTCTGGAGGTCCATTCCAGCCCCTAGAATTCTGTGATTCTGTGATCTTATGTTCCTCTCTTACCTTGAGGCAGCATACAACTCATGTAAGGCTGTAGGATGGCCACAGCAGACAGAGATCAGAGAGAAAACACTTTTGGAGTTTCTTTACCTCTGAATACTTCTTGACCTTAAAAAAGCCTTTGGTACAGTGTCCCAAAGGCTCTTGGCATGTGTGCTTTATTTTTAACAACACTGAGAAACAAAGCTGTTATGATTACAAACTGCACTGGCTTTACAGCTAATTGAGCTGTAGCTATTTAGCCTGCAGAAGACTCCAGCTTTGCCAACTCCACAGGCAATGAAAAAGTTCCCAAAGCTACAGCCAAGCTCCCGTTCATTTTTTTACTTCAGAGCTCCAAATCGATCCAGCTTCTAGGGAGAGTGAACTTAGCCTCAGCCTCTAAAAACAAAGAGGCCAAAATTCTATCATAACTCATGTGATGTGAATGCTTAGAATAGCTACATCTCCACACTCTTAAAGTTCCCTGAGGCCTGCTGAGCCAAACACAGATGAAGCTGTAAGGCATTTCAGTTATGCAAATTTGAATTTCTTGACTAGACTTCATGAAGGAAATGCAAAAGTCCTCCAAATTCCTATCACTCAAAATAAAGCAGATGTCAAGCTTCCTTAATAAAAATAAATCAAAAGGTAGACTACTACTGCGTAAAAGGTAGAACAGATTTGACATGTGGTTTGTTTGTTGGTTTTTGTTTGTTTGATTTGTATAAGGATGATCTAACATTAAAACAAACAACAAAAAAAAAAGTAACTTGCTCTTTACTGAGATACAATGAATGGACTCCAACTCCTATTTCCATGCAGTAAACTGACCAATGACTCTCCAGAAATATGCAGATATTGTTTTCTCTGTGCCCTTGTCCTACAGAATACAACCTCATATAATGAATAGGAGGTTTATCACCATGAGTCATCTGGCTGGTGCCATGAGGTTATTGGTTGACTTTAATTTGTAAAGATTATCATGCTACATATCAGTCCAGAATCACAGAACTGGCATAGAGGTACAATAATTCATCTACTCTTTTCAGATAATATTTCAATATGAGATCACAAGTTTGTCTATTGAGTACAAATATAATTTTCTGCAGCACTTCCTTAGAGAGTACAAGCACAGACTGTACTCCTTCTCTTGGATAATATAAAAGCATAAATGTTTTACAGCACTTGCAGTATTTTTCCTGCAAAGCAGTATTTTCTATTGTGCTCTTATGAGGAAATCTTTGCAATGAATCTCACAGTCACTTTGGCCAAGAAGCCTCTCTTGACAAACAGCTGATTTTGTAATTTTCACTTGGCAGTTACTCTGCACTAATTTTACAAAGATTTATCCCCTCCATACAGCCAACTTCAGATTGAGAGGCCTCAGAAAAGCCCCTAACTTTAGGAAGTCCGTCCAGAATGGGACAATGAAGGGAGACTCAGATTTCCTAACTGAACGCCCTTTGGGTATTCAGTATTTTGGGATGATGCTGTATGGAGGCCCTTTTTAAGGGGAGAGAGCCTGTTGGATCTTGTGTTAAGAATGATAACTGTACAGGGATGTAGCAAGATTTCACATATAGCACACAAAAATGTATGTTTCCTTGAACGAAAATGTACATTCAAGGAAAGAGTGGATGTTTTTTGAGGGACATGGTTTAATGGGAGCTATTGGTAATAGGTGAACGGTTAGACTGGATGATCTTTTAGGTCTTTTCCAACCTTGGTGATGCTATGATTCTATTATAGCACAGAAGGGAAGCCAGAAAAAGGAAGACAAAGGGGTAAGGATGAAGGAGGCCTGGAACTCTGATGATGTTTTGTGGCCAGGAATCAAGCCTCTTTCCACGCCAGTTCTATACCAGCAATCATTAAGTTTCCTCCTACAAGTTCAGTATACATAGTGAACTTTTCTATAATTTAATTTTTTTAAGAAATTTGTTCAGCAAATCTTGTGTTCTTTGTCTAACACAAGACAGGTGGCTGTTCCCAAGGCACTTATATGTTATGTTTTAAACCATGTATTTCTACTGGATCTTATGAAAAACTATTATCTGGGCAACTGTCAAATCAAAGGCATGGAGACAGTCTCTGACAGGAACACTTTTGGATGTACAACGCAAATATAATTCACTAACAAGAAGTAAAAAAAGATAATAATAAATAAGAGAAAAAAGCTAAAAGTTGCTTACTTGTTATATAACTATATAATAAAATGATAGAATAAAGTTTTACTAATAATAGTAAATCACATTCAGAAGAATAAAGAAGCGGTAATATTTCCATGGAGGAAGTTGGAATTAAAACTAAATGCAAAACATTATTCACGATTGGAATAGGAAAAACATTTTATTGCCCAAGTAACTGCACAAGCAACATAGTAGTAAAACCAGGGCATGCTCGTCTACATGTGTACTTAAAATGTGGGATCTTTGTCCTACAGGCTAAAATGAATATTACTATTCTGAAACCAAAGATGATACCTATGGAATAGCAAGTCAAGCTGCTTCTAGATTTATAACCTATCATGCAGTTCAGTATTTAGCCTAGATGAAAGTGATATTACAGGAAATTAAAGGAATGAAATATGTGAGATAAAGTTTAGGTCACTGAACTTTTCTGCTTGCTGCAGTGGATTTAATCACACTTATTCTGCTGTTGAGGCATCTCTGAACAGCCAGTAATGACCGTTACAGTGAAAGAATAAAACACAACTTCACAAAACAGAAAAACAATCACTGGCTGATCTGTACTCTACTGAATTTAGTTTAAATGAGAAATAGTGTGTTGATGACTGCCAGACTCCATACTGTCTCAGCAACCACAGTGGCAGCACATTTTGGATAGAATGGTAATCTGCTGTTGTACAAACAGAAGGGAAGCCTGCACCACATTCAGAAAATCATGTTGATTAACTCAGTTATATGCATACACCTAATCATTTTTTTTTTCTTTTTAGTTTTGGACCCTTTAAAAGGGCCCTTCTTACTTTTGGTTTTCACTGAGCTTCATTCTGTATCTGCCAGAAGAGTAACAATATGTTTTCCTGTGCACAGACATTTAAAAAATTCTCTCAACATGGCCACCATGAAAGATTCCTGTCTACAGCTTCCCCTAATTAACATCACACAACATTCCAGTAGGATCACAATACAGATATGCTATTTTCTCTCACAAAACATAAAAACATATTCTACACCACTTTAAACAATTACCATACAGTAGTTTCAGTTTGCAAACAATCAGACTTATGCCTGAATTTGCCTTACACTGATGGAAAATTAGAGAATAAGGAATAAGACACTAGTATGAAAGGTTTTGGAAAGAGATGTACTACAGCAGACCTCTGGCTCATGTTACCGTACATGCCAACACAGCTCAAGAAAAATCTGTTCACCAGAGTGCCTCATTCTTAGGTTGTTTGTTTTCTTTCAGTCTTACACTAATCAGGTAACCTAAGAGCTTATAGAAGCATTTCCTTTTCATTTCCCACCTATGATGATGAGCTCAGCATGCTCAAGGTGGATTACATGCTGCTAAGGGGATAGCAACAGCTTCCTCCAGTTCTAACAAAGCTCACAGCTGTAGCACTGCTGTCAAACAACACAAGACTGGCACACCACTGTGGAAATTACCTTCTTAAAGCTATACTTGTAATGTACTGTTCCTTACCTTTCTAGCCCCAACATTTTTAGGGTGACAAAATCAATACAAAGAAAACAAAAGCAAGGAATAGATTTTTCCCCTTCCCATCTGATGTCTGGGTTGTCTGCCTTCTACATGATACTGCTCGAACTTCATTTTTTTCTAATAGCTTCCACAAATGCGAATGAAGTTCCACTACCCAGGAAACAAGGTCACTTCTATGCACACAAAGAAAATCAAACAGCAAATCCACTCTTAACCTGATTTTGACCTGTCCTAACCAAAAGTCTACAAAAGTCCAAATAAAAAGCACTTCCATTAGCATAATAATCTTTGGCTCCAGTCTCAGCCTAGATTAGTACTTACAAATACAAGACAAGAGTATAGCCCTATCAAAATCAGTGACACATATATGCTTAAGAAAAAATATATGAATTAATAACCTTAAGATCTTTGTTAGACAAGAGCTTTGTTTCATTAATACTAGGTATAAGAATTTTAATGAACTATAACCACTTTGCTGTAGAAAGAGCTAAAATGAAAACTCCTCCAATGATAGTGTGAAAAAAAATTTCATGCAATGAGCTTCTATAATTAAAAAAAAGTCAAGTGGAAAATCTCTACTCTTGCTCACAAGAATACTTATTTATACTGAGCTCATACAACAAACTGTCTATAAAGGAAAAGACATTATTCTGTTTTTTACAGTTATAACATTTAATCTTTCATCCAGACCAAGCTCTCATTAAAAAACCTTTAAAGTGTCACTAAACAGGCATAAGAAAGCTGTATGTACTACATTCTCTTATTAAATCAGTACTGTATCAACTAAAAGACTGAAGAATAATAAACATATTTGAAAGGCAGGCTGGTACACCTTGAACTCAGCATTTCAAATAGTGAAAGCTGAGCTCATAGCCCTCTGCACACCTCGTTATCACGGCACAGCTGCAGGAACAGGCAACTCCCAGGAAAAAAAAAATAAAAATGTAGATCAATATGAATAAATGTGTCAGATCATTCAATAGTTATGATTTAAACAAAGCATAGCACAAGTACTGCAGAAATTCCTTTCTATATTGGCCACCCACGGTTTTCCCTCCTTTGTGGAAGAGCTGCCTTTAAAACGCAAACTGTAGCACAAACTTAGGGTGGTGATCAACGGTGCTTTATGGGTTTTTGAGCACAGGATGTCAGCCTCAGCAAGCCGAGATATTCGCCCAGTCTGGCCCCAGGCTGGCTCAGGGCACCTGCAGACAGAGCTGAATGCACATGAGGGCAGCAGCAAGGAACAGTGAAACTACAGGTCTGGAACTTTGGCTGAGATGCCTATGGAATCACACCCCTCACATCAGGGTCTACACTGTAGGATGCTGCTGGAATGATGCTGATAGTCAACACAATTTTAAATGACACCTCAAAAGTTGCACGTCTCATCTCTCCAGCTCTCGACCAATTTCAGCTGAGTTTGAGTCAGCAGCGTGACAGTAATTTGTTATTTCTCTACCAAAGCTCATATTTAGTTCTATCCAACAGAGGAGGCTCCCACTGAGGTGGCGCAACCATTTCTGCAGAGGAGCTCAAGAATGCCCAGCTCAAATCAAGCAGCTGTCAGCAGGGAGCACGAGGCTGACAAGGAGAATAAAGGGAGCAGAGCAGAAAGCATGACAGACCTCTCAGAGTGAGCGGGAGAGGAATTATTTCCAAGCCCTACAGGTTGGAGCCCACAGGGAAGGAAAAACAAACAAAAGCTATCCCAAAACACACACAGCTTTTATGATGCTTTTACTTTTTGTGACCTGATCTTCTGATTGTCTTCAGCAATAAATGCTTTCTTCTTTTCATGCTGCACGTACATGAAAAATTACATCCACCTTCATTTTAACCTGCTGCCCCCCTAGGCAAGAAGCACCACTTATATGGCTCCTTCATGTTCCAGAGGGACTTCTCACACCCACCTTCAACATGAGTGTGCTCTTAAGTACTCACTGGTATAGTAAATCTAACGCAAGCCACAGCAGAGGCAAAGCTGAATTATTTAACAAGAGTTCCCACACTACAGGCTTTGTTTTTGAAGCACCCAAGTTTCTTCCCACAGAGAACACAATCGTATCATTTGAATTCCCAAGCTATTCACTATAGCACTGCACTGCAATAAGGAGCGCAATACCAAAAATAACCTACAAAAAAAAACCCAGAAACAACTATGTATAATTATTAGTGTGCATACCTTCCCTGATAGCTGTAAACGGGGTTCCTTCCTCTTCTTGTAATCTTATCACCTTCAGTGCCACCAGCTTTCCATTAACCCTAAAAGGGGAAGAAGAAATTTTTAAAAGATTAAAGCAGAAACAGTATTTCTCATAAGAGAACTTATTTCCCATCATGTACTTCTTCAGTTTCTTCTTGTCAATACCAGTGATTCATTTATAGCAATGTAAGAAACGCTTCATAGCTTCCATAATGTCAACTTTATATTTTCACACTCTTAAGCAATCCAAGAAATGATCTCAGTTTTCTGTGAGTCAGCCTGTTTCCTTTCTATTGCAGCACTAAACCAAAGCTTTGTTAAGAAGTAGCACATTGAAAAATGTTTCTATCCTTTATTTGATCAAAATGCTCAAGCAAAAAGGCATACAATTCTCATCAATCCTTCAACGCGCAGAAAATCCATATTTGTATTGATTGCCTTCTTTCCACTGCATTGCACCCATAATTACTACACTCCAAAAGCTATGGAAGTTTGAGATGGGAAATATTTTTTAGGTCATTCTGGTCATTTCCCTTCAGGGCAGGATTGTTCCTGAGGTACATTCTTGACTTCATGGCCCAGGCTAATTTTAGATTTTAATGATTTTCTTTTATAACATTAAAAATATTTGGCACTCCAAGGGACCAAACTTCACAACAGAAGCCACTGTATTTTCCAATCTATTTGGTTGGTTTCACTTCTAGAATTCAAAATTTCACTACACACAAACCCCATTTAAGCCTTAAAAAAAATCCAGTTGGAACGCTTCATGCAGATTAAGTATCACAAAAACTGAATTAACAATAAAGATTAATATCAACACCTCAAGAACAAGCTCATACTTTTGAACCTTTAACAGACTCCTGATGTATGAGAAGAAATTGTAAGTGTAGGCACAAAGGCCACAGTATCATTTCTTCTGCTTAACTTTTACTATTGCCAGATTTTCATTACACCCACACAGTGCATCTCACAATGACTCTGAACAACTTAAGAAAGCCTGGTTATCAAAAGATGGTATACTCATCACCTCCCAACTGTTCACACTTCAGACCAGCACCAGCTCCAGTCCCAAGACACTAGTCATTGTTGAAAGATAATTAGCAGCTTAGCCCCACTGCATTATTTGGATTTATCCTCACGATTACCAAAATCTTGCCCCAATAAATATTGTATGTGGTGCACAGACAGGAAAATAAATCTTAATAAAAGCAGAAGAAAAAAGACTGATCACAGACACGTGGTTCATACTATGTGTAGTTTCCAGTTCCCCTGTCAATGCAGCAGCTCACCCACCACATACATATAAGATAGACACCTGGATAATTTAATTATTTTACAATAAATGACATCACACTGCAGGAAGAATTTGAATAAGAAAGCTCATCCTTCTGATCAAGAACAGGATGGATGCTCTACTCAAAGAATACAATGTAGAAAACATGCAGAAAGCAGATCACCGAGGTACTAAGGAATGTGCATTTGGACTCTTGCCAAAGAGACCAAAAATTAGCACCTCACATGCAGATCATGTTTTTTGTAATCCAAAGTCCTGCATTTCACTGACTCATTAACAGTAACAACACAAACAGCCGTAGTATAGAACTTGCTTTGATGGATTCACAATTACACAGTGCTCTCAAACACAGTAGGTGGGCTGTGCTATTTAGTTATTACTGCCACTTTGTCATTGGTACCTATCATCATCTTGACAGACATCATGGCAACTCTTAACACTATTAAAATGACTGAGCTAATCTTAAACAGTGCTCCTCTGGGACTGCTTACTCCTTTTTACTGTTGTTTATATTCTAAATATCCACCTCTAACTTCTGAAAAAGAAAACAGCCTCATTAGTCTCATTTACTCCTCAGTCATTAGAACTTTTTTCTTCAGCTCATTTTCTATAAACAGGGCAATTTTTAAGTGTACATCTGGAGGTATGAGAATTGATGAAGGATCACCAATTAAAAGAGATAGGTGTGTATGTTTAGCTACACCCTTTAGCTGCTCTCCCACTGATGCAACCTCAGGCTGCAGTTAGATGATACCGCAGTGATGAGCTAATGGCTACCTCAGGGTACAGCTCTACTGCTAAATCCCTGATGCTGTCTTGTATCAGCTCTCATTCTTGCCAGACCCTACAGCAAGATACTTACTGAGCTTTAATAGGAAAAGACTGAAGACTGGCCCTTCCAAAAATTTGAACCATATTTTAAGGAAAAAAAAAAAAAAAAAAAAAAAAAAAAAAAAAAAAAAAAAAAAAGATGAAAGCATATTTAATATTTTAAAAAGAAAAATAAAAACAACCACAACACTGTAAAAGATATGAGAAGAAGTGGGACCACCCCTTCAAGAAGCATCTCACCATGAGATCAAGTCAGTTACATCATGGAATTATGCTTTTAATGTTGTGATGACTTGCCAGGATAATGTGGAAATTTCTTTGGAAACATTGGAGAAAAAAAAAACAAAAACCATCAGTGTTGACTTTGGACACTTAAGCAGTGATCAGGTTATCAGAATTTCCCCCCAGATATTATTTCACATCTGTGTTACAAACCCTACAAAGTATGCCCACTGTTTTTATTGGTTTTAAATACAACTAGGAATACTGATAGGCAGAGAGCATTTTAGAATGTAGAAGCCAATGCTCTGTGCCTTTCAACACCTAGGATTCATTAAACCATCTCTCTTGTTCACTGCCCAAAGTTTCACAGCATCTCACAGTACACTTCACATGGTCGAGGATTCTTCATTCTGTTAACAGTCCCATTAATTTCGACTAAGAACAAAAATAATTATAAAATTCCTATTTTCTTACTTGCAGCCTTCCACTTTCCTAAACTAAGAGTTCTTTCTCTTATCAAAAATCTTTAGGAAAAGGATGGAAGTACTGAAGCCTCTGTAGTGACTACACAGAGATTTTGCTTTGTAATTCTAGGCAAATCACCAGCGGCTGCTGGTTAGTTTTCCAATTCATGAAAATTCAGCATTTTACAGTTAGATAATAACTTCTAATACATTTCAGATTTTATATGTAATGCAGGAAAAAGAAAAAGGAGTCTAAATACTTCTACTTCATAAATGGTAAAAATTTGTATATTATATTAAAAAAGAAAAAAGAGCCAGATGTTACAAAAAAATTCTAATCTGTCTTTCAGCTGTTTATAAAACAGCTCATACTGGTGTTGTCAAATACACTGATATAAATGACTATTTTTGAGAAGGTATGGAAGATTATAAATGATTTAGTGCTTTAATGCATCATTAAGAGCATATAATAGTGTTTTCAATATAAAGAATATGAAAAAACTAATGACTTAGTGGCCTTTACTGGGGGTAATGCTGGGGGTGCTGGTAATGCCACACAGAGAACAAAAGAGTACCGTAACACTATTTTCACAAGTTCTTCAGTTACATTTAGGTGCAATAAATGTTCTGAACATAACGTATTCAAGATTCAATTAACATAAAATCCTCCGCTCTGGTTTCAATCTGTTTATCTAATAGAGGGTTGTACTGCTGACTAGAGGTGAGACCTACCTCATAACTCTTGAGTGTGCTGAGCCTGGGAACACTCCAGCAAAGTAAAATCATTCATCAGCATTGCTGTGATGCTCATGATTTTGATACTTCAAGAACTTATCTTTTAAGAAGAAATGTAATGTGACAAACACATCTAAAACCCAAACCAGGCTGTGGTGGCCTAATGAAACCTCTGCCAGAAGTTTCGTATGACAGGAACCAAGTCCCTCTGCATTTAGTCACATCAGATTACTGCACAAAAGAGTAATTAATTCATAATTTTTCATGATTCTTTTCATCACTACCACAAAAAACTGTAAACATAGATATATTTCTCTTACTATGAAGGACTCTATTATTAATAAGTAATGTCACTGGAATCTGGGGATCCAGTTCTTCAGAGGACTCAAATTAGCCTCACAGAAGCAACGCTGCAGCCCTCATTTGGGTGGGAAGGAGAGAGCAGCAGCACACTATTTAGCCCAGGTCCCTCTAGTTCCCAACCTGCATCACTCACCTCAGGGCAGCTGCTCACCTCAGAGTATTCTCTACCATTCCTTCTCTCAGAGGGGGTGAAGCACTGGCACTGCTGCCCAGAGAGCAGTGGGTGCCCCATCCCTGAAAGCCTGAGTTGGCGGGGGACAGCCCTGCCCATGCAGAAGGGGGTGAGACTGAATGGGCTTTTAGGACCCTTCCAACCCAAGCCATTCTATGTATTCATGATCCCAGTCATACATATACATAATATATAATAATACATGTCATTGCTGGCAGTCATATTCAATATAATTATGTTCTATTCCAATTTTTCTGTCAGATTCTTCTCTGCAATCCTGGGCAATACAATGAATTTTCTTCCCTCTGTTTCCACAGCTGTTCCTAGAAATGATACTTTGTCACCTTTGAAAACTACTTTAAAGGCTGAAGACAGCGTACAGAGCATAATACACTCTTTAATATATACAAATATATGAAACTACCTCACAATGTTTCTTTTAAGCACAAATTCACTCATTAAGTGATTAATACAGTCAATTATTCATCTTCCAGTTAGGATCTTCAAGACTTCTTGATTTTAAAATGTTTTCAGAGAGAATAATTATTTAATAACCTCTTTTGATACTCAGACCACTTTCATATGTTTTCCACCATCTGGCATTTTAGTTCAGCATCAAGTTGTTATTAGTTTTGCATCAAGCTCAACTTTCAGTTATAGTTCTTATGGAAGATTAATAAAACTAGAAATGTTTATAAACCATCTACTTACACACTTTATACAATCTTGACTTTCAAACATATAGTAAAGAGCAGCCTACAAAATATTCAAAACGTGTCACCTACAGATAGAAACTGAAAGAGGAAAAAGGAAAAACAAACAAAAGAAAACAAATCAGGCTGCACTATAAAGTAACTCTGAAGTGGGTTTTCATAATTCATGAATATATATTCCTTTTCCAGCCATCTGGTACCCCTCAGATAAAAGCAGTTTCATTTGTAGGTGAACACTGATTTTGAACAATTTGCAAGAAAAGAAATAGCTCAGAAAGTATAAGTCATTAAGGCAACAGAAACCATAACAATTCTGAAATATTTCATCTAAAGAAATTGGCCAAAAGATTTATCTGTGAACTGGACTGCTGTACATGAAGCATACAAGGCAGCACGTGAATATAATACTTCACGCAGGCATGGATTAAAGCTAAGGGAATGGCTAAAGAGCTAAAGTGTGACAAAGAAAACAACATCAAGTTCTTCAGGCTATCTGAAGCCTAAGGCACTTGCAATGGATTGTACATAAAACAAAAGGAAAGTCAATAGAAGAGTCATGGAGGTTTCAAGAGAAATAAATGAAATACTGCAGTTTAAAAGAAAAATAAAGTGGGAATAGCAATTAGCCCTGTCAGGCATCCTCAGCAAAGGATGCACATCAGAACATAAAAATGAAAATCCCTAGGTGATCTTTCTTTCTTGTGAGCAGCCATCCACAAACATTTATATGAAATACTTCAGTCAGCCATTTTTCATAAAGCATTCTACAATACATCATATGCCAACAACAAACACAGGTGGTTTCCACTCATCATTATACTATTCCCTGTTGCCACAAGAATAATATTGCATAGGAACCACAGCTGGTGCAGGGCACAGGCACTGCCTGAGAAATATTCCTCTATAAGATCTGCATTTTATACCTCTAATTTCTTATTGATTTTCGTGTGAATGGAAGGAAAAAAAAAAAAAAAAAAAAAAAAAAAAAGTACTGCCTTTGAAGGATATGAATGTAAAATACTGAATTTAGGACAAGTGTTTTATATGGGATACCCTGTTTGGAACTATACAATTTCATGGTTAATTTCATAGGCAACATTTTATAGATTGATCTCTCTCTTAAGAGTTCTGCATATTATTGCAGTACTTTGTGCACAGCTTAGTGAAGGTTAGCACACTAAAAATCACATGGAGAAGCAAGAAATAGGTCGAGATCACAGCAGGGAGACTGGCGGATATTCCATTGGCTTGCTTCTCAGAACACAGCTCCATGCTGTGCGAGAAGCAGTCACAGATCACATCACTTTAACTGAAGTAATCTGCTTTAATTCTTTGCCTATAGCTTAAAGGGCAATTAAACACTGTGGGAGAAGAGGATGGAAACCATGCCAGCACATAATACTGCCAAAAGCACAGGGTTTTTCCTTAGGGGCAGTGAGCGAAGTTCCCAGGGCAAGTACGGGATGCCTTCACACTGCTCTGCAAGGGGTTCCCATTAAGTGCATCTCCTTCCTGCTGTCCCTGGCTTCATCACCATAATTTCAAGGCTCATGTCAACATTTATTTGGCACAGATCAAGCAAGATTCCATTGCTTTAAATTCAGGTATATTTATAGCAATGCTCAAGAGGGAAGAAGGTCAAGGTCTAGAAGGAAGATATGTGTGTCCATGCAGACAGACAGCATTTCTTCAGTTCAACTGCATACAGAAAAGGAACCTATTCCTCTCATTTATTTTCTGCAAACTACTTATAAACACAGCGATATTTTCCAAAGTTGCCCCCAAAGGTAAATGGAGATGAAGAGTTAAGCCACTTATACTAATTTCTGTTAATCTGTCTCAACAATAACTTGAAACCATGGAAAAGAATCTTTAAAAAAAAAAAAAAAAAAAAAAAAGGGGCAGGGAGATGGTGAGTGAAAGACTATCCAGACTATCCATTACTTGCCTCCCAAATCAACTGCAGTAGGACTGTATTTATTTCAACTCAAAGACATATTCACAGCATTAGTAAAAAATACAAATCCAGTTTAACTTGCAACATTTTTTAAAGTGTAACCAGCAAAATAGTAGGTCTATTTCTCCAAAATTTTACTGGAAATACAAGCAGAAAAGTGATCTGAATTTCAGTACAGATACTAAGAAGCCTTTTGGGATTTTACACAACCAAGTAATGTGATAAACTAACCTGGGAGAAAGTAGAAAATGAATATGCCAAAATAAGCTTTACTATGTGTGTCTGAAGTTCAACATGTGAACTCAAATAGATTTACCCACTCATGCAATGACTGACAGCGAAGAAACAAATGGTTGCACATCTATTTCTGCAACAAACAGAAAAGCCCAATCTGAGACAACAGTGCTTCAGTTTCCTCAGTCGCTCAGTTCTGTTCATTCTGCTGCTTCCCCACACTCCAGGGAAGCACTTTTATCTGACTACAAAAAGAAAAATCCATCATCCGTTAAGAAGAATTAGCCTGCTTCATTTCACATTCCTGGGATGCTATCACAGAGTCTCACATAGACAGAAAAATCATGTTTAATAGGGAGACAAGGGCTTAGTACTTCCGATCCTGCCCCATTTCCAATACTTAAGGCTTCTCATGTAGGCAAGTTACATCACACAGTCCTTCGAAAAAGGAATGGTTGATTTTGTGTCTTTGTAGGCAGTTGTTTTTCTATTCATCTTAACGAGCAGTAAGTTAGAAGCTTGGGATTTTTATTCTATCGTTATGGTCAACAGAGTATAATCTAAAAGGCTGGAGGATTCCTCATTAAAAGAAATCACAGGCAGATATTTAGAAGAAGAAAAAAAAAAATGAAAATGAAAAAAAGAAACAGTTATCAAGATTTTACCGAACAACTTTACAATAGAAGACTAAGTTTAAAAATGACTTTCTGCTTTATGGCATTTCTCGAAATTCTGTTCAGTTGAACAGATGCAAGGAGGGCTTGGTATGGACTCTGCATTCCCAGTGGATCACAGATTCAAACTTAACACAATACTCAGATTTGGGAAATCCTTACCTTCTAAATGATAACATTATTATTGTAGTGTCTGCATCACGGAATGGCTGAAGTTGGAAGGTACCTCTGGGTCCATGTGGCCCAGCCCCTGCTCCAGAAGGACATCCTGAGCAAGTTGCTCAGTCCCACACCCAGGTGGCTTCTGAATTTGTTTGAGGAGGAGATCTCACTCTGGCACTGCACAGCCCAGAAGTACTTCCTGGTGTTCAGGGGGCACCTTCTGTGTTCCAGTCTGTGCCCATTACCTCTTGTCTCAGCACTGGGCACTGAACAGAGCCTCTCTCTATCTTCATTTCATATCTATCTTCAGGCATTTATAGAGATTGATGAGATCCCCCTGAGCCTCATCTTCCCCATACTAACCAATCTCAGCTATCAAAGCATTTTCCCATAAGAGAGGTGCTCCAAACATTTCAATATCTTCAGGGCCCTTCTCTGGACTCTCTTCAGTAGTTCCATATGTTTCTTCTTCTAGTAAGCCAGTACACTCTTAAGGAATATTTTGGGTTAAACCAAGGGCAAGAGCCACCTCCTTTTGCCTGCATGCAACACTCCTCCTAATGTAGCCCAGGGCACGATTAGTAAAAGGACACCTTGATGAAGTCTTCAAAGTATCAAAAGCCATCTAGCAGCGTCAATTTCCATGTCAATAATGTTCAGCAAGGGATGTGCTTGGAAATGTAAGAATCACTGCATTCAAAAATTATTTTACAAAAAATCATCATGTGTCCTAGTTATCTTCTCTGCCTGGGCCTGTTCAGTAGCTGCTGCAGGGAAAGGAATGATGACAAATAGTTGCCTATGACTTCCCCAGCTACAACTTTTTGAGTCATTGATTCAAGCTTTAGGCTTGAAACTGCAACAATATGGGTGAAAACCCAAACATTACTTTTTTCCAGTATTTTACTATAAAATATCTTACTGAAAGATGCACAAATTTCACCCCAACAAACCCTGCCCTCAGTGTGCTCATGAGATTATCGTAATCAGGGTAAAAAAAAAAAAAAAGGAGTTTGGGGTTGAACCTAAATGACCTACAGTATTGAAACACACTGCAAATTCCCAAGGCCATCAGAAATGCGGGGGAAAGGAAACTGAAGACAGAAAACCATGTAATTTTTTCTTAATGTTATTGTTTTTAGTTATTTGTAACCATGGAAGTTAGAGACAAGCAGTTTAAGATGCTGAAGAAAGGGTAGAATGACCACAACTACTACACAGTGCTCTTCTTAAAAATCTTCCTCAGTTTGCAGTTGTCATGCATAAACATTACTAATCTTAAAGATGTCTAACACCCAAATCTGGGGCTGTGCCTAGTTGCTCCCAGCTTTCTAACATCTATTTTCTCTTACTTTTTCTTCATGGTTACAGATAAACTTGAACCTGGATTCTCAAAGCTGAACACATGAACAAAGAATAGAAATTATCTGAGAGCAGTTGTTTAGAAAAAAAAATATTCCTGGACATGTTAAAAATCTCTTGGTAGAATCTGAAACCAAATTATCCTTGTTCTGGAACTCAGTACACAATAATATATCTGTAGTAATAGGACAATATCCTTTCCCTCTTCTTTTCAGCCAGCTGATGACTTCACTTGAACTTTGGTAATGAAAACCATCAAGAGCTGCTTTATGCAAAGTATCAGTGATCAGCAGTAACACAAGCTGGTTCTGGGAGACATTCTCAGTGATTTGCATGAGAGTATCAAATACAGAAACATGATAAGTTGATGAGAAAGCTAGCAGTCGTTTTTATAATGGGGAAAAAATTGATTTTGAAATGAAACGGATTTTCTTTCTCTCCTGCCTCAGTTCAATGTAATGTAAACAGAGGTTTTTCTTCCAGACATTCAAGAAGACCATAAACTGAAAGACACTTTTCATTTAATGGAATAAACTCGAATTAGGAGTTGCACACACTTCTATGCAACTATATTGAGTAACCTATAAAACACAAATTTACTCTGATCATGGATCATTATGCAACATTTTCAAGCAGCTGAATATTGAAGTCAAATATAAACAAAATAGGAAGTGGTTTTGGAAAACTCAAAATTATAGCATAGTACTCTTTATTAAGCTGGTAATAATAACATGGAAGAGCTCATAATGGAAAATGAGATTCATTCACAATAAGTGAATAAGTGAAATGAATCACATTACTATTAACAAATATTAAGATGATCAAAACTGCCCAAGCAGTTAGATGAAAATGTCTACGCTATAGACAAGTAAATACATAATAAGACTGATACAAATATGAACTCACTTTGCACTCTTCCAGATGTAGTGAGGCCAATTTGTTCTCAAAATACTTGCTAAGCATCACTATAAAGCAAACTTTGATATTTATCTACAGCTTTCCAAATGTTAATAAGATAGAATCTACATACAGCACTTCATGTGGTGACAATTTTTTTTTAAGTAGATATACTGTTAAATTCTCAAAATGGCATTGTCCATTGGTTTGTAGATGTCATTCCTACAGCTAATAAACTTTCCCTCAATTTCTATTACCTTAATGTCTTTGTATCTCATGAATTTTATTTATAAGACAAATGAAAACAAAAACAGAACAAAACAGAAGGAAAAAAAAAACCCACAACTTGATGCATGTGCCGGGTGATAAATACTAAGCACAAGAATTCTGAGTGCAAAGCGTCATTCAAAGCAGTTCTATCTTATCTTAAATTCTACAGTTTAAACTACAGTTAAGGACACATGCCCAAAATATTTTGGCAAAAGGAAAAAGTCAAGCATTAGAGTTCACTGAAAATCAAGGATTCTTAAACATTTCAACTTTCTGTGCACATATTACCAGCTTCCCCATATAAGCTGTGTATCTGTGTGCTGCAGAGTGCCATGAGGGTTTAATCCTTCAGTAGTCAAACCTTATACCAGGTACTAGGAAAAATCTCCTGTATCATTACATACAATGCTATAAGCAGTCAATCTGCCAGAAAGTAGCACTACGAGGCTCTAATGGGACAGCAGGAGCCAGAGCTGGCCTGATCATGTACCCCTGCCCATTTGTTGATCCCTCAACTTCTCATGGGGACTGAAGTGGTAACAGAGCTTCAGTCCACATCTCCTTTTGAAAGAGCAGATAGACCTATAGTGTTTCCCCTGTTCTTAAGGAGTTGCCTCTTGCTGTTATGAAGTAATTCAACTGTTTCTTCTGGAAATAGAAGGTCTGCATTGGAGGTGCTGAATCAAGATAGTGCTGTGTAATATGGGAGCTGTTCAATCCTTGAAGCAGAAACTAAGTCAGCATGTAGAGGAATATTACCTCAGGATTAGGAAGGCACCAACATATTTACTGCAAACACATTCTTATCCAATCTCTAGTTACCCGCATTTTCAAAACAAATTTAAAAGCCTTAGCAAAAGATGTTATGAAGCAGCAGAATAAAGTTATGTATAATTATTATAATTCACACCACTTATTTAGAGCTTTCTATTTAAAGTGGAGAATGAAAAACACCCAATAATATCAATTTATTATTCAGCTACCATTAAAAACATTGAAGTATTTCTTACAGATCTGCAGTCAGCTCCATTAAAACAAATATAAGGTATTTCCAACCAATCTATGTTTCATAACACACACACAAATCACCACTGAATGAAATAGCTTGAGGGAAGTGCTTTGCTTTGCTTTTAACTTTTGGTCAATTGCAGTGATTGACAGGACATCCAGTAACCCCATTTCCTTAGCTCAATCTTATTGAAAGTCAAAGCATATCAGATATCTATCACCAGATACATGCTGTGATTTTACAAAAGGATCTTAGTGATAAGGCACAAGCTGAAATCTATACATTCTTCTCCAATTATGTAGACCTCAGTAAAAAGATTACTTATGCATTATGTCTGGAATTTATAGTGACATGTAACTGAACCCTTAGCAATGTAAAATAACTGCATTTTCTTGAAGAAAGCTGACTCTGAAATACAACACATGCATTGGTACAGCAGAAGTCTAAATACTTCTTTTACATTTACAACTTGGAACATGCATTATTTGCTCTTGGTATTTTATTCACGCATTTTAGAAAGCCAAACAAAATAAATACATTCAGCATTGCTCTCAGGACATCAGAAAAAAAACTACTTGATAGGATACTGTGCTTTTATCCATGAAAATTAAATATACTTTTTAACTTGGTGAGTATATTGAGAAAGTAGTGCAACAATAAAGTATAAAGAAAACATTAGATTTCGAGATGGAATATCATCTTGTTCTGACATGAAGTAATGTTACCTCTGCAGTCTCATTGCTTTCACTAGAGAACACAGAAATCAGTAGCCATCTGCATTTATTCATAGGGTTCTCTAGCAAGTGCAGCAACACCAGCTACTTTCTGCTTGTTTATTGAAATGAAATGCCAAAATGATAATAGTAATAATAAGGAACAAAGAAACCACGACTTACTTGCTTTTCCCTTTGTACACTGTGGCATAGGACCCTTCCCCTAGCTTTTCCAGCTTTTCATATGAGTCTGCTTTTCCAAACTTGGGACTTGTAGGCTAAACAAGACCAAAAAAATAAATAAATTATGACTTGTCAGCATCTGTTGCAACCAAAACTTAAACTGCTTTGATTCAGCCTTTAGAAATCAAATACCTTTATGAAACCTCATACACCTACATGTTTTTAGCAGCCAACAATAAAAAAGTTAGTAGCAGAACTAATAAACTGACAAAACAGGCTACTCCAGCAAACACCGTGACATCATTAAACACTCCAGATGGTAGTTGCACATATCAACCATATATTTACATCTCCAGAACTATCAAAAGGATTTTGTTCACAATCAAAGGGACACTTCACTTTCATTTTTCACATACACCACTTCATACAGCGAAAAGTATCACTAGCAACTAAACCAGCTTATCTTTGTTAAGAGATCTAAGCGACAGCTTCAATCTGCTCTAAAACATTGGATTACACAAGCTTCTTAAGTAATTTATGTGAATAAATATATCCACATGAAAGCACTGTAAGTAGCCAGTGCCCTTTGCACATCAACTGTTGTTCATATCATCAAAATACTACAGGAAACCACTTTTAAAAAAAATATCTCATTTCTGAATTAAGTTTATCATCTTCAGCCTGTGGATTCATCTTCAGCTAGTAGTTATAATGGTATGCATGAGCAGCACAGTTGAACAAAATCCTGTAGTCTTCACACCTGCAGCCTAAGTGTGGGGCTGAAAACAGGAGCAAGCAAAACACGGCCTCCTGCTACTGCTTCTGACAGCTCAGCCCACGTCTCTGCCGAGCAGCCCTGCTGCCATTCCTCCCAAAGAGCACCACAAAGCTGCAGAAACAGAAACTCCTCAGACACGAAAATGATTCATTTGGAAAGCTGATGTTAAAAAATTAAGAAAGAGGACATGTGTTACGAGGAACTGGATTGCATAAAATCATGTTTCCAGATTTTTAATCTGTGAAATAACGTTGTTCCAAATGATGCCATACAGCATCTACTTTTCTGAAATCTGTCAAATAAAGACCTGGTCTATAACTAGACATGGCAGACACTGGAATAATTTATATCTTCAATAATAAATAATGTTTTTAGTATGTGGGTTGATACAGGTATTTTGTTTCTATACCTGCACATCTATTTTAAAATTGGTATGTTAAGAAACACAGGTATGTAGAAAAGAAACATCATAGTATACAATAGAACATTTCTTAATTCACCTCAAAGTACTCACGTGAGTACTTTAAACTCAGTTGAAAGGCCACTTTTACTGCAAATTAGTCCTAACTTTTACAAACTGAAGTAATTTGAAGCAGTTTAATATAAGCATTTTAGTGCACAGCATATGATAAAGTCCCTGGAAAACATTTGAGTCTTTTGAAGCATACCCTATTTTCCCAACCATCCACATATTCCATTTCCTAAACAACAAGTGATTTTTATGTCTTCTTGGACCATTTTATGTCTCCTTGGACCAGAGGTACACAGCAAGAAACTGGTTTGCAACTGCCACCATCACTGACAGGTATTATAGACTGCAATGTTTGTCTGTCCTGTACTTACACCAGCCATGTTGGTGACTGTCTCCATAGCACAAGGAAATTGAGTGTGTGGAGCTGGGAGACTCTAAGCTACTGTAGATAATATGAATTCACATTTGGGATCTTCCATCTAATTTACAAAATACTCAAGTTTCAGCATTTTGGAAGGAAACAATCATTGTAGTGCAGAACACAGCTTTGCCTAAATTCTTTTATAGCCACAGCTGAAAGTTTTAAATCAACTGAGCCTAAAACCTGCTGCTATTTAAACAGACAAGAGCATCCCAGGTAAGATGACATGGGACCTCATATGCCTTATTTACACCTAATTAACCATGAACCAGAAAATACAAAAATTCCCTTACCTTGGCTGCTCTAAATATTTCCCAAGCCATAATTCTGTCACTTTGACACATATACACATTTTCTGGGACTAAGACCCCAGCTTTCTATTGAATTATATCAGGATATATATATATATAATATATATATAAATACACACGCATGTATGTATGTTTGTAAAATTGTCTTGTCATCTCTCTCCAATACACAGAACAATCTACTATTTTGCTATCCAAGTCCTAAAAATGAATAACTGATGAAAATATGTCACATGGGAACTCTCTGATCTTTTTCCACTTGCATTATTGGGACCACTTCATTACAGATAAGAGAGTAGTATGGCTGGCTCCCAGATCAGTGCTTAAAAAGGCATTCTGCTTGGTTAGGAATGCAAGGTTTGTTTTGTTTTGTTTTTTAATTGCATTTGTATTACAGATGTCACTAATAGAGGTGACTAAAACATTTATTCAAGTAGCTTTCTCATTTAATTATCTAATTATGGACTAAAGTAACATTGCAAAACTATAGACAAAAATGTTGAGGTATTTAAGCATCTTTTGTATAATAAAAAGTGATAAGAAATTATTTTTCCCATTGCAGACTGCAGTGGACACACAGTGAGTAGCATTGTTTGGAGTTCCAATGCTGCTTGAGTTAACAGTAAATAGTACATATTGCCAGTTTCCTCATATAGCAGGGGAAAAAAAAGGATACAGTTTATACACATGTTTCACATTCACTCTTATTTTCACACTGTGATTTACTTTAATTTTATACCTCTGGAAGCCATAATGTAAAAGGCCATAACAACTTGTAATGCCTTAAGATCTTGATAGGAAACAGGGTGCCCTTAATCCATTACCACTCAGTAAATCAACAGCAGTAATTACTCTTACAACCTCAGGCACATTTCCCCATGTTCCAGCTGCCAGCAGCACTGCCCTAGCATTGTGTCTCTTACCTCATTCTTCCCCTCAGAGCTGCTGCATCCTCACCAAGAACCAAGATAAGCAGATAAGAGCTTGCACTGGCAGGACCAGCTAATGCTCACTGACAAAAAGAGGAGCTGGTTGGTTGATCTGCCCTCACCAGGCAGCTCAAATCCCTCATCCAGTGCCTGCCCAGCTAAGAATAGACCAGAATCAAGGTGAAGCACAACCTTTTAGCCACTGTTGATCCTACATGCGGTAAACCATTGTGGATCTCCTTGTCTCCCCAGGTGGCCACACTCCAGCAGTGGAGCTCAGCCCTCTTCTCCACAGCCATAATATGGATTGGGTTGGAAGAGACCATAAAAATAATCTAACTCCAAACTCATGCCACGGACAGGTCTGCCTCCCATCTGATGAAGCTCCCCAGGGCCCCATCCAACCCAGCCTTGAAGGCCTACAGAAATGGGGCATCCACTGCTCCTCTGGGCAGTACTGCCAATGCTTCACAACCCTCTGAGTAAAAATGTTCCCCCTAACATTTAACCTAAATCTCCCCTTTTTACTTTAAAAATATTCACCTTTTTCATTCACTGTCAGTCTTCCCTTAAGTACTGGAAGGCCGTAATGATGTCTCCCCAAAACCTATTCTCCAGTTCAAACAAGTCCATCTCTCTCAGCCCGACTTCATAGAAGAGGTGCTCCAGCACAATGATCATCTTTGCGGCCCTCCTCTGGACCACCTCAACAGCTTCAGCTAGGAGTACAGAGAGGGATGCTCACGTACTCCATACTTGCGCATTACTAGATCTTCATTATTTCTTCTTGTATTTGTAACTTTAAAAGACTGGGAATGTTTGAAGGAATGTAGAAAATTACTTCAGCGGATTTAAAATAAATAAATAAATAAATCTGCAGTTGCTTTAGATACTCTGAATTATACTATATTCCCATATTCAGTATCAAAACATGATGAAATTTTGAAGAAGTGGAAGAGTTTGCAAACTAATTTGCAAGACATTTTTTAATGAACCATCAAGGCAGATCTGACACAGCACGTGCAACTACTTTGGAAAATTACTGTTTTACAGAATTACCATTTCCCCAATATTTTTTTTTTTTTAAATGAAGTCCCATACATTAATTCAAAGCACAATTACCATTGCTTGCATTTGCTTAGTTCAGACATTCCTTACCCAGATTTCTAGATTATAAAGCCAAGTCAAACTCACATAATCAAAAAGATGAAATTTTCCAAAACTTACATTTGATTTCAAAGAGATATAAAGTACTACAGAATTGATTGAATCTGAAATTCTGTGTAATTGCTAAACACTATAACAATTTCCAACTGTTCTATGCTTGCACTTTCTTTCATGTGATTATTTTTCCAGACTCGTAGCCTTGAATTTCATTATTCAGGTTTCTTGATATTTAACTTTCTCAGCCATTTTCATTTCTGTTAAAAAATACATCTTGTTACTGCAAGATAACAGAACAGACTTTTTAATGGCAGTATTACAATCCTGCATACAAATTCACTTTTAAATATAATCCTCTCTTTGTTTTTTCTTTGTTTCCAGCACTTAATTTCCCCCAGTAAAATATACTGGAATACATATTCACAGAGATGTGCATTTGTTGAGTCAAAGGAGTTCCACATTCTGCTCAGGACATGGTTGACTGAAACATGCATAGCAAGCGAGATGCATCCAGAGCACACCAAGTTTGTAGTGCTTGCATCAGCCACTGACACGTTGCACAAGAAGTCTCCCTACAGTTTAGAAAACTACTGCAATCCTCTGATTTGACCCAGACAAGGATTTCTCAATGGAAAAGAGTATTAATTTCAGCTGAATGCACATATTTTGATAAATGTTTGTACTGAGCTACTTCTTGAAGCTCAACTACTTCTGTCACTATTCAATTTATGTTTCCTTTTTTTAATTATTATTACATTTTTTTTTCTTATTATTCCTCTTCCCTTTCTTGCTCTACAGAACACCTATGAAACATGACTGCTGAGCACACTTTGTTCTTTGTCTGAAAACCAGTAGTTTAATGCATGTGTAAACTGTACAGATGACTGTAGATAATTCAAGCCTTCAAATTCTTCTATGAATTCTTTTATCATAATTTCTTTGATACAAGCTAAAGACCGATCTTTTCCAAAGTTCAGTGTCAGAATTTTGTACTTGCTAAAATAAATAAATAAACAAATGATAGGCAAGTCACTGAAATGAGAATATTCACACCAGGGAGTAATCATCCAGGGAATTCAGATGAGATACTATGACAGAAGAAAGTCAAGGTGCTTGAGCCTTTGAAGAACTGCAAATAGAACCGAGTCTCCATGGAGGCCAGCACAGATTGCAGTGGATTGTATTATTCCCTGAGGACAGAAGCACAGAGAGGTGCACTTTTTTCCCTTCAGGAACCTCATTGTTTGCCTTTATGCTTTGCTTTCCTTGAAAACAGTTGTCATTAATCTACTTTTCTTATTATTAGCCCGCAGTTTTCCCAGTGCAAGGTTAGGCTCATAGCACCATGGAATGCTGGGAGAGGGCACTTTTGTTGGACGGGTTTCAGCAACCAAGATTAGATTTTTCTCTTTGGCTAATTAAATAAAGATCATAGTAACAAAGATAGAAAGAGTATGCCAAAATGCTGAACACAGAAATAGAAGAAGCTATTTCAAACTGACGTGAGTGCATTAAAAATAACACAGAGAGAAAAAGAAACAAGGGGAAAGTCTTTTCTGACCAGGTCACTTCAAATAAGCATTACACTGATACAGACTATAGAAGGGATAACGGTTATTCCAAGATCTTGAAGGATGAGTCCTCACACTACATTCTCATGCGAACACCACCTCTCTCAGAGGTTTCCAAAATGTATGTAGTAAAGAAAGCTTTAATGGAAAATTACATTGAAAATCACCTGACTATTCTTACACAAGCTGTGTGGGTTATGTTCTCATGCATTTTTCATAACTATAAAACAGCTTGTGAATGTCACACTTAACTGTCACACTCCTGTGCTTAAGTTTTAAATAGATTCTTTTTTTTTTTTTTTTTTTTTTTTTTAAACTGTGGGATAT
Organism: Excalfactoria chinensis; assembly: GCF_039878825.1. Taxonomy (NCBI): domain Eukaryota; kingdom Metazoa; phylum Chordata; class Aves; order Galliformes; family Phasianidae; genus Excalfactoria; species Excalfactoria chinensis. The sequence continues at coordinate 121,048,530 of NC_092826.1, forward strand.
TAAACTTCAATATAAAGCCATCCTCAAGGGAAAAATATTATGTTCACAGTACCTCTATAAATTATTTAAAATCAAAACTAAAGATCTGTTCTGTTTTATGACTCAAAAGAAAGAAATTTATTGCTAGAATAACCCAAAAGTGAAAGGTAGGCCAAAAGGCCTGGGATTAAAGTGCAAAAACTGAAGCTTGCTTTTAAAACGTTTCATATTTTATCTCCTTTGTTGCAATGGTAAAAAAATCATTCTACAAAACCTTACGCACATTTCACAGTAAGGAGATCCCTTACAGTTTTACCCTACAGGTCAATATAATCCAATTTTTTTCTTTCATTTTTAAACCTTTCAGGGCTGGACTGTTGTCTAGGGCCATATTCAAGGGATACAAACTGAGCACCCCTGGGAGCTCTCCCACTGCCTGATCTGTTCCCTGTATCTTCCCACCCCCGTGACATGCAGTTGTAAACGAGCAATCTATGCTACCACAGAGCTCTGCAGAAGGGCTGGGTGCCATTTGTAAAGATGTTTGCTTGTTCCCCAGGCTATTAAAGCACAGGAGCTGGACCAACTGCCACATTTTATTTGCTTTATCAGATAAAGCATATCCCCCAGGTTAAGATTCTTAAAGCTTCCCTCTTGCCTGAAAAGAAAAAGCAACACTCTGCACTGAACTGTGAACTTATCCTACCTCAATTAAAAGTATTATCCAAGAAGGATACAGCTACCCTTGTTTTGCTTCCTAAAAATAGTGACAGTTCCATTTACCTGAACAGGAACACAGGTGAGAACAGCACACAAAATCTTTAGGCAGACAAAACAATCCTTCTCTTTTAGACAAAATTCTAAATTTAACTTTCAAGTTAGGCTTTTTATGCAACTGATTTGAAAGGAGTTAATAAGATCGGTTCATATTTTTCACTTGCATTTCTTTGGAGGAAAGTTGCAACTGGACTGAAAATCAATAGAAGTTACAGTAACAGAGTAGGCACTGCTTTTATAAAAATAGTGCAGGCTAAATGCAGTAAGATTAATTAGTTTATCCAACTAATTTTTATCCAGTTTTTTTATATTTATGTAAATACATTTCTATACATTCAGATGTATGAAAAAATAATATTTCACCACATTTAGTTTTAATCCTACTTAAACTATACTTAACTTAGCCCGACATTTGAATTCATTGCCCATGGATCCTAAGTGATCCAAAGAACAAACCAATGTGTAATACCAGCATGGAACTAAATCTTGACTGGACTGGTTAGTTTATAAAACCTTCAGTACTCTATTTATATACTGTGCAAAGTACTATTGTAGTATATAAAGTATGGATACTGAATAAAATGAAACTTTACCTTGGAGAACAATAAATATGACTGCATGCCCAAAGAGCAAGCGTCTCAAACATAACTTTCAGGGAATTAGTCAAAGCATCTTCCAAAGCAAGAGTTATTTTGGGAAGAGGCACATATGTTTGGTTTCAAGTTGTGTTGTTCTTTTTTTCCTATTGTCTAGCTTATTTCATAGCTTTACTCTTTCATCTAATAGCAAGCACAGAAAAACAAGTTTCTTATCATGGTACGCAAAGTCTCAACGTAATGATTTGTAAGCAGATACTCATCTTTTCCATATGCGAACAGACATATATATATTACTTGCGGATTGTGTAGCACTGGATCAGAGCAGAGATCTGCCCAGCCATGTTGTGTTCTACCCTCAGTAGCTGACAGATGACCCACAGGTAGGCTAATATCTATTTTATACCCTCCAAAGAGAAGAATAACCGTTATTTCTGATGTGTTATAAAGCATGTTTGTTCTGTTGTAGTGTTCATTCCATAATTGCATTTCATTACAATCAGTTTAAAGACTTGGGATATTGCACTCAAATGTGGTTTGTTTTTTTTTTTATATTCAAAAGGGCGGGGGAATGCAATGCAATGTCATTGTTTTGCATAAAGAGAATGTAAACGTCAGGTGAAAGGACTTCTGTTGTTCTTATAAGACAAACTGATTTTTACATTTAACATGCTAGCTTCTTACTGTGCTAATTATACTGCTACTGCACTAATTAACAACATGGAATTTCCACAGGGTTGCAAGGAGTTGTGACATTAAGTGTAGAAAATTACTTTATGCTAAAGAGCAATAGTTTATTTTCCAAGTGACAATCTGGGTAGGAACATTGAGTTCCAGATTTCACAAACTTCCACGTTCCATCCTTCTCATCCCAGCATTTAGAAGGTACAGAAAATACGAAATAGATCACATTCTATCTACTGAGTATTAGTCGTTGATTTTCACCAAGCATTGATGCTGATAACTGACAGGGAGTTGCATTATAAAAAAGGGTTTTGATTGAGAAATGTTAGTTTTGAGACCAATTAGGAACTTCCAGCAGACTGGAAAGAGGCACAGATTAACACAGAGCCTGCAAGCCTCAACCTTTTGGAAGACATTGATTCTTCACCTGATTGCTACAGAGGACTTAAATAATGAAAGGGAAGAAACTAAAAAGAAGCTTTTTTTTCTAAAACAGCCTCTAGTAATCAAGTACAGCAAGTGAAAACTGAAAGCAGTATACTTGTATCAGAGTACCTTCAAAAATAGTTTATATGAAACAGTCAAAACTGCATCACAACTACACAGCTATATCCAGTGCAACCCGAAGGGCACAGCGTGCTCAAGATTATTTACAGAAATTGGAATGTCAGTTCAGAATGGCATTGTCCACACAGCTTAAGAATTTCCGGAGAAGCAACTTATTGAATTATAAGGGAGAATATGGAGCAGCTCTCAGACAAGAAAGAAAATGTAGTAATTTGAAAAGGAAGTAGCAAGGGAATCTGCTACACAGCACCCAGGGAAGGAAAAAAAGGAAAAAAGAGCCTTGGTCAATTCAACTGTAGTTCGAAACAAGAGAATGACAAATCCCTGAAACTAACTATACAGGCATCTGTTCAATGAAATGTGCAACAGAACATCTTGTGCTTGAGGCAATGCAGCTCTGGGGAAGGGAATGGCTTGATCGCATCCTTGCCTTGGATGTTTGCATTTCAGGTCTGCCGGTCAGGACCAAGTGTGAACTATCAACAGAGTGGTAATACTGACTTTTGCTGTGAACTAATATTCTTCTTTCTTCACTGACTGGAATACCCTCATTATTCCACAAACTATTCCCTGCCAGGTGCACTTCTGAGCACCCTGTTTGAGGAAGAGTTAAAAAATGACTAACAATGCTTGGGAGCAGAAGGAGGGAGTTCACCAAAAAGAGCTATAAAAATCACAGAGAATTACAGGAAGTTAAGAAATCAGAATTGTTCTTCAGGAAATTCCTATGTATCCACTTTAAAACATGAGATATCCCCAGTAAATGCATGCAACTCAGCCTATGAGAAGATCAGTGAGTGGTGTGTATGTCAGGGGCTTTAATATCACATACGTGAGAAACTATGGGGATTACAGGACAGTGAATGGGCACAGGAGAGCACCGGCCCTTTGGAAAAGGAGAACAAGATGCTAATAACACATTTGCCAAATAAGTCTGCTTCCAAACTCTGGAAGCAAAGCAACTAAAAACCCCTTAATTTAAATATAAAGAAGGTGTGTAAAATATCAACTGAAATTAGTAAAAATTTCTATGAGGAATGAGACAGAACTGTGGAGATATGGAATAAGCTAAGACCACAACAAAACACGAGGAATATTTAGAAAAAAAAACACTGACATTGATAAATGCTTTGCCAAACAACAGTCAGGCATCATTCACAAGTAAGCAAGGTGGAAACTGTAAGTGTAGAAATTTCTCATCTTCCAAAAAGTTTTATTTTAAGAAACGTTAGCAAGAAATAAACAGCTGAGTTCTGACCAACAGAAAGGAACGGGATGCTGAATATGAAGGGCTTGTAGTGCTTATGCAAAACTATCTCCAAAACAATCCAAGAAAAATAAAAGCTCCATCCTTTCTTACTGGCTATAGCAGCTTTATGGTAAGAACTCCTTGTTATGGGCTGCTGTGGGACATGCCTCAGCTATATAACACTGTGTAATACTGAAAAATCAAATTTCTTTTTGCAACAGATGGTTACGTTTTAAAAGGTAACCTTTTCTCCAAAGGGCAGTCCCCTAGAGGCATGACATCTTATCCATTAAATTCCCATGGGTTAAGAAAAGCTCATCTGCTGAAAATGAATCTCTGTCACTTCTCCTTAAGAGTCTGACAGAATTCAAACTTCTGCACAGAGGACAGAAGATATCCAGATGATAGAGCAAAATTAAAGAAAAAACAGAAAAGAAAAGAAAAAAAGAAAGAAGAAGAATCAACCTTTAAAATTACTTCATGCCAATGAAGATTTGCAGCATTACACACATTCTGCTGAGATCTGTACTCTTCATCTCAAAGGTCACGTTCTTATGATCTTTTTTACTTGCAGAAGCATAACAGAGATAGTTTTTCAATAATTTTGAAGGTCTTGGGGGGAAAATATGTCTGGGTATTATTCATGGAAGATGTGACATTTTATTTATCTGGTTTCTTTCAAAGTACTTGAGAATAAAAACAACAGTGATGATGTATGGCCAACGCCTTCTCAGTTGTTTTCTCTCTCACACACACAGACACAGTTTCTGACAAGGAATAAATGCTAGTTTTACTACTTGATTTTAAAAAGAGGATTTTAAAATGTAAATAAAATCTGTCAAATATGACTTGTTTCTCAAATTACTTGGAAACAAAAATCTAAAAGTCAAAACGCAATACATGTGGTTTCCTACACAGCATGGGAAAGAATTTGTCCATAACAATAAGTAATCTTCTACAAAATCTGCAACATAAGCATCAAGGCGGCTGTAATGCCATACCAGGATCAGGAGAAAAATGCTTAGAAATTCCTTAACATGCATAGCTGATACAGAATCACAGAACATCTGGAGCTGGAAGGAACCCACAAGGATCACCGAGTCTAACACATGGTTCCATACAGCACCACCCAAAATCAAACCCTATGACTGAAAGCACTGTCAAAACTCCCCTTGAGCTCTGGCACTTGGGGCTGTGACCCCGAGGAGCCTTTTCTGTGCCCAGTCAACCTCTGCTGCAGACCCTTTCACTGACCCTCAGATGCCCCTCCGCTGACATAGCTCCATGCCATTCCCTCAGGCCCTGTAGAGGTCACAGAGGGCAGAGCTCAGCACTATGAGGAGCTGCAGCTGCCATGAGGCCTCAGCCTCCTCAGCTCTGAGCTGAGCAAACCCAGGGACTGCAGCTGCTCCCTACACACCTTGCTTTTTAGACCTTTCCTCTACCTTTGTAGCAGCCCTCCTTTGGAGGCTAATAGCATCCTTCTTATTGTAGTACTCAAAACTGCACACAGTGCTCAAGGAGAAAGGAATCTCACAACATGTTATCTTTCAAGATTTCTTTCTTTTTCTTTTTCTTTTTTTTTTTTTTTTTAATACATATATTTAAAATGAAACATTAGAATTTGCATTGTAAACATTTTAGTAGCAACCACAAGCCTCTGCTTTGTTTCTACGTTTCTTCTTAAGGAAGATTCAATGTTACTTACTCCACCCCATGTACAGACATCAGTATGGGAAACTTACAGAACTAGGGCTGGAATGCCGTCGGACTTTGGGTGATTCTTTCCCTGTAGATGAAGTTTTGAAGTTAATGCAAGCGTTGTTCTCTGAATGAACCCTCTTCACTTGATTAGTTGGCTTCTCAAAGGGATCGAAGCTACTCTGCGTCCTCTGGACCCTGACTTTCTTATCCTCAGGAATTGTATCCAGAGGTTTGATCACTGAATCCATTCCCTGGCAGTTCCGTGTAGACATCTTTGTGACACATATCTGAAAGGAATAAAACAGCATTCATTGATTTTAACAGGCTGAGTCTGTATCGATCCATGTATCAGACAGCATCGAAAAAGGCCCCGGCATTCATAGGCATTCACTTTCTATTGAAATATTGAAATCACATATACATTTTACACAGGGAACATAAACTAACAGTAATAACAACAAATACATGTTTGTATAGTGTACTAAAAGATCCTGAAGAAGATAAAACAAAAGAGAAACATACATAACACTCATATCTGTGTGCTTTCTCATACAAGCTGTTCTTAGCAACAATGACATTGCACTTTTTTCTTCAATCCAGCTGCTGATATCTGCGAGCAGTATTGATTTCCATTTGTTTAAAATTGGATGTGCCTAAGCTTAAATAAATGATGGCAGTTTGGGTGTGTACCTTGGTTCTGACCTGCCAGAGATCCAATCCCAGTATATTACTGTATTTTTAAATAATGCTTACACAGTGTTATTATTATTATCACCATATGTCTTAGAAAATGAAATCAGTAAATCAGTTCCCAGGCACTGAGATATGCAACCGCAGCTTAATGCTGCACTAAAGCACAGAACTTCCATTCTCCCTTTCAGGGAAGCATGATGCTGCCCAGCCCTACAGATGGGAGCTCACTTCCTGAGCCACCCAGGCAGGTTACAGCTCGATCAACAGAACTCATTGAACAGAGCAGCCAGCTTAAGACACGTAAAACTACACAACTGGAGTATCTTATGCATTTTTTGCATTCCAATTTATAAGATATTTCTTAATGTCTTATAAGACATTAGACAGAGCTGGGGGGGCGGCGGGGGGGGATAGTGCTTGAGTCTTCTTCTTCTTCATGTAACCATAAAAGATTCAACTCTCAGTTAGGAAAAAGCACAAACACTTTTTGCTTTTAGGCTACAGGGAAACGCTATGAAGAGTGATGCAGGCTAGTCATCAGTCAGCCATTTCTCAACCTACCTCACTGTCCACTCTTCTATCCCATTTGATTGTTCTTTGCAACTTCCCTTGAGGAATTTGGTTCCTTGAAACTCAACTCATTACAACTGATTATAGAAATACTATGTGGCTATTCCTTGTGTTTGAGGTTTTGTAATTTAGGTGAGTCACTGTAAAAGCAGATCAGAAATTTCTTTTGTACTTTAAAAACTAAAGTTCGCTTCTCATACAGTGTCATCTGGCCAAGCTGCCATCCACAGCTGAGCTCCAGCTAGGGCCATTATGGGCATTACAATCCACCTTCATCAGGGTGCACATTTCTTCTTATTAACATGGATTCTCCAAGACTAAAACTAAACCAACTTTTAACTGAGAAAATGAACATCCTCTCTTCATTCCAAATGCTAATAGTCTCCCAGGTCAAAATTAAAGCAATTATGTAATTTTGTTCTATTACTTCAGAGAGAAAAGATAAAGAGCTGCTGCACAAAGAATTTTTAATTAGCCTTCTTGTAAAACTAATTGGTTTCTTTTGTCCCCTAAAACAATGACCATGTACAGGCACACACCCACTTACTTCCCACTGTCCCCTCTTGATTTGCCATCCTACCATGCTTGTTTCCAACAAAGATGTTTTCAGATCATTAAGTGTTTCTTAGCCTCTGAAATCCTATGAACTAGCAGTAATAGTTTGTAATTAGATACTGAAGGGGAATGTTTTCACCTTCAGGTTATTCCATTGAGTCAGGAGTGGGACAAAAGTTCCTGCAATCACCCATTAAGAGCCAGCCTTGGACCTGCAACCAGCTGGAGCAAGCCACACACCAGCCAGTCCCCAGCACAGAACTCAGGCAATCCACAGGCACAGGGATACCACTGTCACCAGGGGAGGAGGCAAAACTGTAGAGATGCAGAGATGCTTGCAGCCATCATGAGAACCTCAGGCGCTGCTGGGCAAAGGGCACACAGATGTGTCATCTTCTACTCCAGTCAGCACGTGAGCTCTCTTTACTTATTATGTGAGTTATCAAAGTGACTTATCATGCAAATAAGCAATGGTGTATTGAGCGAAAGCGATGTTTAATATGTTTTGGAAACCTTCTTGTGCACATAAATGATCTTTGATTTCAGTGGGCTGTCCATAGAACTCTTTGGAACAGCACAGGTCCGAACTCCGATGCTACACTAATTCAACCTTTTAGGTATCATTTTTCCTTGTGCTGTTTTACAGAAGTGATTCCTATAAATTTCAGCCACTCAAATAGTGTGTACAAATGTTTAATGTCAGAAACTCTTAGAACAGTGGCTCACCGTATATCACCTGATAGCTCCTTGCTATCAGGAGCATATTCTGTTGACAAGCAGATATTCTGTTGAATATCTACTTAGCTACAGTTACTGGAATGAAAAACAAAGTTCAACAAAGTGTAACAGCTTATGACATATAGGAAGTCAATCTAAATGATTCTTTACCTCTTCTTGCCTTTGCTCTATAAAATCTATGTAGTTCTGTACTTAATACTGTGGCACAGACACTTACTGGGATGCTGTAAGTGCTACCATAGTCTAAAAGCAATGTTACATGAAGATGTCATCAGTGGTACTTTAACCATTACAAATGTTTATACCAAATACGCACCATACAGATGATAACTGATCATAAACAAGATGAAAATTACATTTTATAAAATGCAATCAGGAGAAATCGTATAAGTGTCATATTCATTTAACACAAATTCCTCCTAGCATGAGCCATTATGCAGTTTTAATTATTCTTTCTTTAAGTTAAATCATCATACAAATAAATATTAAAGTGTTTTTTAACACTGAGCATTTCTTTCCCCTACAGGAGCTTCTACTGTGATTCAGTACTTTTCCCACCACAACTTATATTCAAAGCCAAACTTTCAGAAGTACAAACTATTCCAGAAATGACTTGGCTTTTAGAACACGTGCAACACAGTCATAGCTCTCTCTTTCAGAACAGGTACCTCTACCGGGATATCTCATAATGTTGGGTTCTCAGTTTATGCCTTCTCTCTTCTTTAGAGGAAACAGGACAAAGTAAAGGCCCATCAACTTAATGCATCCAGTAGTAAAGGCTCAAGAAAGTAACTGCTTGATTCACTTTGAGCACTCTGTAAGCAGAAGGGAGCTGTGCCTGCTTCCCATTGAAGGGAATGCAATTGTACTGCAGCCTGGCAGGAACCACATTGAGGGCACTGCCCGAAAGCATGTTGAAAAACAGGTGTAAACAAGAACAGCTACAGAGAGGCAGGAACAAGGGGTAGACTTAGTACCAATGTATGAGACACACGTGCCTGCCAGGAAAAAAAGTAAAACAAAGCAAAGGTGGTATGAGGTATAAATGGTACAAGCAAACTCTACATGTAGGACATTAATACTTCAAATCTCCGAATCTTCTTTTGCTCTTCTCGGTAGAGAATGGAGTAGTCCTACAGAAACTCTTTTTTTCTGGTTTTGTGTTTTTGTTTTTTTGCTTTGAATATACTGTTTGGGAAAAGCACTTAGAAATTGTCCAGGGACTCAGCATCTCTATGGGAAATCTGAAAATAGCAGCGTGTACTTGTTCCTACACAGTGAGAGTCCTTCAGCCTGGCCTTAGAAAAAAGATTCCTGTCATCCTAGGTGTAATCTGACAGAAGCACTCTCCCCTGAACATTTGCCTGTTACAACTCTTATGCAATCTCTAACATAAAATACACAGTTGTATTTCTATGCGCTGTCTCACTCCCCACTGCCAAACTCTACATCAACATCCCAAATAGTCACCAGAACCACTAGGGATGTCTCATTCATTCTGCACACACTGATAGCTGAAGGATATCCCCTTGTTAAACATGTCCCAAATTATTTAGACTGTCTCAGCTAAAAATCTAAGACAAAATGTGAGATGATGAGACAAAAGTCACTTGCCTCTTAACACTTACAGCACAAAGACCCACCTGGTAGCTGCCTGAAGAGCTCTTCTCTACTTTTGAAAAATAGAGAAAGGATGATTTATCTATCAAATCATAACAGTCATGGCAATTCTAATATTAACTTGAGCTATTACATCTTCTGGCAACGTAACACAAAGTAAAACCTAGCGCACTCTTGTACAAGAGGTTACTTTAGTGCTTCTCTTGTGTTTTTAATTATTTAAAGTAAGAACACACCCAGAACGTTAAAACATCATACACTTTACAATTCCTAATTTGAGAACCACAAAAAAAGCATGACAGATTATACTTTGCAACTTTCTTAGCTCTTGGTCAGAATAAGAAAATAGCACACAGCAGACAACAAAAAAGCCTGCCCAGCCATTTTTCCCATCATCCTATTCAGTCTCCCAGTCGGTTTGAGAAGATCCCAAGGCCACTCTAGGATAAACATGCTTAATCACCATTACATTAGGAAGAATCACAGGACTACAGTTTCCTATGTCGCCCACTCCAACATCACATTATTTATCATACCTCAAGGCATAGTAGCTCCAAACAGCCCCAATTTTTTTTTTTTTCCCCCATAAAAATTAACACTAACGAGCCTGAAATTTCAAGTCGCTGCATCAAAGAACTCCATAATATGCTCCACTGAATAAATAAAAGTAAGCATAATTGCTCAAGGAATCATTCCTAAATAAAGACGTCTCCTTGATTCACCTTATATCATTTCAGGCAATATTCCTTAATCTGCATCTGGGTTTCATGTCAGAAATTGGCAAATATAGTTACCATGATACCATTTCAATGTAAGTTTGTTTTGTTGTTTTTTTTCATTTCATCGTCATTGGCAAAATTCAGAGCTCCCAAGCAAACCATATTCTTAGAATTAAAGGGTGCGGGATTAATTCATTTACAGTTTCAAATCATATAGCATTTAAAGAGTGAGAGTAATCAGTTAAAACATGTAAGTAATTTATAGTCCTTATGGGTCATGAATTTTAAAACAGCCATGAATGTCCCCTGAATTAATTACCTGCTAAGGTACTTAGTAAAAGAAAGGCTGTCCCATATCACAGGACTTTATTCAGATGAATAAAGACATTCTCAGTAACGAAAAACAATCTTTTCTTAAGCTTTGGCATAACAGAACCAACATCTCAACACACTAACAAAAAAAATAACTGAATGTGTCTGTATAGTGTAAAGATATACTGCTCTAAAGCTCATCGTGTCTTCTAGCAGGACACGTTGTGCTTGTTTTTTCCTACACGTAGCACTCAGCAAATTTTTGCTTTGGTCATCCACTGTGTAGGTACTCATGCAAAGGGTAAAAAAATATAAATAAAATAAATCAACATTCAAGTTTTGGTGGCACTCTTCCGTATTAGGCATTGTCACTGTGTACGTTCTGGGAAGAAGTGGTCAGTTGGGTAAATATGAGAGTAAAGAACAAAATCCTTACTAAAAATAGCAAGCAGAACATCTGAATTCCCCTATTTGGACTGTTTTCAACAGAAGTATATGAAAGGACCCTATACAGGGAAATAAATGACCTGGCACCCATGATGGAGAAATAAAAATAAACAAAAAAACAACTGAATGACTGGAGGCACGGAAGTCACTCAACAGTTTCATTTTTCTGTTTGCAATAACAATCCTGCCCCTGTCACAAGGAGAAACCAGGAGAACCAGGAGCACTAATTAATTTTGCAAAGCACTTGGGCTTTTGTAAGTGAAATGTTATGAAGATATAGATTATAATTTGTAGAGCCAAAGCCCTCTGGAATGTAGCACAACAATCTCATTACTGCCAAGAACAAGATTTAGCACTTGAATTTAGCTGAAAGATATAAGAAGAAAAAAAAGAAATCATAAATAGTCAAGTGACTACTAACTCAACAACTGAACTGCTGAGAGCATACAGCCTACATTAATTTTACTGAAAAATCCTATCTGCATATGAGTTTTCATTATCTTCTATAAGCATGTTCTTTTACATCATGTCTTGGTACTGTGGCAATTGAGAAATACACAACTCATTTGCAGATTCTGGCAGCACTGGAATTTGACATTTGCTACTTACAAAGCATTATTTGGGAATGTTCTGGAGTAAAGTGGTTTTGTTCAAAATTAAAAAGGAACTGACAATGTTGGAGGCTCATTCTCTTTGGAGGAAGTTATATTGTCACAACAGGCCTGTCACATGCAGGTAGCTGTACTCTATACTCATTCCAAGAAGGCTCGCAGCTGCCCCTGCAACAACCTCAGGTAGAAACCCCAGCACAAACAGACCAAGAAATGAGTTGAATAGGAAGGAAAACGGGGGTCACGCTATTCAGTAAGATCAACAAAGAGTGAGCGATAAGGGAACAAAAATTTCTGAAAGGAGAAGTAGAGCATGTAATGCTACAAGACATCATCTGTGATTTCATACTGGAGCAACCAGCACAGTCAGGCCCAAACTTAGTTGAGGTCCTTCAGCACTCACCTTTCCCTGTAATTATATGCACCAAGCCTTTGGCTTTAACATTTGATGACACATCTACAAAGAAGAGTGAGAGAACTTGTGAAACAGAAAAATAAAGGGAAAAAATGAAGCAGAAGAAAGAGAGCAATGGTCATGGAAGGAGGGAAGAAAGGATGGAAGAAATGTGGTGTGAGGAAAAAAATGGTGGGAAGACAAGACCTGTCCTGATGGCCTGCCATTTCTGCCTGGTGATCTCTAGGCTAAAAGGCTCTACTGTGTCCCAGAACTGTCATGCATATTCTCAGGTAATATTTATTTAACTTCACATGGATACAGTAATTGCCAACTATGTTAGCTATGGACTATCAGCTACAACTGTGGAGAGAGCCCTGAGACTCAAAGCGGCATCCAGTGATACCACAGGATCCATGCTGCACCTAGCACAAACTTGCTCATAAATCTGTGAGACAGCCCATCTCAGAGGCTTATTCCAAAAATGGCCTTTTTATTTTTGAAATCAAAGCTGATGTTAAACCAACTGTCTTTGTCATATGGAAGAACGCAAATATAAAAAGGTCACTGGAATGCCAGATGGAAGAATTTTTGAACTGAAAGCTCTGACATTAATTCCCTGTTTGTCTGAAACACAGAACTCAATGAGCAGATTAAATGCTTGTGCTGAACTGCCAAGTGTGAAACAAGTCACTCTCATATAAAGGCCAACTGATCAGACCTGAACTAAGAGTCTCATAATCATACCAATCTGAGAAGAAATTTAAACACCTAAATCAAGAAAAAAAAGTATCATCCTGGAAGTTACGGTGGCCTCTGCTTACACAACTTCCCATTCAAAATTGCACTATAGCACATACTTATTCTGCTAAATTACTACCAAAAAATTAGCATGATTAGTGAATTGGGCATAATCCTAGGGGTGAGGAATTATTGGACATGATTATACGTCCCTTGAACAAGGCAAGGTGGAACTGAGCATTTCTGGAATTAATGTTTTAGTTCTGTTCACAGAACAGCTTAGCTTTAGAAAAGTGAGTTTTCAGTCCATTAAATTTGATGTTCATAGAGGGGGGGAAAAAAAAGTCTGATTTTGAAGAGAGCCCAGACTAGACCTAAGGTGTAGAAAAGCCTACATATGTCCTTGCAGCAAATCCTGTTCTGCAACAGCAGCAGTCAGGAGTCACCTAAGGACAGGGTCTCAGCTGAAGGTCACCCAGAAGTCCTGACAGCCTGTGACATACATTAAAAGAGACAGAAGCTCAATGGAGCAGATCTAATGGGGAGCATCTCTCTATTTCTGTGCTTATGCCCTACAACAGCTACGCGAGCACTGAAGGCTCCAGTAAATAAATTCTTTCTTTTACCTGCCTGATGCTTGGGTTTGATGCAAATTAAGTATCACACCACTACTGAGGTTCTTCATGGAATTAGAACTGAGCTTCTGCTCCCATTGCCCCAATTCAGGACTAGCTGCACCCAGAGTCAGAAGGGCTTGTCTTCCAGAGGCTAAACAGGAGGGCAGAGGTGGCAGCATGGCAGATGGCTGCCTGCAAGTCACATTCACCAGCAGCACCAGCAAAACTGGAGAAAAACAGCCTGAACACATATTGGCTCCCATGAAATCATGGCAGGTGGTCTCTATATTATTTTGCTTAGTTACTCAGTTGTATCTGTTGTCTAGCCTCCTCTGTAACCATATGAACAGCATTTAAAAATAAAGATTAAAAAAATATATTTTCAATCATACCAACCTCCTGCTCCAACAGATGGCTTCATGTGCCACTGTGAGTTTATGCAGTTTTCTTCTCATAAGTGCATTAATAGATTTTTTAATGAACATTATATTGTCTGAGTTCACATATATATATTTTTATTTTATCCTCCAACATTCCCCCCAGTCAAAAAGCAATCAAGGGCATATCCATAAATGCAGAAAGTCTTCCCACTACCATTCTGAAGTGTGAGAAATCTTGAGAGACTTGACAGCAAAATGCCTATTCTTGCTGAATTCTGAGGCTGTGTCAATTGGGTTTCTAAGAAAATAAATGGTAAACAACTTCATGACATGAAAACAAGTTTTACTTAGCTCCCTTAGGCTCCTTTGCCTATGCTTGCAAGCCACTTGATTCTTTTACAGTTATCATCAAGTAATTTCACTTGAAAATAAAAGCACTATTTGTTCTCCTACAAGCAGAGTCTACAACAAAAAATACTGCTGTTGGTCAGATCTGGTCATGCAACTGAGGATATAAGACCTAAAGTCAACTACAGTATTAAAATTCAACTAAATTCATTTATGTGGTGAGTCTGAAGTCAGATTAAAGCAATGAGATATGATGAGATAAAAGCTTGATTTATAATTAAAATGAACCAGAACATTTGCTTCAGACCAAAAAACAGTCAAATATTGTTTTAAGAACGCAAGACTGAAGGGCACTTCTCTTATAAAAAGAAAAGAGGAAAGGGATAAGTCATACAATCATCTTTCCAAAATAAATGTATTTGTAGACAGAAAGATTTTACAACCACTTGCCTTCATTACACCAAAGCACACGTTCTATAGTCTATTGCAAATCAATAGGAATCTCATATACTACCAAAAAACCTTTATTAAGTACATTGCAAAAGATAATCCAAGACTAGAGTAGCAAATTAGTTTGGTTCCTTTTTCCTCCACTCAGGCCAATTCCTTTATAAAAATATGTGTGTATATATATAATTCCTTCATCTCTACATTTTTTCTTCTTCCTTTTCCTTCCTTCTCTTGCAAAGCACTCCTTCTTACTAACTTTACCAAAAGCTAGATGAAAAACTAGATAATGACTGTTCTTCATTTCAAGTTGCTAGTGCATTTCAAAGTTTCGTTCCAGAACTAAGAAAGAAATATCTCCTACTCTTAGGTTCTTCAACCCTG
Source organism: Excalfactoria chinensis (assembly GCF_039878825.1). Taxonomy (NCBI): domain Eukaryota; kingdom Metazoa; phylum Chordata; class Aves; order Galliformes; family Phasianidae; genus Excalfactoria; species Excalfactoria chinensis. The sequence goes on from NC_092826.1 coordinate 121,063,663, forward strand.
AGGTCAACAACCTTACAGCTTAAGAAACGTAGCTTCCCAGGCAAAGCAATGTCACAAGGAAAGACAATCTCTCCCAGCGATGCCAGATCTGGTCCCTTACATATTATCTTCCAAGCCACTGGATTTGACAAGGTATCCTCTATCATATCAGTATAAAGGTATAGAAAGAAAAAAAGCTAAATCGTTGTCATTATTCTGTCACCTGAATACTCCTCAAAGATCTGAAATAACCTGTATTCCAATCCCATCTCCCAGAAGTCTTAGAAAGAGCCATCCATGACCTTTCTGCTGATAATTTCTTTTAAGAATGTTTGAGAGTTCAGAAGAGGATGACAAGTCCAGATTCATATGCTATTAAATGAGGAGAGTTCTGACCTGTGTTTGGATCCAATACACCTTTTGTTGTTGTTGCTTTCCAGATAAAAGACCTGGTTACAGAAATCTTCCAAGCTGGAACAAAAAGTCTTAAAGGAATTTTCCAGCAACTACTGTAAATTTGTCAGTCTTACAGTAGCACAATACCTTGCAAAGCAGTAAGTGCAAGAAAGCATAATGAAACTTGCTTCTCTGGATACAATGCACTATGCTGGAAAAAAAAATGATAGAATTCCTGCAAATGTCCCACACCTCATAATTCAGGATTTTGTCTGGGGCTCTAATGAATATTATAACAGTCAAATTGATTCAGCATATGAAGAACACTCAAGGATATCTTCTCTTGCAAAGATGTATAAAGCTTAAATGGAGAGGTTTCAAAATGACAGTGAGAAGAATTCATTATAAGGACAATGGTAATTTTATGAGAATTCTCTGAACAGCAAAGAGATAATGCTCAATTTTCAAAAAACTAGGTATCTCAACAGAAAAGTGAAAATCACTGCTGCTTCTTTGATGAGTTCAAGGGAAAACGTGTACTGCAGTAGACTTATGAGTGTGCTCAAATCAATTCCAGAGAGAAAGCCCTAACAGTACAAAACAATCAAGTCTGCTGCAGTCGGGGGCAATTTGTGCCTCCAAAGCTGGGAGTTCATCTCAAATGACTTGCAACAAACAACAAAATCCAAGCAGTAAATTGGTTTAAAAACTCACGTCCAGCATTCAAGTAAGAACACCAGTAAGAAGTCCTTTATCTTTACAGCACAGTAAGTTTCTCATGAAAACACTTCACAAAACTGAGACTGACTGTAATTATTTTGTGAGTTTTTTTCTTACACAGCTGCTAAACAATAGTAAAAACACACTTTGTAATGATACCCTATTTGGTACCTGGACTACTTGGCCAGAAAAAGGTAATTCCTTGCCCACCTGCCAGTTACAAGTGGCAATTCCTCTCCACTTCGTCAGGTGGCATCAAAACCAGACACCCCGGAACTTTCCAAAACAACTCTTGTTTATGACATGCTGATATTTTATTAACAGAAAATATTTGTTCGCAAAGAAAAACTCAATCTACATAGAAATCCACTAAGATTTCACACACAATCTCTACAGTTTTAAATACTTTTTCTTCACACTTCTATGAAGATTTAATAGACTGAAAGAGGTTAAATTCAAATGTACTGTGCCTGTAGGACTAGATTGTATCAGAGATAAATGATGCTGAGTCTTTGCAATACACAAACTGACATCATTCTCTTATTTCCAGTTGCTTTATTCTCTCACTGCTCTTTTCGCAACGTTTGGTAATTTTCTCTTCAGGTAAGTCATATACAATTTAATATTAATAAGCATCCTACACGGCAAAACTGAAATATAAATAATGATTTCCTGTATAGAATGATATAAACTGGGTCAAATTCTTGCTGACATGCTCTCTGCTACTAGTTTAGATTACTTTTCATTTATATGAAATCTAGCTTAAGTTTATCACTAATCTTTTTAAGTCAGAAGCTACAATGGATACCATAGTCATTAAGAGAGCAAGTTCTACCATAGCAGTAACTCTCAAAAATCCTAATAATATATAATGAAAAGTTTTGTAAAACAAAGCAAAAATCCCACCAACTATTGTAAATTAAACATTTCTGACCAGTGTGCCATCATAGGACAGTTCGGAACTCATAGAGGAAATTCAGAGATGACCCATCTACCTAAAAGTACGACACAAAAAGGAGTATAATGTCAATACTTAGGTTCGATAGAGGGAAAAGTCTAAAAGTTATTTTGACATGCTCTGCCTATGCCGTTGATTCAAAAATGTGATAAAATGAGGTAATCTTCTGAATGCAACAACCAACACAGCGATAAATCACTACTTGACCATTTGCTCTTTTCTAAATTGCTAAATCCAGAATAGCCTTATATCAGGGCATGAAGTGGAAGATATCAGTGAAAAATATGCCACACTCAAACAAGATTCATATAACTGTTACTTTTGGAAATAAACAAACTTACGTCAAAAGCAAAAAGTAGTCATAGAAAGGTATTGATCAAACTATAGAAAAGTAAAGATTACACAGAAGCTCTTAATTACAGATGAAACTGCTTCTAGTAGAAAACCCAACTTTAATATTGATGATGGGATTTTTTTTACTTAAAAAAAATTCCTTAGGAATCTTTTCCTTAAATAAGAAACTTTCTGTTTGTATACCTTCAAATGAAAGACATACAAGAGATGCTGAAAGCCATTCTAGAACTAGCTGAGGGAACTAGAACTCTGAAAGCACTATATTTAACCTGAGATTCCTGATTCAAGAACTGAAGTACATGGATTTTATATAAATAGAAGGATGTAAATTTAAAATAAATTTTCTTTAGAAACAGGCTTTAGAGAACTAGTATTACACAGCCTCCTTCCCCGTTGTTTCAGTTCACATTTGCCAGGATACTCTCCACTTCAAGACACTATGTAAGACATAATTATTAATCTATTGCTACCTGAAACATCCTAAGACCCCAATGAGAAATAACCCCAAAGCTGTCTGGAACTGCAAAACAAGATCACACTCCTGTATGCTTTAAGGGGCACCCTAGCACTCGTATTTATAGTCAACAAATTTTCCAGTGAAAGACCCTCACCTGACCCAGGTTGAGCATTTCCACAAGCTCTGTCCCCTGCAAATTCCTGCTGATCACATAGGTCAGGCCAGGCCAGCGCACTGAAAACAGCATGAGTTGAAATGCTCAGCAGTAGCTGGCATTGCTCATGGACTTTCCTTAAGAACAAAATGATCTCTTACCTATGACAGCTGGATGCCACCGGAGCTTTGTGACTCATGCTTGTGGCGCCCAAGCCAACCATGAGTTGTGATTGACTATGGATTTTTGTACTGCAGTGTAATCACAAATTCTTTTGATAGTACTATCCATTTTCTTGTCTGCAGGGTTTCAGAGAAACAAGACTGGCCTGCCAGAGAAGAGCACCTAACCAAGTGGGAAGTAGCACGCAGGTCAGCTCTTTAAATAGCCTGTCTGAGCTTACAGGTTTAGAGAAAAACATTAAAAACAGTGTGTTTTTCACAATAAAATAGATTAAAAAAACAATGAGATGATCACTCTTGCTGAAAGACTTCAAGCCACACTAACATCCTTTGCCAGGAAATACAGTGTTGACAACCCAAACTTCAATATGATCCATAACAACTTTTGAAACTCTTCCTATTTGGAATTACTCAGGATAACACAACAAATATTCATTCCTTAGGTAAATTCTAATCTGCAGATATGATCAGTCTCACTACAAAACTGATTCAAGCAGTAAGGTAATAATCCTTACGGAGCATTCAGTCGCACTAGCCTATTTAACTATGCATTTCCCAACTGCATGCATAACTTTTGACCAAGCCTTTGTACATTATATTTTTTGTCCTAATTAATTTGGAGTCTGTGTTTAACTAAATCTTACCATTAAAAAATTCCAAAGCATCACTGATTTCTTAAGATCAGAAAACTAAGATGCGTGAACCCCAGAGACAGTAACACAATGGACAGAGAGGGTGGTTTCAGCATCTGGGGAGAAAATCAGTTTGAGTGGAAAAAAAATAAAATAAAATAAAATAAAATAAAAAGCTGTTATTGGAAAAAATAGATTCTACGTATATACATGGATGAAAAAAAAACATGGCTAAGAAATACTCTAATTGAATATTTTCTTTAAAGAATCCCACGTGTCTAAGAGTTTCTGGACTTGCATTGCTCATACAAAGTAAAAAGCAAACACAAATGGCTAGATTACTTCTGTTATCAACCAATGAGATATGCACTAAAGGTATGCAAAAGGTCTGACAGCATAAGCAAAGGAAAACTTGTATTAAAAAAATAAATAAATACACATACTGTACAAACACTTGCAGCTATTGTAACAGAAGCATTTAAGGTTATTCTTGAACCAAAAATAAACATTTCTACTTTTTTCAGGCAAAACTGTGCAAGTTTGTAGGCAGTGTGAAACTGCCCACTTCACATCAACTACACTGCAATAGATACAGTATTACACGTTAGAGAGTTGAAATAACAAGCACCAGTAAGATAATGATGAAAATTTCAGAAAATAACTGATAGGACTAAATCTTACCCCTTTAATAGTATTCAGTGACTAAGGAAAAAAAAAAAAAAAAAAAAAAAACACCCTTAATTGGCAAGCACAGAAAAAAACCAAACAGGCACTGCTGTCAAACTAGCTATTTGATCCCACTTTGATATACAACTGATTGTTTTTTGGATTATAATTCACACACTGCACAAAGCATAAAAATGCCTGCCTAGAAGTAAAACTCCCCTGCTTTTACCCTTAACCACTAATAGCAAAACACATATTTCATCAATCTACCATTACTACCAGAGTTGGTTTGCTTTAAGTACTAGAACATATGGTAAAATACATTTATTGGATTTCTGTTGAGATTAGCCTATGACTTGACTTATCTGTCAGCTAAATCAACAAAAATGTTTCAAATTATTCCACACAATGGCCATGTTTTAAACTACAAATCATTAGTGCTGCTTTTCCCCTCCTCTCTTTTCCTGAACATGCTGCTTCCTGAAGCTCTCATGCATGTTGAAAAATTCCAGTAAGACCCAAAATGCTACCAACGCACTCCTACATGAGCATTCAAGAAGAATTACTTAAAATGACTCCCTCACTATTTGTTGCATTAAATAAAGACAGCGTGTGATAGAAATAATCACAGAGCTTCATAAGGCAAAAAAATATATTCTGACGTCCATGATATAGCCTGTATTTAGAAGGGATCATTTTAATTTTATCTCTCCACATCAAGCAGATCTGTAACTGATAAAGACATTCATTCGGATCTAGCAAGATGCACTGACTTGTTAGCAGAGATGAAGAAGTGGCTGATCATGTCCTTCACTCACTCGTCCCAGAGGGCATTCAGCCAAGCATATATCAGAAAAAACTGCCCATACTATCCTCTTAATGCAATAATAAATAAGGCTGCCGGAGAGAGAAATACAAAGCAGTAGCAAGAAAAGCATTGCTTTTAAGCTTCTCCTACCTTTTCCCTGATATTTACAAACCGCAGGCAGCGCTGCCGGGGAGTCTCACCGGGGTGGCTGCCGAGAGGTCTCATGTGGCATCCCCAGCTTCCCACCACCTTCCTCCGTCTGGATTTTAAGCATTCCAATGAAAACCCACCCTGACATGCACAGAACGCATCCTGCTCAAGTTGGAAGCATGTGATAACTAGGCTTCGGGTTTAAGCAGGAAAGCCCAGCACTCGCCTAATGCCAGGCATTTAAACGAGCCCCATCTTACCGTTGTGTTGTTGCCTCTATCAGGTTAGATCCACCGGCAACTCTTTGACATGTCTCTGGCAATGTTAGTGTTTGCAGCCAGGCCGGGCTCATTCAGCAACTGAATGAATTCACAACATCTTTCTGCACTAGCAAGCTGAAACGCTACGGCTGTACTACAGCTAAGAAAGGGGGAAATCTAAAGCAGAAAACAAAGAAATCCCTAAAGACAGGGTAATCCCAGTGGAATAAAACATAAAGGGCACAGATGAGCATCAAGGGTACAATATTTCTCTGTCTAAATTTCACCAGCAATACCATGCTCTTTCTAAAAACACTTTTTTTTTTTTTTTTTTTAGATATATGATGGACTTGCCTGTGGAGTTCCCAGAAAGGCAGACTATCCAGGCTCTGCTGCAGCATTGCAGCCAAAGTAACCATGCATATGCTATCTAGGCAATTTACAGCAGTCTTTTTTAAAAGATATTGATTTACAATGCAGCACTGCTTCAACAGAATGCAGCGCTGCAGCCAAACTAGCTAATGGTGATTTCAGAGGAATTAAGGAAAAAAAAAAAACACCTCAACATTCAATCAAAAGGATGCAACTAATCATCCCCAATTCAATTACGTCCTAGTCCTGAAGGAAGCCAGCAAGTTCTCAAGTGACAAATGACATTAAAACCATAACCTAAGGACATCTGGAAATAAGAACTGTGAACGCCACTGCCCACTTCCATTGGAAAAATAAATATGAAAAAGCATCTAAAATTTATTGAGCCAGAAGACAAACTAGAAAGTTAATTCTAACACTGTAACAATGAAATCTAACATTTAATTTATGAACATGCAAACATACAGAGCTGTGAGTAAGCGACAGACACCTGTGCTGTGCTGGGAAGACACGGCTGAGCCCAAGCAAGCCTGGGTGTGGTACAAGGGAAAAGAGGGCAGCAGAACAAACACACAAGGAAGGCTTCTCCAACAGAAAGGCAGCAAATCTTCTCCATCTCCTACTCCTACAGCAGCCCCTACTGGCCTCTGCTTTAGATGGCTCCTGGCTCCCCAGAATCCTCCTGGGGCTTTGGGGGCACTGGACAGACTGTGATGGGAAAGGGAACAACCATATATCTGTATTCAAAGCCAAGGAGAAGGAGCTTACCCTGAACAGGCAGAAACATCTGCTTCACCCAAGGCACAGGTAGTGTTAAGCACAGATAGACAGTGTTTGTACAATACAAGGAGGGGCAATTAACCCAGGAGGCAAAACACAACCCTGCCTCATGACTGGGCAGATCCAGTGATTCACCCACCAACTTCAAAAATGCACCCTTCTGTAGAGTCCCAGTTTGAAGAAAGTACAACATGTCTGAACCCTAAGCCTTTGCTTGGATTCTTCCATAGTTTCTAAGACATGTTTGATTACATCTCATCTCAAAGTTCACAGCTGAGCCTAGCACCAGTGGTTTAAATAAAACTTGAATGACAGAAAATTCTGCAGGATGTTCCCAAAATAAGGTAGAACTTGTTTGTTGCCCTCGTCTATTTCCCACTCTTTGTCATAGGGGCATATTCCAGAAGACTGTTCAGTTTCCTGGGTTGGTTTTTAAGCAGATAAAGGTTTCATTTCACCTGAGAAAAATGTTCCATTGAGGCAAAACTTTTCTTGTCAGGTGTCTCAAATGTCAGGGTCCAAAGAAAACTTGAAAAAGCTTCCAAGATGAAATGATGAGAAAATAGATTCAAAACATTTAGATGTCTTACACTATCGACATCAAATTCGTCTGAAGAGGAGAAAAAACAGTCAAAAGGATCCTCAGATAAAAGACAAACCGAGCTGGTGAGTAAGCAGCTGTGGGGACCAACACACCCCAGAAGACACATTCCATCAAGAACAAAGTGGTAGACAGCATGTGGGGAACTGGAACACAATGCTTTTCATTCCAGAAGCAAGTAAGATTTTGGGCCTAAGGTGTGGAAACTGGAAGCAAGCCAAACAGTCTACAGAGTTGTGAGACCTGATTCAAGGAAGCCAAAATCCCCCCTTATTATTTTTTCTACATAAAACATTTACATTTATTATATTTCCGTACCATAAACATTCACCTGATAGAAAGTCAGAAAAACAGAGTCTCTTGTTTGCCTGTAGGAAGTACAGCATTTGTCTCAACAGCTCCGATGAAACTGAAAATATCTACATTAGGTGACAGCTCCCTCAGGCTCACATAACATCTGAGGTAGGAAGGAACCCCTGAAGGCTGCCTAGTCCAGCCCCTGCTCAGGCAGGACCCCTAGAGCAGGCTACCAGGACAGGTTGTTACAGTCAGCTGGTCCACAATGTATACAGGTATCTGAGGTTGTTCCTCCCCAGGTACTGGACTCTGTTCTTCCCTTTGATGAACTGCATGAAATTCCCATCAGTCCACTCCTCTGGTCTGTCCAGAATCCTCTGGCTGACAGTAAGACCCTAATACATATCAGCCACCCCCTACAGCTTTGCACCATTGTCAGACAGATTAAGAATATGCTGTGCCCCTTCATCCAGGTCACTAAAAAAAATGTTGAACCCAGTAGTGACCAATGGGACACTCTGCTCTAATTAAATTTCATGCCATTGATTACTACCTTCTGTGCCCAGACAGCTTTGAATCTACTTCACTGTCTGCCCATCCAGACCATGATTCATCAGTTTCTCCATCAGTTTTAGAGATTAGAGGAAGCCATATTGAAAGCCACACAGAAGTCTAAGTAGACAATATCCACTGCTTTCCTCAGCTACCCAGCCATTCATTTCACCAAAAAATTAAGAAGCTAGTCAAGCATGAAGGAACCTTTGGGTTCCTTTCCCCTCAGAATTCAAAGCTGACAGTTCTTGATGACTTTCTTGTGCTTCACATGCCTGAAATAATTTTCTAGATTAGCTCCTTCATCACCTAAACAGCAACAGCCTAAAACATGAATATAGGAAGCTCCATAATAACATTCAGAACTTTACAATTAAGGGTGACAGAGCACTGGAACAGGTTGCCCAGAAATGTTATAGTCTTCTTCTATGGAGATATTTAAGGCGTACATCTGTATACCTACCTGTGCAATCTATTGCAGGGTACTTGTTTTATCAGAGGGACTGGACTTGATGATCTCCTGAGGTCCCTTCCAACACCTGCAATTCTGTGGTTCTGTGATTAAGGTATGGCTGACCAGCCTGTAGATCTGCAAGTCCTTCTCCTTGCCATTTTTGAAAATAAGGAAAACATTTACTTTCCTTCAGTCCTCAAGCGTCTCTTCCAGTCAGCACAGCCAATCAGCAGTTATTGAGAGTGGTCCTAATGAGGCTTCAGTAGACTCCCTCAGCACATACAGGTGTAACCCATCAGGACGTTAATATGTCCACTATGCTAAAACTTTAATCTCTAAAATGATCGTTTTTCATTGATGGTACATATTCCTTCCTTCCTAGTCTCTAAGATCTAGAGATTCTCAAAGGTGGATCTTGCTAGTAAATCCTAAAGACAAAGACGAAATTTGGTACCCCAGTCTTTTCTATGGCTTGTGTCACAATGATCCCTGTCGCATTCAGCAGGAGACCAAGATTTTCCCTAGTCTTCTTTGTTCCACTCATGTACTTAACAAAAGCCCTTTTTGCTGCTTTTGACATCCCTCAACAGAATCAATTTCCGCTGGGCTTTGGCTTTCTTAACTGCATAATCTGCATGCTTGGATAATGTCTCTGTATTTCTCCAAGGTCACCTGTTCTTGCTTCCACTTTCTGTATGTAACCTTTATGTTTGAATTTTGTCAAGAACTCCATGCCTATCTATGCAGGCCTCCTGGCACTTTTGCTTGAATCCCTACTCTCCTTAACCCCCTCCTTCCCATGTGCTAGCACTAATCCCATCCCTATCTCTACTCCCAAACCCATGTGCTGACTGTGATTGAGTGCAATTTGGCTGTAGCACAAATATATGCTTATTTCTGCTCATGGAACCACAAACTGGATTGGGAAATCTGGCTGGTAGTCAGAGGCAGTCTAGAATTACAAGTGGAATGTCATGCCACTACTTACATCCTAAGACAAACCCAAAATGTTTGACTGGCATTCAAAAACAACTTCTTATACATACAGAGTCATCTTTTAAGCTTTTCAAGATAACAGATGTACAGTAATCTGCAAATTACTATACTTAGACTGACTGTACAGTGTCAAAGCTCTGCAGGTTTAGTTTGCTGACCATCAGTTCATCATTTACTAATAGCGTACAGCATAAAGAATATCTATAGGTGCTTTTTTTTTCCTGTGGTCATATTACATATTGTCCAAAATATAACTTACAAATAACGTACTCAGTTTATTACTTTACATCATCCAGAACAGGGCAAAGCATGTGGCAAGCCTAACTGTTATACCCCTTCCTCTGCCCCAAGAGGTAATAACCATATGCAACAGATGAGTAAGTATCTTACAGACAAGAGCTCAATTTCTTCTCATAGAAGAAACTGCATGACTAAGAAAAGCCACAGCTCAAAACTCAGCTTTCAATTTTAACAACCACCAACTGAATATACCAAAGAAAGAATAAACGCACTGTTTTATTTGTGAAAGTGATTGGCAATCTAGCCAGCAACAGAGAGTATTTCACAGAAAGTGATCTAAAAAGATGGTTAGCATGTTGTAATCAAACACTGGAATGGACAAGACTACTCCAGTTCAGTATTCTACTATCACTGGCAATCAAAAAATCTGATATCTTTTCTCAACTAATCTGTTTAGTTTTACTTGAACGCAAGAAGTACTAACATGCAGAAGAACTTATTTATGTTAACAGTCAGAGAGCACTGGAAAAGGTTGCCCAAAGAGATTGAGGAGTCTCCTTCTATGGGAAAATTCAAGACAAACCAGGGTGCCTACCAGTGCAACCTATTGTAGGGCACATGCTTTAGTTGGGGGTTGGACACAATGATGTTTTGAGGTCCCTCCCAACCCCTACAATTCCGTGATTGTGTGATATAAAAATAAATAACTAATATTCCTCCCCCGGCCACTTTTCATACCTGCCAAAAAAATTATCTATTGCACATGGGCATAATTCTATTTTGGTTAGTACTGTCTTCATGCCTTTGTAATATACTAAAATTATGCTGTTAAAAAACATGTCTAATCGGAAAAGTAAACGTAGCCATACCACAGCAGGTAGAACAACCTGTATCTTGTTTGCCTGAATTCTTCACCAACAACTTGAATGATAATAGTCAAACAGCATTGTCCATCTTTAGCATCAATTAACTGTCAAAAGCAGCGACATTCACTACAGAAATAGATGTACCTTTATTACATTAGTAAAGTTCTCCACAGAAATGCACCATTGCTACTAAGAATTATGATGTATGTGTATATGTACTGAACCTCATGTTCATGTGCAAACTCTTAATGTTACTAACAAGTAGAAAGCAAAAGAACTTAGACTATTAAGGAAAACAATTAAATCAACAACTCTGTCACACATTTTTCAAAAACACCATGAAGAATGAAGAAACAAAAAAATTCAAATTTGTGCAGATTGTCTAGATGATGATATCAGTAAGATGGTTTAATGGAATAGATATAATTAAACTAACTTATCCAAAACACACAGCCCATAAAACCACATAGCTGACAATTCTCACATTTGTAATGAAAAATAAATTCTAGCTAATCAGAAAGGAGTAGTAATGTTTCCGTGACAAAATCTTCATGATGAACACTACAGACACAGTCTACCAAGCTTTTCTTTGGGGAGAGTTTTAAATAATGAACATAGATAGTTTTTTTTGATATTTGTAAGTATAATCCCTGGGGAAAAATCACTGAAAGTGTTCCATTTCCAAGGCACATTTACTCCTACAGTTGATCTCATACAGAGTTGAAACTCAGTGATACCCTATTTCAAAGTCATCTATATGGGAGAAGAAAGCTTTCTATAAATGAATTAAATCTCAGCATAAAAGGACACGTTCACTTTCATCACTTTCTCAAGTTTAAATAAGTCACACGCTGAAACTCTAGCCTCATTTGAAAGCACTGGATTTTTAGCTTTCCCTCATTTTCACTTTGAGAAATTCACATGAAAGACTGTGTTTTTTTCATTTCACCTAGTGTCTTTCTATAACGTGTGATTAAAATGAATCAGTTTTTATTCTGTAGAACAAATCTAAAAACCTTTTAAACAAACAGATTTTTAATATTAGCGTAATTAAAAGCTGTTGGAGAAACATACATAGTAATAATTATACATGGTCAGAATGTAAGTTCATCTAGATTGTTTCTTAAAACAACCATGACTGTAACAATATAAGGATATACACAATGTGATCCTTCCTCCTGTACATCCTTCTAGACACTAGCAGCTCACTCACTAATTCTGAAATTAAATCTAGACCTAGACCTATCCTACACTATTCTGTAATTCACTTCTGAAGTCATTTATAACTTGGCTTCATAAAGAGATCCACAATAACATGCAGTTAGAAACCATTTCTTCTCTTGAAACCTAAATAAAAAACAAACAAAAACACCAAGAAAAAAAACAATCTCCTGTTATCTCTCAGTAGCATCTAAATCAATGCTGCATGAGTATTCCCTCTTCATTAGCATAAATTCAGTTTGTGATCAGTCTTATAGGCAGACATCTCATCCTCTCATAGTTCTCAATTTTACATTCTAATGGGTCTCATTTCTTCCTCAAGTGGAAGCTACATTGCACACCTAAGTGATCATTCTTGTTTCTCCCTCTGTAGCTGTGTCATTTTTGTTATATGATGGTGGCTTATATTTCATAAGTAACTCACATAAATTTGATTTTTATATTAGCATAATGATGGCTTTGTCCTCCTTTATTTTCCTATTATTTACTTATTATTTAGAGTACTGATGAACACTGAGGCAAAATGTTCAACCTATTATCCAATGGCCCTGTGATTCTTACCTGGAATAATGTAGATTTGCTTAGATTCACCACAACACATGCACAGCTGCAGGTAAGTTTAAATATATCATTTTGTAAACATCAGCATAAAATGCTGTTATCACTTTATCATCCAAAGAGTCTATACTCCGAAATCCTTGAGCAATTTTTGGCATTTAACTAAACAGATTGCTTAGTATAATGTACCATTTTTCCATTCCTTTCCCATATCTTGGTCTTCTACCTGGAGGGTTAGTTGTCATTCCTCTCCCAGTCTCAAAAGGGTATTTTGTTACAATCTATTACAATTACAATGTCTTATAAGTCCGATGACAGGAAAATAGCGAAAAGCATGGTGGCATGCTACAAGACTGAAGGAGACGCTGACCAAAAGAAAATAAAATTAAATAAAAACTCCAAAGTAATACCCGATAGAGTGAGTGACACTCTTGGAGAAGAATTTCACTTCAGTCACCCATACCACTGTTCTTCACAGATTAAACTAGGACACATTAAGGTATATTTAAAAAGCCATGTAAAAGCTCTGCCTGATGCAACATTGAGTCAAATGCTCAAAAGAAACAAAACCAAAACTGCAAGTATGGCACTAATATTTATCTATTCTTCAGTTAAATGCAAAGTGTTAGGTTTGACCTAAAAGGCCCTTTATAGTTTGGGTAACCTCCACCCTGAAGACTGCTTTTCATGTCCTGTTTTATCTCGGTATTTCAGATAACAAGGTTGCATCCACCTGGGCATTCTCACTGAAGAGCACTTGAGCCCAGAATTTGATAAAGCTTTAATGCACATTGAGCAGCTTATCTATTTTCCCAGGACATCTTAGGCAAGAAATAGGAAGCACCTGAGGAGGAGTGAAGTGAGAACTGTAGAAAGGACAAGAGAAAAATAACTTGCTCTCACACTACAAAAATGGTATCTGCAAATACAGTGACCGGTAGCACAGCTGCAGCATCTTCCACGCTCACAGAGCACTCGTTCTCACAGGATTTTTCTCCCAAAGCTTTTTTTTTTTTTTAACCTCCTCAGCCTGCCTCTTTCAGCGTCTGCAGAGCAGGACCCCATTTACTAGGGCAAATGCCCCTAGTATGTTCCTAGGTAGACTCCCCAGAGGCATTCTGCCCTCCTGCTTTCTTCTGAAGCAAGAGAACATGAATTTTCATGTGATGAGCACACAATAGCTACAAAGGTCTGGAATGGATTTATACATGAATTGATTTGTTCCATTCAGCTTAAGAGCATTTCCTTGACTGTTTTCCAGGAACTTGAACTCCATTTCCCTCCTACCAAAATGTACATACTGCACTGTCAAGAAAATGCAAAAAGCCTGAAGGGTAATAAAAACAGTAATAAAACAGGAGCAAAGTTTCAGGAGAAAGAAAAAAAAGATTTTCTGTACTCTTGATTTGATATATTTGGTAATTTCTTGAATTTCAGCTGAGACAGACAAAGTGATCGTAGTGTTTCAATCTAGCAAATTCAAAAGCAAAAACAAAACAAAACCTTTATCTTAGTTATACTGTATGGGAATTATAACACTTGATTAATTTACCTACCCTATATCTCTCTCTTGCATCCACCCAAAGACACTCTATCACATGAGGCAAGAAAAAAAAAATGAAGGCCTGCAAAAACAGGTGGCTGTTCTCATAGATCTAACGGGTTAAAGGGTGTGATGCCTTGTTCTGCTTACATCACTACTATAGGATTAACACAACAACATTTCAAACAAAGGCTATAAAATTGTCAACAACATAATTTTGAGAGAGAGCTGTCTGTAGTATTGGGAGTGAAGCAGGTGGAGTGGGGATGCATCTCTCCTAGGGCATGGTTGCCTTGATACTTGCACACTTACTGCCTTCTTCAAAATTCAAACAAGACTAAACTCACTTGCAAAGTTATGTGTGGTAGAAAAACTAGTACTACATTTAATTACAGGCTGATTTAGAAGAGGAATACTACGAAAAGAATTCTTACTGCACCACGAAACTAACGTGAAGCCCCTTAAATCAGTCATTCTTAGAATCTAAGAGGTCCCATGATTACCTGCACACTGACAGCATGAAAGATATGATTCTCAAGCAAAATTATGCAAGAGAGCAGAGTCTGTTCACAACCTGTATGTTAAGAAACTTTGGTTATGAAGTAGGATCAGTGACATCCAATTGTTCTGTTGTTCTTCAAATTAGTAAGGGGTGGAGAGCAGAAATCAGGATACAGAACAGAAGAGAGGTAAGAGAAGAGATTAAGAAAATTGCAATATTAACTGTTAAAATTGAAAACCTAAAAAGGAAACTTGTACCAAGACACATACTTGTCATTTTAGTTGTGTGCTCTCAGTCACAATGCAGATTTTCTTTCAGTAAAATGTAGCTTTATTTTGCCCTCTGAACAATATAACTTTTGCAACTATTGTTTTTCCTCATGCACTCTACATTCTCATTCAAATAAAGCATTCCATCTTCAGCCAAATTATGCCTGCCTCATATAGCACCAATGAGGAGTAATATGCTTCCCACATGACATTAGGAATTCTTTACATAGCTTTTATGATGCCACACAGAGAAAAAATAGCCCAGCCCATAATAGATGTACATATGAATCCCCTTTATATTGGATAAAATTCTGTTTACAAAACCTTTTATGAGACTTGGAAGGGATAAAAGTTTTACCATAAAAATCAATACTGTATGTAATTAAGTAATTAAAAATGTTACAAGGAAAAAAACAAGAGCCACAACAGTGGAAGCATCAAAACATCGGAGTTATGTTACCCCTAGAGTATTTCAGGATAAACTGCAGCTTCAAGTTTCACTGAAGAAAGGTTTGAAAACATCAGAAGTTTAAATGCTGCAGAACAGTCCTTTTAAGCTATAATTCCTAACAGAAATGGATGTCTTCAAGAGAACATATGTGTGTGAGATAGTCTAACATAACATTATGGCTTCTGCCTGACACAATTTTGACAAATATGACTGAAAAAATAAATCATATAATACTTTCAGAGTTTGCTTTCGTGCTTGCATGTCTAACAGGGTGTCTGTCCTTCCTCAGAAAGGGTTACGGAAATAAAGTGTAAAAAGACTGAGTACTAACGGCTAAGGTTACTAAGACAATAAAAATTCACACAAGAATTCTGTCTAAGAATTCTCTGAAGTCACAGTGATATTAAAAATCTAGTACAAGATCACATTAAGATGTCTTATGGTTCCCTCTAAATTTCAAATCTCAGGCACAGATTTCACACATCCCACATAAAAGTCTTCCTGTTTGAAATGTTACAATAAAAATATAGACCTCGTATTTTACTATGTTTACATTCCTGAGGAGTATCATTAACCTCTGTGCAACCAGTACGTTGTGAGAGAAATACAGAAAGACTGGGCGTTCTGTAACTGCCCATGACAGCATGAGATACCAATTACAATGTATGCACAGATGGCTAATTGGTTTTAGCACAGTTTTCACAGCTCAGGAAGGCAGACACTAGCGTTCTCTATTACTACGAAGGCCAGTGCCAGTAGCCCATGCAGAACTCAAGCATCCAGCCCCCCAGCCTCCCTTGGGTCCTGTTGCCCTACTTGATCAAAAGAAAAAAAAATACAATTTTGTAGTAATTTACACAGACTACATCCCCAGTGTAATTTCAGGTAGCTCTTCAGTGTACACAATTTCAGCTGTTACCTTCTTTTCATAGCCACAAAAACCACAATGTTACTTTTGAAAAGCTAAACAGGGCAGCTTTATTCAAACCCACTGCCTGCCTGTAATATTCCCCTTTCTGCTGAAATATCTGATAAAATAGATCTCATACCGATTCATCTGTAGCTATAGTGTTATCAGGAAGATTAGGCCACAGATTTCTGTCACCAGCATTAAATGGTGACTACAGCTATAGCTTCTATCCCAAAACAGGTCAGGTAAGGCAGCATATCAGTGAGTTTGCACATGTCTGTTGATGCAGAATAGGAAGACAGGACTTCAGATCTGAATTCCCCATAGTAACGGTATTCCAAACATTAGAGATCACCTTCCTCAAGACCTCCTTGCCCATTCTGCCCTTACACTCATCAGCTTCGAGCCTCCTCCTGCCCTCTTAAAACTGCTTTCAATAATGTGTCTGCTCCAAGCCCTGCAGGAAAACCAATGCACACCCTTGCACTTTCCAAGCTCTTCCTAGGCCCCCCAAATTCCCTGTTCTGTATATATGAGTTGCACTTAATATACTCAGGAGAAAAATTACCTCGTCGCTATTTCATTCTCTGGATGCTTTAGGGATGCACTGCAGCTCAAGTTGGACTTTGTCCCTTTCCCAATAGGAGGCCTTTCTCATCCTTAGGCACACGCACAGGTAAGTCACCAGAAAGCCTATAAAAAGCTGCAGCATCCTTCTACCATATAAAATCCTAGAAAATTTCCATTACACTTTAACAAATCACTGACAAGTGTTTAATACAAGTTTTCTCTGAATGCCAAGTTTGGGGAAAAAAAGAGGAAAAGAAGAAAAATCCTTTATGGAATGAATACAGTTGCTTCCCCAAGTGGAAGCATTTGAGACAATGACTGATTTCTAGAATTACTATTAATTCTTACGTCATTACTTCCCTGAAAAGTGACACGCAAAATGGTACAAAAAGTCTTCTGGTTATACAGTATGCTCTTGGCATTCTGGGGAGAAGAACAACTCAGTTCCTCCTGCCTTACTTTAAGGTCATCACAGTTCCAGGCTCTATTTTTCATTTCTTCACTAACGAAGAGAGAAAACATAGAATTATTTGGATTTTTATTTAATATAATAGAGGATGCCCTTCATCATACCCCTCACAGTTTCTGCTTCAAACACACACTGAAACAAAAGTGGCACGCGCAATGATTTTTGCCAGGCCTACTTACTGGCTGTCAAGTAAAAAACGAGAGAACCAGCTGACAACTGGAGGTCAAGTAATTCAAATCTGTCTTTGAAATGAAAAGTGTAGCTTAATAGCGTTGGCTCACTAAGGACCGCTTTATACAAAGATTGCCAGCAAAAGCTGTCAGTTGTGTTTACATATCTGAAATAAATCTGTCCCATACCTGAACAGTTAGACAATCATTATCTTATTTTTATTCTTCCATATTTGTAACAGGTGACTACCATAAAACAAAACAGCTTTTGCTGCTGTATAATTCCAAGGGTTGTGCACAGACATTTCCCAAGTTGTCTCCATGCAAAGGAAGAAGTTGCAGTGTCTCATTCACAAGGTACACTGTGAGAGCAGAAGATGTTACTCAGAGGGAGAATGGAAGGGCAGGAAGACAATGCAGGTTTCAGAGTTGGTGCATTGTTTCATATGACCCCACACTGGGAGGATTTCCTTGTGCTAAACTGGTCCCTCAGCCCCTATTCTTATTCTGTCAACCACATTCCCCTAACACTCAACTTTTCAGAATAAAAGGGGCAAAGTATCATTGAACATTAAATTGTGTAATATTCCTCCATTGCACGCAGCGTAGGAAACATAAATCAAGTGCGCCCCAGGGGTCATTCGAGAGAAATTTTCATTTGCATTTTTTAATTGCTGCTTTTTGTTCCAAATCCAGATAATATAAACAACATTAAGCATGTCCTGATCAAACCAAAAATGTCAAAATTAAAAAAAAAAAAAAATTAAAAAAAATGAATGCATGTTGATACAATGCACAATGAAACAAACCTAGAAGCAGGTTTTTTATCATGTATGTAGGAAAAAATAAAGCCACAGAATAAAAGCTCACTCTGTTATGTAAGCACAAAGTTAAGAAAGCCACAAACATGGCTCTTCCTCTAGCAAAGGCCTATGTGTGAAGAGCATACGCATGCTTATCAGAACCTTGAATACACACACAAAGGTATGGAAAAGAAAATGACCAAAAAAACAACCCACACAATATTTAAATCTGAAGCAATACAAGCATTCCCCAATTCACATGTTACATACAACTAGCACACATGAACAATGAGCATACATAAATCCATTCTGAATAGACTAGGACATTAACATAAGTGTGACAAAAGTCCAACTAACACATTTATGTGAAAACCCCTATGACTACATCCCTTGTTGTTAAATTAAGGAATTAAAACATTATTCTTCTTTATTCCATCAGAGAAATTAGGTAAAAAGTAGACTGGTGAACAACCGCCTGTTCATTTGCACTGCAAAAAAGTGTTTTTATCATAATAAGTGATCAAAAGTACAGAAACAGGCTAGCTGTTTTCTAGCAAAAAGATTTTCCCTCAAGTATCATATAAAACACCTTTACTCTTAAGTGAAAGAAAAATCAGAAATGAAGTGCTTTTCCACAAGAAAGTGCCAAACCTCAGTCTTAGCTGAGGTTCATTTCATTGTTTTAGACCAAAAGGCTAAAAAAAACTTATACTGATCCAAGAACTACATTACAGAGAATAAAACTTCTTTGTGTTATGGGGGCAAAAGGAAGCAAAATCAAATAACTTTTGTCTGACTTCATCTTTGTACTTCCAAGGCCATTCTCCCTCACTACTACCGTAACATCTGAATATCTTCAAGCTGTACTAAGAAATGTGTTTCAATATTCACTGAGAAAGATAATAATTTCCTCAGCCCTCAGATGGAAAATTAAGGCTTAGATGTTTAATAACTTGCCAAAAGCATCAGAGCACTTTCTCAACTAGAAGGACAGAAACAATATTTCTAAGCAGGTTTGTTCTGTGGTTGGAAGTACTAAGAAATCCAATGTAGTCATTTAAGTCCTGGCCTTTTATCAGTTTTATTCTGCTGCCAGGTTGGAAAACTCCAATGAAAACAGTTTCCTCAGTGTCACTTTAATGTATTCTACTCAATAGATCATTCGTACTGTTTTAAAGTTTGCTATTGAATTCTTACCTTGGCTAAGATTACCACCAACAATTATTATTATTAAGGATGTGTATTAAAAATAGATGCAATCCTTTATGTACAGTCCCATAAACACGTCATTTTTACTCCCCATATTCATCTCTCCCTACCAAAACCATCATTCTTCACTCACTGTAAATATGTCTCTATCGTAACATTTCCTTTAAAAAAGAAATTGTTTCTTAGTAAACTATGAACTTCAACTGACTGAAAAGCAACCATGACTACAGAGCACTTACAATGCTTTAAAAGCATTGTGCCACAACTACAGAACACAGTTCAGAGAAAATGCACTGTAATTCACATGGCT
The DNA here is from genome assembly GCF_039878825.1 of Excalfactoria chinensis. Taxonomy (NCBI): domain Eukaryota; kingdom Metazoa; phylum Chordata; class Aves; order Galliformes; family Phasianidae; genus Excalfactoria; species Excalfactoria chinensis. The sequence goes on from NC_092826.1 coordinate 121,083,522, forward strand.
TAATGCAAAAGGTAATCACATTATGGAAATGTTTGGTCATTTCCCTGTAGGAGCACAGACTCCGTATTGCATCATCTTCATCATCTATTGACTCCTTGAACGCATTTTTAAACAACATTTTGTACAATACCAAAGTGGATTTTTTTTATTATTATTATTCATTCTCAACTAGAAAATTTTGCACTTACAGTTTCAAACAAAAATACAGAAGGGAACATCTACCTAATTCAGGTTGTCAGCTTTGTTGAATCACAACCCATGTACATATGATAACTGTACAAAACATAATTCCAAACACACCCAGACACCTTAGGAGATTCATGGCTGAGGCTTCCCACTGCCTCCTACTACATGCCACAACGGCTTGTTGAACTTACCACGGGTTGCTCAGATCTACCTGAGCACAGTTTGAACTGACAAAGAATATTCTAAACAGTTCTGAAGAAGTCTGACTGCTGGCAGTGCTTGAATATGGCCTACTGTGCTTGAAAAAAGCACACCTACACAAAGTAATCATTCAGAATAAATTCCACCTTAGTGTTACATATTTTGAGTTCAACATAGTAAGGAAAGACAGCTTCTTTCTATCTGCTCTCCAAATTCACCAAAACTTTAGCTTAACCTTCATGAGGAATGAAAGCAAATAAAGGGTCCCCAAAACTGTAATGAAAAATGTAAGTAATGTCTTCACACTGACTGATGACACTCAGAAAAGAGCAGTAATGTATTGCACTTAGCACCGAAGAATTAGCATTAGTGGATCAGCATTAATGCAGGCATGGTGTAACAAGGTTTCAAAAGACAAATAGGAAAGTCATTGCACATTACTGCAGGGTTTGCTTCACCTCCCTTGTAAATGTAGAAGTCATGACTTTACTTACGCAACCTGAACAAGAGACCTGGTTCTTGGGTGCTTTTAAAATTATTATTGTTTTGAATTGTGTCAGAGTTTTTTGTTTTTACACAAGCACACACAGACCAGACACAGTTACATAAGAGGTAAAAAGGTCACTGCTGGAAAATGTTTTGCAAAAAATGTATGGCTTTGTTGAGGAATGGCAGCACTGAGTGAGAATAATTAAAACTGTTTTGTTTTCCGTGCACTATGAAAACTACCTCCAAAATGAAAATCTCAGATGCACCAGCTGCCAGCTCCTGAGATGAGCTCTGACTCTCAGCTACGGTCTATTTTAGATACAGAGTCTAAACCACCTATCTTCACGCCTGGATCTTCTACAGGTTAATAGTGGCAGTTCTTTGCTTTCAAGAATAAAAACCACTGACAAATACAGAAGTTTCCACTTATTTCTACTTCCCACTGAAAACTAAGTTCAATCATCCACTTTGATCAAGCAAAAACCAATTAGCACAAACTTATAACAAGTTCTGAAAACTATTTTCCTTAAAATGTTACGTTGGAGGATGAGAGAAGGGCCCCACAGTAAGGGAAAGAAACTACTTTGTGGTTATAGAGTTTGATTCTGCAAGTCAATGTACTGGCAAGCATTAGAAGATGCTTTAAACTAGAATTTGTGCATTCAATTTGAAGTGTTTTCCTAAACAAGGAATATACGTCACAACCATGACCTTCAGAAATGACTTACTAAAGACTCAATATGACTTATATTAAAATACTCAATTTACTTCTTTAATGTTCAAAAACACAGAATTATAGCACAGTAAATAGAAAATAGGAATTATTTCTACAAAATTTGACACAAGTAGGACACAGGAACTTCAATATTTGAATGCCATTTTAAAAATGTGATTAAATAAAATTAAGTGTAGTTGAGTAGGCAGTGAAACCAGTAAACCTAATCTTTAAACAAGTGTGCTCTTGTCTACAGCTACTATAAGACAGAGGATTCTCACTAATATTTTCTTATGACTGGAGAACCACGGGTAGGTGCCATAATCTCAAACTCACTTTTTCAGATGTACTTAAGATGAAAACAAATAACCCCAGCCTTCAGCTTCCAACTGTTTTCCAGTTTATGAATAAACCAGCTCTTCAATTTAGAAAGAATTTGTTGAAAATTTTAGTTCTGCAGAATATGATTTAAAAATGTTAAGAGTTTTTTGTTTGCCGTAGGTTTTCCTCATTTGTTTTTAGCATGTTTTTCTCACCAGTACACCCATTCGTATACTACTCAAGTTCACGGTAGCTGCTTGAGAACATACAGAAATGTTGTGTGTTCATGTTAGCAGGTACCCACCTCCACCATACAGAGAAAATTTGCTTGCACTCCAGTGATCTCACTGAAGTCACAGATAAGCTATTTTCTTAATGAGTCTTTTTATCACATCAGAGATTAAGGTTAAGACATTAGCTTCATTTTTCATAACCAGCTAATAATACAAAAAATACATCCACTAATCACTTCAGCTGGACAAATGTTTGCACTCCTCTCTGCCTCAGCAGCCCCTCTGCCACTCCTCAGCATTGGCAACTGCTCTCCTGCAGCTCTCCAGCTGCTCCCCTGTTGCACAGCTGGCACAGCTGAAATCCTCTGCTTGCATTCTGCCCACACTCCTGGCACCCATGGATTAAGCCACCCCTCTGCACAGGGCAGATATCAATTTTACAAAGACCTTACCTTCCAAACCACTGATTCAAGTGCATAACCCAGTCTTCTGCACAGAAACACGTTATACAACCCTGCAATTTGACACAGTGTGCCACAGGAAACTCAGAACAAATTGGAAGCATTACTTTACTTACTCAGATTAACATGCGACAAGAATGATCCATGTTACTGTGTTACATGGGGTCAATCAGCAGGGAGAGGGATGTCAGTGAAGCCAGGAGAAAAAACAAAAAAAAACAGCAAAGACAGGATAGTGTCTAAAGAGTTGAAATCTTGGCAGTTGTTTACTGTGAAAAAGCTGAAGGGGAAAAAGAAGCACAAGCTGAGAAGGTAAAGCACTAAGATTACAAAAAGAAAAGCACAGAACATTTTTGGAAGGGTAACAGAGATGGATGGAAACAGGTCCAGAGAACCCTGAAGCTAAAACTTCAGAGTTTATGCAAGGCAGGGACAAAAAAAAAATGCTGTACTAAAACAAACCAAGAACCAATCTGCTCGTTTCATGTGGGGAAAGATATTTCAGTATTAAAATTAGAGAAAGTAGAACTCAACACCACACAAATTAACCTTCTTCACTGGCAGGACTTATGTTTCAAAATGGCTCAGCAAACACTTAGGTGACCATAGTGGTTAGGGTGGGTTTAAGATGTGCAGACCCTTAGAAAAAGTCTAGCATCTGGTTCAGAAAGGCACCTTTCAATGAAATGGTAGCTTTGGTTAGAAAATGTGAATAAGCAGAGTAGATTTACCTAAAACACCAAGATTCAGTTTCCATACTATATTCAGAGTGCCTTTTTTGGGATACTTGAAGGGCACTGCTTGTATTACTCAAAATACTGATTAAGATCTCCACAATATTTGCTGAAGCATTCCAGGATCCTGCCCAGAGTCTACTAAGAGCAAAAGGGTCAGCGAACTGAGTGTTCAGCCAAGTGAGTAATGCTTGGAGTTAGGAAATCAGCTGGGCCAGCATAGATGCTAACTAGGTTCCTCATTCAGACAAATGAAACACTACAGCCTCTGATTCAGGCATCGCAGTGAACTGTCAGAACAGGAGCTACCATTGCTCAAAATCCAGGTGACATTAGCCAGAGGTCAGACAGCAGTGAAAAACAAAACAAAAAAATCAGCACACGATTTTTTGAAGTGAATGTGCATCTTAGATGCAGGTATTTATGTAAGAGCATCACTGTTTTTCCCAGAGTCTTAGCCATCCTCCTCACTAAGGAAGAAAATGAGGGATGCTGTCAAACATCTGGCTCAGTTTTCCTTGGCACTGGGATCATGTACTAGCAGCTGGCGTCCTCAACTCAACAGGTCACAGCAACCACAAAGACTCTGGCAAGCTCTGGCTGCAGACACAAGATCAAGGCGTACTGCACAGCAACTTCTGAAGTCTCCAGACAATGACATAATCAGATGCACAAGTTGACCATCAGCTGCATTACAAACAAGGAAGTGCCTTCACCATAAGTGAAATCACCCATGTTAACCATACATTTTATTTTCTATAGGGAACAGAGCATAAGGGAGAGAAAAACATGCACCTGAAAGAAAGAAATTAAAGACATTTCAAATTCTCAAGAGTGTAAGGACATTTTTTCTCTTTCAAGTATTTTCAGACAGCCTGAGAATAAGAAATCTGGCTTGCTAAGTAAACAATACTGCCTGAAGTAGGTTTTGGGAGACATAAAGAAATGAAGATAGCAAAAAGTATTTGGTGACCAGAAAATAGCAAATATTGTGCCCATCTAAACAAAAAAAAAAAAAAAAAAAACCAAAACACCCACACCAAAAGGATGATTAGAGACCAACAGACTGATTCCTCTCACTAAGATCATTAGGAAAAATGTGGAACAAATCCTTTTGGAGCACATTTCCAGTACATTTTCCAAGCAATAGTGACTAATGACCAGCCTGTATGGATCTAGATCCTGCCTGATCAACTGAATTGCCTTTACTGATACAGCAACTGCATTTCCAGAAATGTGAGTAGTAACCAGCACTGAGTTGAGCAAGACTTTTGAAAGTCCCACAGTATTCCTGCATTCAAGTCATTATGCTACAACCTGGACGGGTAGAGGAAAAGCATTTGATTTGTGTTATGCCTGGAGGCCACTGCCAAATGAAGTTCTGTAAAGGTCCATAACAAGACATGTCTTGTTTAACATTACACAAGACATATGGATACATTTTTCTATGCTTTTGACAGTGGGGTAGTACAAAAAGTTATCTAGAAAGGTTATGAAGTCTCCAGCCAGATAGGTTTTTGAGATACAACTGGATAGAGCTTTGGGAATACATGGTATGATTTCGAAGTTGAATGTGCTTTGTGTAGACAGTTGGGCAACAGACTTTCCTGTATCCTTCCTAACTTGGATTATTCTACCACCCTGTAGAATTATTTCTACCATTCAAGAAAGCCACAAATAAAAACATCTCTCCTGGGAAACACTGACCCCAGATGCTGAAAGCATGCAACATGGGCAACGCAGCAAGCTCTAGAAGATATTCAAGGAAAAAAGCTCCCAGATTTTGTTCATTCCACTTTGACAAACCACATGTTAAACTACTGCCAGGATCAGGAAAAAGTAGGGCATACAAATCGAACATGTAACTTTCGACCTCTGCTCTTAACACAAAGCAGCCTTCATTCCCAGAATGAGATGATGTTTTACTACAATTTTCCCTGAAGAAAAATCAAGGTGCTGTTGTTTCAGCATTTTCAGAGAGCAGTTCAGCAGCTAAGCATTTGCATTAGCTGATTATGATACTGGTGATGATTCTTTTCTGCAGTTGTTGGATATGCTTCGTTTCTCCTCCAGATGGTCTTCTCCCAAGTCTGCAAAATTGCCTGGGAAGTTGATGTCCTTTCATGAATTGACAGCTATCCTAACACTAATTACGAGTTCTTGACATTTTCAGTAATAAAATATCAGACTCTGATTGGTTTTGTTTGTGGGGTTGGTTTTTTGTGTGTTCTGTATTTATTTTTTTTAATTACATGATTAGACAAGTAAAATTATCACTGATTTGAGGAAAAAGAAAAAGAGAAAAACAGGAATTATGCCCCAAGTCTTCACCCGGGCCCACCATGTCATGCCCTTTTGAGAGTAAGGAATGAAAATTCACACTGTCTAAATATTCTAAGCATCACCGTAGTCCAGATGGAGGGAATCAAATTCCAGCACTACAGCAGTAGCAGACATCCATCCACTGGAATAAACCACACACTGCAACAAGGAAGGTCAACAATCTGTTAAGACTTAACATTAACCCGATAATTACATTGAGACATCTGAACAGAACCACAGATAAGATTCCAGAAATTTCAAGACCTCATCTGCTTTTAGCCTCCTTTCTCTCCCCCTCCATGAAGTCTGAATATTTCATCACTTTGTTTCTCCTTTCACGTATATAAAGTTAGAAATAGCAGCTGATTTAATAGCAATACCTGATTCCTCTGAGGGTTATGTTTTCACTTCTGGTCAAAATACAGAATTAGTTTTATAAACATTGTGTAATTGACCTGTGATGCTCACTAGCTCAGAACATATTGAGCAAAGAGCTTAGCAATATTCAAGAAGGGATTGAACATAATGATTAATAGCCTCTGTAACTAGACTAAAAATTGCAAGAACCTCAATCGTCATGCTCCAGGGCACAGACTTATAACCAGCTGAGATCAGGAATAAATTTCTCCCAGTATTGCTGTGAAGTTAGCTGCTCTGGGAATGCTTCACAGCTTTAGAGGCTCACAGGGCCTTCAGTTTTTTCCATTCACTGAAATCGTCTACATTGATCCTTAAATATCTCAGAATATAGGACTAAACAGACATTCTCGGGAACACAATGCCTAAATTGAAACCATTTCTGACAATGGCTCATCTCAGCCCAGTTTTAAACCATTTTGAAATGATGAATATTCTACAATATCATTAGAAAACTGACTGCAAGCTTCACTGGTCTTCCCTTTTGATTGGAAAAAACTCAGATAAAGAGAAAACATACCACAGCCAACTCCAGTCATGCCCACCTCCAAAAGCAGAGAAAAGCAAATCAATTCCAGTCAATTTTTTTTCTAATGAAAGAGAGTTATTCTAAATTACTCTATTCTTATGAAAAAGAGTCTAACATTTCAACAGCAAAAGAAGATCCCTAAAGAACAGTAAAGCCCTTCCAGTCCTCACCCTGAAAATATTTCTATTTAGGTAAAACAAAGTTGTGTTTCACTTACTCTACTCCCCCAGCAATCCCTCCATGGGATGTGTTTATTGCAGGGATTATGCTTTCAGCCACAACCCATACCTGGCATTCCCATCACACATTCTCCCATTGCAGTGCACTGGAAACAGCCTTGCAGCCCATGAATCAGCCACACAGGGCAATAAAGGTCCATCCCACTTGCAGCATCATTGGTCAACATGGGGTTAACACTGCACTACTAATTTCAGAGTTCGGGGAAATGTTGCTTTTTGTTCTAGTTGTTAACACAAGGAGGTTTTCTCCCTAGTAATAGCATTTACATTGACTAATGTGGTTCTTCACACCTTTAAATGTTTATTACTATTTTGAACAGTTACCCCTGCACAGACAACCCAATGCAGTCCAATTTGCCATTCTGTCATAGGTTCTGCAGTCTCACCAGCATCTCATCACATCCTATTGTTCTTTTCTGCTTACCACAATCTCTCAGGCACTAAAGGGCATTGTAATAGAATGACCAGCTCTGATTTTCAGGGCAACCTGTATATTGAATGCATCCAGTTTAACTAGGATTTGGGTTAATTGATTTTGTTTTTTCAGTGAAAATCATCTTCACACATAAGAAATATTCCTTACTATGTAATAAATAAAAAAGACATACATAAAACACATTAACTGTATGAAAATCATGAGGTAGAACCTAGAACTAAATGAATCATGAGGAAAAATAACAGGTAAAAAGAGCTTCCATTGTCATTCTTATCTGAAAAACAAACAAAGAATTGACATCATATAACAGAGTTTAGAAATTACTGTTATAGCAATAAGAAAGAAATAACAAAAGCAAAGACTTATTTCCCCTGCAGTCAGACTGGGACAAGCTATCCATTATTCTCAGTGCAGAAACACAGAGAGGAATCTCCCCGATGAAAGCCAAGCATATATTAAAGTGAAAGGACATTTTACTACTCCACGTTGAAGAAGAAGCCAGAAAGCCTGAGGCCTATTATATAGCATTTAGAACCATAAAGGGAGAAAAAAAAGCAGTTACTGAATCCCCATACACAATCTGAACAGGTGAACCAAAACATATGAAAAATACATATGAAAAATCAGACTGGTATGTGTGACTGCACAGCAAAGCACTGGGAGAAAATGAAGCAGGAAAGCTACCAGAAGTTGAAGGACAAACAACTAATAACTGGCAGAGCTATGAGTTCTCTGGAGATGGCTGGTGCACACTCCTTTAGACAGGTGAGAAACTAAAGAGTAGGTCAGGCATTTTTCCCAGGTCACTCTATACGTTTACAATACAGAGGTTTGAAAGCCAGACCACATACCTAACTAGGTAAGTGTGGTGAAAAATAGTTTTAAGGAGCAAACTGCAGCTGCCGCGACAAGAAGCAGAGCCTCTGTGCACTTCATGCACAGGTTCCTGCAACCTTCCTGTGCACCAGAAGCCTCAAAACCAGATAGGAGCTGTCCCCTGACTCACAGAAGTCTAGTTGAAGTTTGATACAGATATAGAAGTGGGAGACTTGTTAAAGCAGAAGTGACAGCACATGAGCTAATGCCCACAGACACTAGCTGGGAAGACTGAAGTATTACCCTGCCTGTGAGCGAAGACAAAATAACTCAGCAGGTAACATAGGTAGTTCTGGAAGGTCAAAAGCACTACCTAAAGCAAGCTGGCCAACAGGAGGAATATGGATCTGACACAATCATGTTTGTTTTGAATTCCAGCTTAGAACAAGGCTGTATTTTCAAGTGGGCAGAAACAGGCATCAAAGTCTAATGGGTCTCAGTGTCTCTTCTGACACCCAAGATAATTAGTAAGAAGGAGCTGGAATGCTCCTTCAATGTGGAATTTCTTCTGAACGGCAAGACTAACCACAGGAATCTTGTTCCTATTATGGTTCTGATGCTACAGCACCACAACTGGTTGGCTTGTTTTAAATAGTAATAATTTTTAAAACAAAAAAGCTGTAAGCAGTGAGAGTCCAGAGTTATGCTGACCACATACAAACACATTCATTTAATTTACACTGTAAAAGTTATGTACACATGCACACACTGCACAGCATTCATGTAATTAAACTACATTTAGAATTAGCTTACAGTGCTGAATATTTACTTCCCACTTCATAGCCAGGAGCCAGACTCAATGATCCCCGTGGATCCCTTCCAACAGGAGATATTCCATGAGTTACTGAAAACTGCTCCAGTCACCTGCATGTTTTCAAGTTTCAGACTTACAGAAGTACTGAATAGGAAGAAGCAAACTGCTGTGCCCCAAATCTGTTATTTCTTGAATGCCATCTCTGTATTTCTTGAATCACTGAAGTTCAGCGCTAGAGCTTTTTTTGGAAGCCAGTAACCAGCTGAGGATATAAAAGCCTGAGAAAGCTGACCAAATATTCACTAGTTTATTAGCAGCCATAAAGTGCATCTCTGATCCTTTATGTTCTGTAGTATTCCAGGCAATTACAGCAGAGTATTACTATGCAGACACACGGGATAAACTACATGTTTAATAGACAGTGACATTCACACACAGAAGCAGAGCTGCTTCAAACATGTGTGGGTATATTCTATAGCTTCAGTTCAGTATTTGAAATGCAAAGTATTTCTATGAAACTAGACAAAGTTTGATATCAATTCAGAGATTTTGTTTTAAAAGATTCTGGTCTAATATAATCTATCCGCACCACAGCTTTTACTTCTCTGTTTTGGAAGGAGTCTCCTCTGTGCCTCAGTTACTGGGACACCGTGACTGCAGCCATACTGCAGCTCTGTTCTATGTCTCTCTGACTCACGGGCAGAACAGGTTTGATACTGACAGGCCCACACCAAACGCTCACTACTGTTTTCTTTGCTCATTTTCAGTGGAAATGGTTGTTACAATTACTGCCACCCAGACAGATGTTGCAGTCACTTTAGCTAATACCAACGTTATTATTAACATCAGCTCTTCAGCAGAAGAATGTCACTTGCACCGTAACATTCCTTGCTTCCAAAGAAGCCATTTATCTCTGTTTAGCAGTTAACAGGTTTTTGGCTGCAGAGTCCCTCCGGCCACACCAGACCAGCAGCACAGAGCAGGGAAAGTCTGACAGGCAGGAGCTGCAGCAAGATCTTAGCCCCTCTGCAAATTAAAGCCTTGTGCGAGAAGCAATAGCATCCAGGTGCTGCAGGGGTTTTGCCACTTTAAACAAAAATTCCACCCCACAGACAAGCTTTCTCCTAAATGAATTGCAAATTATATCCTTGTTGAGTGCCAGCTGGTATTGTTTCTCCATAGTTTCCCTCTCCCCTCACTCAATTAATACAACAATATTCATGCCCTGTCATGTCTTACTGCCTAACTATGCACTTTGTGGAACAAAGCCTTAAAAATGAGACCATCAAGCAGGAGGGGATAACAGGGAGAACAGGACAACCAGATGTGCAGAGACAAGGTGGGGGGGAGGAACAAAGGGCATTTTGAAAGGGAAGCAAGAGAATTAGGCATGGGAATGAGAGGAAGGAGAGACAGAACAAGGAGATACATATAAAACATAAGTTTCATCACTTTTTCAGATGTATAATAAAAAAAAATCCTGTATTAAATAATACATTCTGCACTTATCAACCCGCTCTCATTTCATTATGCAACAGACACACAATTTCTGGTGACAGAGGAGGAATGCTACGTTATTTTGTCAAAATAGAAGGAAAAAATAAATAAATAAATCAACAAAAGCAAGGCTCCTGAAAATACATAGCCAAATACTGTGTTAGAAGGTATATTTTAATTGGGTTAATGAATTTAGATTAAAAGATACTATGAAGAGCTGATGCACAGTTATGCAATGTGGTCACAGTAACCAGGACAGTTTTTCCACACTTGAATTTCCTTTTCCTAAACTTTCTTTCTTCATCCAGTATACTGCTGAATTTATTTTGCATACATAGTCAATTAAGGACACTTACTGCTTTGAGTGGGACACAGCTATTAAAAATTAAGACTTTTCAAAAGCCTTTAGGCTTACTGTCTCCTAAAATATCCTTGCAAAAATAATTACCGACAATTCCAAGTATACTATATTTTGCTACATCAAAATACTTTGTGCCAAAAATAAAAGGGAGGGAGACTTCTTGTTAGAGAAAAAAGCCAGGCCCAACAGCTAAACAAGGAGCCTGACTGAAGGAAGAGCAACAGAGCCTTTCATATCCCCATTAAGCCTAATTTTACAGCATAGAATCATAGAATCATTTGAGTCGGAAGGGACCTTTAAAGGTCATCTAGTCCAAATCCCCCTGCAATGAGCAGGGACACCTACAGCTTGATCACATTTCTCAGAGCCCCATCCAATCTGATCCTAACTGTCTCCAGGGATGGGGCACCCACCACCTCTACTGGCAACTTCTGCCAGTATCTCACCACCCTTACCACAAAAACTTCTTCCTTATATCCAGTCTAATCTCCCTTCCTTCAGTTTGAAAATATTTCCTCTTCTCCTATCACAACTGACGTAGCTAGAGTCTCTCCCCTTCTTTCTCACTTAGTATCTGGAGTGGCTATTAGGTGAAACTAAAGATTTTTGGTACAAACATGAAAAGTTTAGAAACCAAAGGCTGTTTGTTACCACTGCAGAGCAAAGCTGGGGAGAAGGCAAGGTGTGTTGATCATAGCAGTAAGGAGAGAGAGGCAGTAACCAACTCTTAAATGGCAACATAACAGGAATAGGCCATCTTTACACTAACTAATAAACCATGGAGTGAAAAAAAGATGAATAGTCACAACTTGCTCCACAGTTTGAAAATGCTTTATCTAGTTGCAGTAATTTCAGTTTTAAGAGTGATCTCATAAATAAACTATCCATGTACATATACACATTGTATAGATATGAAGGCAACAATCACAACACAACTAGTTCTCAGAATTCCTGTGCAGGCAGAAAAACTCCTCACTCCCATACAGGAGCTGAGAATGATGTATTCCGTATCCACTTTAACTGTACTCGTAAAAAAATGTTTCCTAGGAATCTGTTTGCTCACTATTGATCTACCTCTCTTTCTTTCACACATCACACAAACACTTCTTCAAACAGTGTTGACTGAACCTGATTCTCTTACATTGCACACAGATGGAAGTATTTTCCATGAGACTTTTGTGGTAATAAACACAGCAAAGAACAATTTTAAAAATGAATATGAAGACTTCAAGACAATTTGTAATAAAATAATATTGTTTGGGCAACAATTAATAGAAGTAGCAACTTCCTTAAAAGCTTTCTGTAGCAGAAATCACAGCCCTCAATATCACAAACAAAACTCAGAGAACTCATTTACTTGCTTCCACTTTAACTGAATACCCTCCAACTTCACATAAATCGTAGATTATTCCACAAGTGAGCGTTGTCTCATTAGAAGAACTATTTCTGTTGGTTTGAAATTAGATTAAGAATTACACAGCCTTCATCCATACAGAGAGTGTAATGCTGTAATGTGACGGAAAATGCAGCAATGACAGAAGAGCAGCAAGGTCCCAGGTTGCAGCAAGAGAGGACTTGCTCCAATGCAACAGCTCTGTGCACATAAACAAAGAAAACAATCTGCTTACCTTCAGATAGCCTCAGGTACATGGATATTTCAAGCAAGATAGCCTTGCCTCCACTGCCAACCAGTACATGAGGTCTGGGAAGGGGTGGATCCTGACTGCACCCCTCCCCATCACTCAGATGCACTGCATACACCTGAGCTCCCCTGGGCTGGCCCTGCCTTCCCACCAGGTGCTCAATCACTGTGACTTACCATTTTTGCTACAGAGAGAAAACACATTTTCTTCTGACTTTATTATCTACCCGTCTTTGCGAATTTAATGCTTTAAATATGTAATGTAATGTAACATGAAGGGAGGATCATAAAATTTGTAAAATTTGACACAACTTTCATTTGAGCCTTTTCAAAAAAAGAGGACTCTACATTAAACTGACCAGTAACAAAGTAAGCTTGGCTATGTCAGTGCCAAATTCAGGGTAAGTTCCTGAGCCAAGACAGCCCAAATGCTATGAAATGTGCAGAGCCCACAGCTGTTCACTGTTGATGTCCTTCTCAAAGACTCAAACAACTTCTGGTCTTTTCCAGCTGTATTAATTAAAAGCAATAACATAGTCTGATCATCAAATGGCATACGACTAATCCTGACAAAAGCTGTTCAATCAAATAGGTTGCTGGATGCTGAAACCCATGCTGTGTCTTAGAAGTGGATACATTCTCCATAAATAGGTTTTGCTTGCTTGTTGTTTTTTTTTTGGGGGGGGAGAAAGGGGAGGGACTGAGAAGTGCACAGTCAAGAACAGAATGTAGAAAAAAAAAATACCCTATAGAAACAAAACAGTCCTTTTGCCAACAAATCACTGGCAAGACAATATTTTATATCCAAAGGGGATATAAGCAGGAATGAAGAGCTGCACTGGAGACTATAACAACTTTACAAAGCACAAACTAAAGAATTCATTTTCAACAGGAGATCCCTGTTGCTTATTTCTTTGTTTTTAAGGTAGTTCCCAATAGCATAGCATACCCAACTGCATATCAGGCTTTATAACAGCAAAGGAACATATTTAACTAATTAAATCTACGCACTTTGGACACAAGTAAATTTCCCAGCTTTTTCAGTCACAGTGTAAGATTTAATTATCATTTAATGTACTCAGTCAGCCAAGTACATGCATGACTTCAAGTTTCATGGCTCTATTCTGTCAACGAGAAAAATAATTTTACAGGAAGGAAAAAAAAATACACTTTACATGATCTATTTTACCACCCTACTGTAATGTGTTGAATGACACAAAACTGACTCCTCGCTGACATACATCAAATACCATCCCAGCTCATTGGCATAACCTGTACTGACAACAAATACAGACAATTGCATCTCTATTCTATACTAAAGCTTTTAAAATATACTAATACATTAAGTTGTAGTTAATTAAGTTCATTATGTTTTAAAATGTGTACATCCATCTGAGAAAGTAATCCTCAGGAATGAACACTATTTCTTCTCCTTTCTTGCAGCTATTTTTAAAGGGACAACAAAAAAAAAACAAACAGCAAACAAATCAAACATTCTTCAGCACACAAGGAAACCATATCACAGTTACTGACATCAGATGCAACAGCTAAAATCTTGGCTTCCAGAGCTAGCAATTTTAAACTGCCTGGGCTAAGTAATTTCCCCAAAGAACACAAGCCATATGATGACCACTAGACACACTAATCTAATCTACCTCAGCTTCATCTATCTACAAAGAAAAGAAAAAGAAATACAGATGTATGCATACTGGAAGCGTTTCAGTATTAAGCAACTGTGGCACTAAATATGTTCTGGGAATTAATACATTTCAAGTTCTCATAGCTGATTACACAAACTTGAAGCCAGATGTGTTCCGGCAGCTGGACACCAGATCTCAAAGCCAGACCTGAATGAAAGAGGGAGGTAAGAGGAGTTTGAACTTAGCAGAAACCTATTCACTGCTTAAACAATATTTCCACAAAATGCCCTAATGTAAGAAACATTCCAGGCCACTTCATGCCTTTACTATTTTTTCTTTTTCTGCTGATAAAGCAGTTTTCTCTACTTATAAACACAAAGCAAATTATAGCATCCTAGTTTTCAAAGAATTTAATGAATTACTTTAAAAACACCTAAGCGTTGAAATCTATTGGCTTCTTTCAGTTCTCTTTCTCAACCATTTGATAACAGCAGTGACAGTGAAGCTCTACAGATCCATTCCAACAAACATTTATGATTACGGTGAACATACAACATTTGGCATCAAAAGAAAGCCTGGGAGCACACACAAAAGCCATGGGTTTTCTTCTATGTGTGAAGTCTTGAACACTACTGACTTCTTCACCACCCTTCCCCTGTCATGGGCAGGGCACCCACCTACTGCAGCCCAGTGCTGGCAAACTGCAGGCAAGGGGCACTTGGCTTTGTTAAGGAGTAATTTTTATCTTAAGTTCCAGAACAAATGGACAAACAAGCAAAACAACAACAACAACAAAAACCAATTAAATGCACAGCAGACAAGCACTGAGGGACACTAACTACAGAAGTGGAAGATGTGTCTCACTGCTACACCACCACTTTAGGTTACAAGCAGGAATAAGCAAAAAAGACAGCAGCTTTTGTAATCTTAACTGAATGCACTCTTGTGTTTCCTGGTGCTACTTCTTACTTTCAGTACTGTTAGAATGAGAGGGACCTCAGCCAATTTCTTTTTTCTGTTATCTGGATCTTAATGAAGTTTATGTCCCTGCTTGCTGTTAAATTGCACAGATTAGTAACATGAGTAAAATAAATGCAATCCTTCACATGATAAAGCTTTCAATTACCACATTTGAGAAGAAAAGCACAAACAAGATGTTATTTGGCACAGACAGAGCAGTTGTTGTCCAGGTTCGGAGGCTGGGCTTCTGTTTGAAAGGCTCCACCACCTCAGCCAAAAAAGCTCTTTACTTGGCTGGTTGCTATTAAAGACTTGTCAGCAGGAGAAAGTACCTTCCAACACCTTATGAACGCTGCTGCAATGAAATACAAGAACAAAGTACTATTTGGACTTATAGTTAGTTGAGTGTTGTGAAGCCATGGCAACAGCTGACACCACATAGTTGCACATAGATTAGGGATGCAAAGGAACACACACAGCCCAGAACCCATTTCCACACATTTAGATTTCTCAAAGCAGTTACCTTAGAGAGAATTATATTCTGCAGTTCTATCTGGAAATTTATCATATACCTGTATTTATGCCTCATCTGGCCTGCTATTAGAGAAGGGATGCATGCTTCCCTTAATCCCATTTATACCTACTCTTCTGAGATTAGGACCAGGTTAGCAGCAGTGTATGCTTGCAAGGTATTCCTATCAGATGCTTAGCACACAGCTGCTGACACTTCTTCAATAATCAGCCACACTTTACTCTTCAAGCCCTAGTCCCCGTGAGCTGATGCAAATCCAGCACAGAACTGTTGCTGAGGGCTGCTAATCGAAGTCACCCCCACTTCCATAGATGCAAGCCATTTTAGCACATCTCAGCACCACTTTTCTGGACCAATTAGTGACAGTTTACAACTGAGAACAGCCTGGGGGACAAGGGACTGCAAATCTAGTGGCAACAGAAACCACTTACTGTAGTAAGTGGCGGTGGAAGTGAGTGGCCTTGCTAAAGCATAGGATGCTCCAGCATGTTGTGAAAGCACCAAGCCTCAAATGGGGCACAGCTCCATCTGAACAACTTCACCAGCTGGTTTTGGATTAGGAAAGGTCATGTACCAAAATGCAAAATCATACTTGTAGCTGCTTGATTACATATCTCTTAATGAAGTACCCTAGATATTTTTTTCCTCTAGCCTCCAAAGCTGTCACAGATTCAATGTATCAATGGCTCACAACACTCAGAACAGAATCAAAGCATCTTTTCCAGAGTGACTCCTTTTCATTAACTGATACCAGTTCTGCTGTGCTCATTTCTTGTGAATGCTTCAGAGGAAATTGCTTTGGACAGCAGAACTGACACCTCTAGCATCCCTCCCATGAGCTGACTTGCTTCACAGGTAAGCTACAAAATGTTGCAAGACATATTTCCTCACAGGCATCTCCATGCATACTGTGATTCAGAAAGAGAACACCTGCACAGACACTAATAAAAGCCTCCATACACACATCCAACAAGTGCCTCAGCATCCAAGTTCCCTCACATGCTCCCCATCATTCCCTTTCCTCTGGCAATACCATCAGGCCAACCACCTTTGATTACCCATCTCCTTCTTTCCTTTGCCTTCTGTGCTAGAAATAAGGCTTTTGCCTATTTGTTTTCTAACATGCTGAGCAAAGCTACAAGAGAATCTGCTTTGTGCTTCAAAGCATTGCTCGCTGATGGGAGAAATAAATGATAGTATTTTGCTCCTGCTCTTTCCCATGCACTATGGTTAGTAATGAAGGTAGCCTATGCACACACTTACACAGTCTTAGAAAAATTAAGCATTCATAAATCCTAGAGGGGCCTTGCTAGTGCTCCAAAACTGAAGGAAGCGGCAGTAAGTGTCCCCAGCCATAAACCTACTCTGAAGTTCTTCTGCCAAGCCTAGTTTATTTATACAGTTTGCAGAACTACTTAGGCAAATGTTTTACTTTCAAAGCACGTATAGCTCTTTTCAAATGGCTCATGATCCCCAGAAGAGCCAGGGGAAGGAAGAAAAAGAAACAAACATCTCAGGACATGCATATCATCTGAGCAAGCCTCTGTCCCAGCTGTACTTCCCTCATAAGTATATAATCACTACATCCTGCATACCTTCCACTGATGGAGAAATGCTCCAATCTGCCTGTCTAGTTTTAAAATACGGGTATTTGTGCTTAAATGAGAAGAAAGAAAAATAAGGCTATCCATCCACTTCATTAGAGTATGCTCCAAAGAATCTTTGTAAGTTTTGGTTTCATCTTGTATTTTTACAGTATGGCAACTTTACTTGTGTCTTCTGATTGAGAAACCAAACAAAAAGCAGGGAGACATTATCACAGTGAAACAGTTAGGCAAGAAAATTCTTGCTTTTTGCTGAAAATAAAAGAGCCTGGAAAGATAGCAATCAACCTCAAAACACTACCACACACACCAAAAAAAGTATTCCAAAACACATTCACAAACGCACTGAAGAAGTGGTACTTTTCCATACTACCTGAAACATGCATGAAAAGAAATGGTAAGATACCTGAAGAGTAATTTTAGGTATCACTTTAAAAATCCTCATTCTGTAACATCTCCATTCCATTCCTGCACATTTCTTGTTTCCTGCATACTGAAGCTAGTGATGGAAGTAAAACAGGAAATCATATCCTTCTGCACAAAGCACTTTCAGCTAGAAAAGGTTCAGAAATCTAAATTCACTGCCTTCTCTCGGTAATTCTACCAGAGATGAGCTCTCAGGATCACAACTGGTAGGAAATCAGAACAGACAAGTGATATATTGCTACTCTCTGTTGCTTGAATCTCACCAAAAATACACTAAAGCACTTGCTAGTTATATTGATGAAGTGACCTTATCTCTATTTATCTAAGTAAGAAAACAGACAACGTTGTTGATCAATCAAACTGTTGTCACTTGCAGCCTACATTCATATACTAACTTAACTGTAATAAGTCGGTTAACACCTTCCTATCATCACATTTTAAAAACGGATACACTTTTCAAGCAATTCATCTGGGAAGATCATTTTCTACGTTACTGAGATAGTCAGACTGCCCCTTTTAGGAACTTGGAAATCACTCATACACAATTCTCAACTTTTATTTCAATCTTTAAGGACAAATCAGCTTCTCCTGCTGTATTAGAAAAGCTCCACATTCTGTCAGATTTAATTTATAAGAGCCAAGGTGTCCTTTCTCCCCTCAGTATCTTTACATACACTTGACAGGAACTCATTAGGATGCCTGCTCACACCTGTAATATCTATGCAGTACCAAACAAAGTACAGTGCAAAGATGACAACAAATCTATGAAAAGGAGAATTACAGATGAAGATTTAGGATATGCAGTCTGTCAGAACGTACATCTCACACATTTCCTTTCAAATATCAAGCACAAATGCTACAATGGATCACCTACATCTGTAACACACGGACTTCCAATTATATGTACATTTTAGAATTCAGATTTTTTTCTGGGTAAATGCCCTTCAAATACAGTTAATGTTTCTTTCTCATTAATTAATGGGAACTGTTTTGTTTGTTTTTGTTTTTGTTTTTTTTTTAATATTATTTTAATATTAAATATTAAAATGCATTTGAAATAAGATGCTATATAAAGCATGAACTCTTGCTCTTCTTTCTAGTGCTGGCAATAGAAATTTGTCTCTTGTCTGCAGGAGCTCCCAAATGACAAGACCCTCAGACAAAATTAAAACAATTCAAGGAGTCATTCATCCTAGCAGTTTGAGTGCTGATGTGATTATACCACATTTAGAGCTTCATGTCAGAATCTCCATTCCCTGATCAAATGACATTTCTCAAGTGCTTAATCACTTCTCAAGATATTTTTTCTTTACGTATGCACATGCAAAGCACCATTCTCAATTTCCGCTCGTTTTCCCACTTTTTTACCTCAGGGTAATAAAATTTTGGTTCACTCCACCTGCAAGACAAAACCATGACTATATCGAAGAAACAGTTGCTGTCTCAGTAGGCCATGCCAAATCTATCTAAGTAAAATCCTTAGCCATGCATTTTCAGCTTAAATTACTTCAACTTCCTACATTTCAGTGCATTATCTGAAGTGGAGATAATAATCGTTACTTACAACATGGGCAAAAATAATGCAAATTACCAACATGCTCTGGAAACAATTTCCATTTAAATTCTACAGACAGAAGCCGTTAATCAAGAATTATGAATGTTCTCCAACTTTAGCCACCCCTTAACAGACCTGTCTGACTTTGAACAAGAAAATATATCCCAGACCTTCCTCTACTCCACAGCCTCGCTCCTCTGCAACTTTCTAAGCACTGTTTCCCACCTGGCAAGTTCCCCATAATTCTGCTCTGTATGCTTTTTTTTCCCTTTATTGGGTCTCTTCAGCTTGTACCAAATGTTCTGCCTAAGAACAGTCACACCTGATCCGGACAAAAGCCCATCTACCTCAAGTTTTGGCCTCTGAGGACCAAGCATGAGAAGTACACAAGCCAGCCACACAGGCAGCTCTTCCTTGCCGGTCTTAGTCCGAACAAGCACATTCAAGGTATGGCCCAAGGAACTTTAGTTGTACAGCCCTTCACAAACAAGTACAGAAACAACATACAATTGATTTTCAAGTTTACCTCAACTTCAGTGTCTCCTCATACTGTGACAGTGAGCTCCATAGCTTAGTCATGTGTTACATAGAAAGTATTCTTTTCACACAATTTAAATTCCGTTGGCTAATGAAGGGCCATTTTAGTACCCTCAGTTCTTTTCCGGGACATCTAATAAATAATTCCCAGTGTTCTTCCCCAGTGCAGTTCCCAGTTTCATCGAATTCCATCATATTGGCATTAAGTTGTCTTTTCCAGCCTGAAAACTTCTAGTCCAAACAATCAGTAACTCCCCCATACCTATACTGTTACTCCACATTTATAACCATCCTTTTCTTCCTAACTCCCACATCACTTTTGAGATTCTGGAGATCAAATGCTACAGGAGTATAATATTTTTGGTTTCACTGTCTCCAAATTTCTCTTAAACTTCCATTTGCCAATTTGATCACAACTAGCCTCTCTATCCACCTTCTTAAGAATCTTGATTTTTCAGGGGATGTCTGAAGAGAACTCTGTGGCCTTCCCCATATTTTTCTCCCAACCCTTGCACCAATAAAAGAAAGGGAGAAGCCACACTCCTTCCTTTCTTCTTTGCTGTTGACAGATGTTCCATCACAATACATTTTATTTTTCCCTTTAACACAAACTCTATATCAGTAGCTGCGCACAAGACTTGATGTTCCCTAAATATTTTCTCTTGAATGCAAGTCATTCAGCACACTAAAATCCACAAGGAAAACAGGCAGATAAGAGAGCACAGATATGAGATACCATTATGCCAGAATACATGAATGAGTCAACTGTTTCTCTTTTGATCTGCAAACAACTACGGATGTCCAAACAACGAAGCTTTGCTTCACAAATGAAAGGGAACTAGAATGCTTTTCCCTCACTTTTTTAGCAGTCTGAGTCCTTTTGTCCAGAACTCTGGGCCTGCCTTTTTCCAACAAGGCAGTTTTGCTCCTGAAGCTTTGGAGCAAGCCACCACAGAGAATTTGTGCTGACTTCTTGTTTTGGGGAACCATATTTAAAGATGTGCACTCAGAATAGGAGCTCCAGACCTGGCTGCACTGTCTGGTTTCATGCCATTCCAAAGCACTTAAGTGCTCTGGTAAGTTGCCTGCTGCTGTTTGTTACAACACCTCAAAAACTAAGCAAGCTGTAGTAGGTCTGGCTGGCATGGAGTTTATTTTCTTCATAGCACACTGCTGCTGTTTACATCTGTGACCAAACAGTGCTGATTACACCCCAGTGTCCTAGCAGCGCTCACGCAGCATCAGTGGCTTCTTTTTGTCTCTTCTGAGGTTCATAGTATCATCATAGTATCATAGTATTGTGCGAGTTGGAAGGGACCTTAGAGATCATCGAGTCCAACTCCCAGGTTTCGAGCCCCCTGTGTAGCGAAGCGGCACTGCTACCCCCTGCGCCACAGGGGGGATTCGAACCTGGGCCCTCCAGTGCCACAAGCAGCAGCTTATACCACTGTTCCTTCCAACATAAACTACAATATGATTTTCTTTCAGATTAACTTCTTCTATACAGAACTGTCTTATTACACACTTAAAAGTTCACACAAAGCTAGTGATAGCTAGTGGTCTGCTAGCTCTGTGATACCAATAACAGTGCAAATATCAACTACATTGCAAAAAAGTCAACACAACAGAGCAGAAATAAAGAACTAATAGCCTCATATTTTAAAAATGCTAATTTGAGACATGCAGCACTCTTAACCATAAGCACCAACAAAAAGAGAACAGAAAATGAAAGTGATTCCATAAAAGTAGATATACATATACCATACAAAGACTGAACTGCTTAACGTATGCAATAGCCTATAATATATTACTGTGTGTTGTGGATTAACCCAGCAGGTGGCTCAATACCACACAGTTAGTTGCTCACTACTTCCTTCCCAGTGGGATGGGGAGAACCAGGAGGGGAAAAAAAAATAAAAATAAAAAATAGAACATGTGGGTTGAGGTAAAATTATTAACTACGATAGAGAGAAGAAAAGCTTAATAATTATGACATATTATATATATATATATATATATATATATATATACACATATAAACATATCTAAGAGGTGATGCTCAAGCAATTGCTTACCACCCCCCAAACAATGCCCAGTTCACCCAGTGAGCAGCATGAGAGTAAGATACTTTCCTACCCCCCTTCAAAACTCCTTCTGCATGACACCATATGCAATGCAATATCCCTTTGGCTATGTAAAGTCAGCTCGCTTAAAAACAGATATTTAGGCTGATCAAAAAATTTCCAGTGATCAAAAATGTCTCCCCCTACAATTGTTTTAGATAAGCTAACATTTTATTATTATTATTATTATTATTATTCAGGACCAAAAACAGAGATAGATGTGTCTTCTCACATCCCCAAGACAAAGTTATGAGGTGATCACAAAATCCAACTGGACTATAAAATACAGAGGCTAAAGCACTATCAGCTTCTCTATGGTGACCTGGATCCTTTCCGAGAGTAGGAGAAAGGAAGTTTTCTTGTCCCATTACAAACTAAAAAGCATCAGAATTCTCAGTACTCTGAAGGACAGATAAAATATTTATTTTTGTGCTGAAAGAGTTAAGCTTATTACATGTCTACAGCAAAGGAACCTTTACTCAAATTTGACATTAAACAAAACTGTACATATGCATAAACACCCAAGAAAAATGCCTACAGAGATTCCCAGGCATGAAGGAAACAGAATACAAACAAATTAAAGTAAGTCCCTATGGTCCCATTTGAAAATAATGCACAGGAAACCAAGACGTTGATGAAACTATTCCTAGTAGGAATGTTTTTCTAACTAGTAACAGGAACTGGAGGAAAGTAGTTTCATTTTATTTTGAAGCCTTGAAGAATTATTAGGAAAGCAGAAATAATTCTAATGATAAGCAAGCATTTTATTAAGCAGCACTTCCTATGATGCTCGCAAAATTGTAGAGAATGAAGTCACATTTTAAATCATATTTCAGTGATGTGACTTTTCCTCTCCACAGAAAACCCTCATATGCCTTCACTATACTCCATCTTCTTTTCATTGTTCTCTTCATTCTTGTTTCTTGGCTTCATGTTGTACTACACTGAGTTTGCCAGCAGCTCAATAGATTAGGTGGACTTCCAGGAGACAACTATTTTCAGCAAAGAATTTATTTTGTTCTCTTCATTTATTCCAGGCATCTGAGAAAGATGAGTCAAGAACTGCAAAAGATTAACCTATACATAGCTATGATTAAGCATGGAGTTTCACCAGAAGTAGTATCGTTTAACAAGTATTATCTCTAGAAAACACTACCAGGTCATTGCAATTTTCAGATGTTCCGAGCTCTGAGCAGTAAAACCCAAACACATGAAAGCCAATATTGAATTGAACCACTCAGCCCAGTTTACTTTCTCCATCACTCAGTAGACAAGCATTCTGATTTGTGCTGGGAGCACATGCCCTTCAGTGAGAGTCACCTCCAGATGGTTCTCATTTGCCCCCTCCTTCAACATCTGTCTTGCTGCCCAGACATGCTTTGTTCTCCCAAATATTGGGGAAAATCCAACACACACCAAGCCCTGTGAAGGCTTTTGTCACAACAGGCCCTGGTACCCCTTTACTAAAGGAAGCCAGACAACATGGGGTGATGAGATCAGTTCAATTAATTTGATTAATTCTCTCCACAAAAAATAAATAAATAAATAAATATTCTCTTTCTGATTTATTTTTAATCACCTCATCCACATTATTCAGAATTTTACACATCTATCATATTCACCCTTGGTGGTCTTTTCGAGACATAACAACCCATGACTATTCAATTTCTCCTTACAACACAGCTGTTCCATATCCCCATAACAGTTTGTCTCATTTCCTTCAGCTCCAACGCCTTCCCAAACAGACTCCAGAAGGCACCTCAACAGATTAGCAAAGGAAGTGAGAGCCAAGAAGGAAATGGTGACCCCTTTCTTCATAGGTATACAAAGGAAGAACATCCACAACTCCTTCTGTCACCTCCTCAGCTCTTTCATACCTTCACTGTAAAACCAAAGAAGCAAGTCAGCACATCTCCTGTCTATAAAAGCTAAGAACACACCAGCAACACAACTGCTAGCTTCCCCTACCAAATCATTCCTGCTAACATGAGAAAAGTCGTTTATATCAAGCACACAGATGGTAAAGTTTATATAGAATATGTATAACAGATAAAGGCAGGATGAAATGGCCAAGTCAAGACACAACCTGCCAAACATGCACATCTGTAGTATGAATACATCATTTCATAGACAGCAATTTATTTTGTATTTGCATTCATCTACAGACTAAACTAGTTTTAATAGGCTTAAAACCAATGTCCAATTTTCACTTACATTAGAGAACAGATTTGTTTCTTAGTCATTGCCTTTAAGGAATGAAAAAAAAAAAAATCACACTGTAAATATTTCTGATGTCCTAGTTGCTTCTTAATCATGCATTTGTTTATAACCAGTTATTTTATAATGTGTATTATAATACTATATAATAGCTGTATATATTACACATAATGTATGATGCACTTTTTATTATATAAGTAGACAACAGAGTGAGATTTATATAACTCTATATACAGACTGATATGTGTTACAGAGATCTATAGTTGCAGAGTGAGAAAACTCATTTTCTAAGAGAAGCTTAGGGAAGAGTTCATTTGTTCTTGGTACGGCCATGTAAGATTTAAGAGCAGGGAAGGAGAGGGAAGTGAGGATGTATAAGAGCTTCATTTAAACCGTACAGAAGCAGTACGTATCAGGCTGCAGTAGAATTATAGAGACTACGTGCAGAAAACTTATGTAAGATATAATTTTCTCTCCACGATGAAAAGAAATATTCTCTTTCAAAAAGCACATTACAGAATATCCGAAAGTCTAGCTTATATGCATGCTGCAGTTGCAAGGGACAAAAATATTTATGACATGATTTCTACATTGTCATGTTAATCACTTCTACACCTCTTGTCAGACATCAATCAATGCTGCTAACATTTATCTGTGCAATAACCATTGTTTTCAACGAAAAAATTACAACCTTCTGCCTGTTTCTCTTACTAAGTACCATTTTATGAATCAAGGCTCTGACTCTACAAGCACGCAAGTTTTTGACATATCCATGTGTTTTCTTGGAAGTCAGTGAAACTCCCGGTGCACAAAGCAGAGTGCATTTTATTATTCACAAAAATAAAAATCTCTAAAAATTTAGGAAGCCAATAATCTACTTCAGTTGCCAACTGAGAAACACGTGATGATATTTATTAACTGGTACCTAAGCTGATGAAATCATGTAGGCTAATACAACAATAAGCTTCTGAAATGTACTTTTGCGATAGAATTCTAGATCTTTTCACTTCTATCTGAAAAAGGAGAAAAGCAAGGCTCACCAGCCTTGAAGATTGATGACAGATAACAAAAAAGTAGAGAATGATGAAGTTGAGGACTGATGTTTAGGACCTGTCTAGATCTTCCTTAAGTTATAAAAAGTGATGGCAAGAGGTCCATAGCTCACACTAATTTTACTAAGATATTTATGATATTTTTTAGTGCACAGCTAATGTCCTTTTAATTAGAAATGCCAAAACACACCTGAACACTGGAGTTTTGTTTTGTATTTCATCATTTGTCTCAGTTGTTAACTTGAGCCATTAGGACAAAAAAAAACCAACAAAAACAAAACAATCTCTACAATACACTACCCCATGGCTGATTTTGCATGATTTGCTTTGGGATTAATTTTTTAGTATTTCACACAGTAATTAGCTACTTTGGGAGCAAACCCTCTCTAGGGGAATATTAATTAATTACAGTCATGTTGTTTATTAATGCATGTTTCTCCTTTCCAAAACTGTACAGAGAATGAACATAATTTAGTCCCTTCTCTTATAAAGATAAATTAATAATAATTCTGTTTTACGGTACAATTAATTATGGGCCAGTTCTAAAGCATCCCTAAGTTTGATCAAGTAGAAGCCTAGGGGTACCATTTTTTAGCATAATGAGCACAATCTTTTGAGCTCTTCTATTGAAAAAGTTTGGCACTCAAGACCAAGCTTCAAGAACAGGTTTGCAGGATACAAGCTGCTATTACAGAATGGCAACTCTACAGTAACAGTATGTTAAGGGGTAACTCCAGACAAATGCAAGTTAATATAAAGCAGCTTACTCTTTAAAGTTATGTATGTGACCATATGCCCAACTCAGACAGAAAACTGAAATAAAGGGATGCTACACATTCAAACATACAAGTCATTTGATTGTGTTACGTGCATGCTGATGGGAACATAACCCTTTTCCATTAAGAATACAACACCATTATAGTCACCAAATCTCAGAATCATTCCTAGAAATCCAGGAAAAAGCAAGGAATGGCAACCAGGAGTCCTGTTGAAAACTAATGAGATGAATAATTTTGGCCATACTCTGGGTCCATGACTATTTTTCCCACATAGCATTTCTTCATGCTAAAGCCAGGGCCAAAACTGGGAACGTTTCAGTGTCAGGCCCATACGCAGAGGTATCAGACAATCTATTTTTCAGAAGAGGTTGAAAGATTTTTGAACAACAACTAAATTAGAAAAATAGGAAAGACAAACATACACTCAGTAATACATGTGATGGGATACTCCCTCTTCTCCTATGTTTATGGAGGAAGAATCACATGCTAACATCAGTTCTTCCCCTCTCCTCTGTACTACCTAAAAGCAAGACTAATCAGTACACAAAATAAAGAAAGCTGTTCTCTTATGCCATCCTTCCCCAAGCTTTAGAAGCATCCTTTGGAAAGAGAAAATTCAAGACACAAAGCAGAATTTCCCTCCTTTGCCAAATCTTACGTCTACTCTCATTCTTGCAGCAGCAGTTATTTCCTCTTTCCAGACGAATCATCAGGAGTCTCAGAATACCTGCAAAAGTTTGCTATGAGGGAACGATTCCAGAAGAAAGAAGCCTTATATCCGCTAAATGCATATAGTCATTTCAGGCTTCATAAATGCAGGTGTTTTCCATCTATAGGTTGCTTTCTCAGAGCCTCTTGCTTTTGAAACTAACCAGCTGAAGAGAGCAGAGGTGATAAGCTTAATAGCAGATACTACGCATATTAATAAAAAGTTCTTCAGTGAAACAGGAGATGAGAGGTAAAATTATGCAAGCAGAAAAAAACTGAACCAGCAATAAGCTCCGTGTTACTCTCCTAGAGTATCAAATTCTAAGGGCTTAGGGAGGGAAAAAAACAGGATTTTTGCAGAGGTGTCATAGTCAAATGAGTGATGGATAGGAATGAGCTTCTACAGCTTTTTATTACAAACACTTCTAGAGAATCTTCACATCTGGATTTCTTTTAACCTTTCATAAACAAGTGCTTTGAAACAGTACCTCTGACATTCTTTATAGAACTTTGACCACAAATATTTGCAGTGCAGCATATGGAATTACATCCAAAGGAAATTACCTCTCCTTGCAAAAACATTTGAAATATTATCGGTGCTCATAGATGACAAAACTAAAAGTTATTTGCTTGAGACACAAAGTGATACAAAAACCTCCAGATGGATTGTAGAAAGAAATTAGCCTGCAATAAATTGCATGAATCACACAGTGGTTGAGACTGGAAGGGACAACTGGATTGTCTCCCCATCTCCTCCACCAGAACCCTCATAATAAACATGTTTCCTGATGGTCAGAGAGTAGCTGCTGTGTTGCAGTTTGTATCCATTGTCCTCTGTCCCGGCACTGAGAAGAGCCTGGCCTTATCCCCTTTGCATCTTTTACTCGTGTACTTTTAGACAATCTTCTCCACAAGCCACAAGTCACCTCTTTCAGCCTTCCCTTGTAGGAGAGCAGCTTTCTTCCCTTAATTATCTTCACAGCCCATTGCTGGACTCTGTCCAGC
The DNA here is from genome assembly GCF_039878825.1 of Excalfactoria chinensis. Classification (NCBI taxonomy): domain Eukaryota; kingdom Metazoa; phylum Chordata; class Aves; order Galliformes; family Phasianidae; genus Excalfactoria; species Excalfactoria chinensis. The sequence goes on from NC_092826.1 coordinate 121,111,073, forward strand.
ATGTCCAGGTTTCCTCTTGCTTTGTGCAGCCCAGAACTGAACCCAGCAACTACAGCTGTGGCCTCATCAGCACTGAACAGTGGGGAACAGTCACCTCCCTCAACCTCTTAACAACTGTCAGTCTGATGCAGTCCAGAACACCATTAGACATCTTTGCAGCAAAAGCCAATGGATGGCTTACATTCAGCTTGGTGTCCACCAGGATCTTCACATCTTTTTTCTGCAAACTGCTCTGAAACATAACTTTTAGGAAACAATGTAGCCTGGTCGTAGAGATGGAGCTTGCTCATTTTTCTAGCCTGAATTTCATCTTGTAAAAGTTAAGGCACACAGTAGTCGCCTGCATGACTTGTTGTTACTGTCCTTCAAAGAGGCTCATGGCATTACTGACAGACCATGAGCACAAGCTGTATGACCAGTAATGTGGTTAGACAGCACAGGTAGACTTACAAAAGTTCTGTCTAATTCATGCCTGTATCACTGATTTGCTATCCATGTTTTAAATTTTGAAGAAAGCTAAGCAGCACACTCAGTACAATTAATAGTTTCCCCCTAAATATCTCCTATTTCCTCTATGGTCTTTGGAAAAAGAAATCAATTTTCTGCCTCTCTCTGCAAGGGGCCTCTCCTCTCTCTATATATAATTTATTTATCTTTACAAGTGGTAGAAACAGAGCGAGGAAGACTGTCATGGCATTTTTCCATAGTGTAATAATGAAATAAACTGGATTAGTATATTTTCATGATGAGGATCCTCTCACAGAAGTACATCTACTCCAAAGTCTGACATTACCACTGAACCCTATTAGAGTCTTGGAATCACTTCGTGGACTCACCAGCTCATCAATGACAATTAACTCCTGTGCTCTGCTGGGTTCTATGGGCATACATTCAAGTAGGTGTTCTATTTGAAGTTTGACTTGTGACATCAAAATGAAGCATCACCTCAAGTGTAAAAATCCACATCGTTCCTACCACACTTCTGCAAGAATGAAGTAATTAGCGCTACAGCTACTGGAGTATCTCAATTAGACCTTTGATGATATTAATGCAGAAAACAGAACATTCAGAAAATGAGTCCCAGTTTCCCTGGTAGTATTACTCAAACATTCTGGAGCCTTCTCTCATGAAAATAACTAACATTTTTACTTTTGAAATAGCATTTTGCTGAATATCATCACTTTGGTTTCAAAGTATGAGCTTTAACATTGTCTTACATCCAAACGTAATGCACCATTACGCATTCTCTCCACACCACTGAAAATAACTGTTTGAGCTATAAAAAAAAAAATAATACATGTACTTAGTCTAGCTCCTAACTGCTAACATCAAAGTTAATATCAAAATTTTCTTTTTTTCTTTTTTTTAAACTGATTTGAACAGAAAGTCCTGAAGTGTTACAGCATGCCTCTTTAAGGGCAAGCAAACTGAGCACACCCCTTCATCTTCTCTGAATTTCCGTCCCAACTTGACAATAGCCAGGCATTTAACTGAGCCATACTGCAACCACATAAATAAATAAGGCATCCCAAGTATTTCTCCAGATGTTCTTCTCTGGTTTCCAGAATTCCGTGCATCTCCAAGGTCAGCATGGGAAGCCTGTAACATCCTGTTTCTAGATGGTACTTTCTTTAGAAAAAAAAATATATAGATAGATAGATATTCTTCAAACGAGACAAACCTACAGTCATGGGAAATTCTGCATATTTAGAAACTAAGAATAATAACTAACACAATGAATGGAACTGGCATCATACGTGTAAGCTAAAAAACTTTTTTTTCTGAGCAGGCATAAATTATTATTCTAACAGTAAAACTGCACTAGTACCTGTCATTAGCAAAGCAGAGCATGTTATAGATAATTTAATAAAGATGCTTAGACAGCCAAGAAACACATGGAAGCCACCGAGGTGCACTTGGCACCACACTCAGCAGTGCACCACAGGTAATGCAGCAGCAAGCAGCCTGTGGGTGCTCCCTGCTGTCTCTGCCTGCTACCTCTGACATGTGAGACCAACCTCTGGCTGTGCTCCTGGGTTCCCTGAAGCTGCCCTTCAACCAGCAAGCACTTCAATAGTATCCCACTTTTGTCTTAAGACTTAACCAACAGCCACCATCTTTGGACTACAGTGCAGCTCTGGCCACTGTACTGAGTAGGAGGAAGTTAAATGAAACCTGACTGGAAAATACAAGTGGTTCAACACCTGCTTCTAACTCCCAAGTCTGAAAAAGGTGAACATCTAGATCACATGCAGAAACTTAATTCAGATTAAGTAACTAGCTCAGGAGAACCTGCTAACTAAAATTGTTGATATGACCATTATATGCTCAGTCTGTGGTCTTGGCACCATAATTTTATCCCTAAGTTTTCAGCAGCTTTCAATCTCAATTTTGGTCAATAAATCATTGTCACTATTTCATATTTAAATAACTACAGTATTCACATTTGAATTATGAAACTTGGCATGAATACTGCCATACCTAGATACAGCACTATATCCAAGTACGGCAGTACTAGCAGGACTGTGACTCGACTGGCTCTAAAGTACATAGCTTAGCTGGAAGGGAAAAGGGGTAAACAGATACTAGAATGAATAGAAAAAAGAGGTAAAGCAATAACAATTTCCTTAGGCCTTAATATCACCAATATGATCAAAATGACATGTTGTGCACATAAATCCACTTTGCTTAAATAAACTAGTCTTAATCTGAGATTTCCTTTCCTTATCCCTTCCATATACATAAGCAAGGGATATCAATTGACTCAGAATCTTCATTACTATGAATGGTATCCTGCAAATAGTCATCAATGATACCACAACACAGCAGATGAAGCATTACACACACCAAATTTCTCAGAAAAGAGAAGAAAACTACACACAAGCTATTTATTTTCATTCCTTCATGAGAAGAGCATTTAATTATAGTCCCATGTATGCATCTTACAGAAGAAATAATTTAAAGAGGGCCATGAAGTACAAGAAAGGTAGAAGAGAGAACCATCAATGATGGCATTCAACTACTTTTTGTCTTGCAACTAGTACACCACCCAGCGAGGTCAAGAACAAGAAGCTACTGATCCCATTGGTAACATACTCTGTTTCGCTTCTCCACCTCATTTAGTCTGCCATTAAATTACTACATCCTGTGTATCCAAAGAAAGGATTTACACATAAGTGCACTTCATCAAAATATTAATAGTTTATAATCTGACTCCACGTCTCTGGAATGCATATATCCTCTCATCTGACCAACCGAAACATCCCACACACAAACACATGTCCAAGTGACAGAAGCAGAAATTCATCCCATTTTTCAGTGCTTCCCTAATGTTTAAAACATCTTCCTGCTGGCCAGAACAGAGGTTAAAACTTCTTTATTGCAGTGTTTTGGCCAGAGCCTCACAAATTGCTGCTCTAAGCATGAATTCACATCAAGTTGTGCTTTTTTGCCTTATCCTTTCTCAAAGAAAAACTACACAAAAGGCACACACATTAACTAGTGACACAAACATATCTTCTATTGCATACCCATACGAGAAGGAAAGGCAGAGGAGTACAAGCAGTTTCATAGTTGCCTTAGCTATTTTTCTATCAAAATGAAAATAGGCACTTTCTGAAAAGCATGGATGTACTGTCAGCAAACTCACCAGGCAGAAGAATGCACAGCTTAACACCACAAGTGGGTGAGGCCAATAGCTAAACCGTAGTTGTCCAACAGTTGTTTTAGGGATACTCCCAGACAAAAATTCTTCCCAAGCACAACAGAGTTCTCAAATTTTGATCTCTGTAAAATCTAGGTTATCCAACAACAAAAGATCAATTCCTGTTCTGAATGAGTAAAAGGTCAATGTGAACCTTCCAAATGATCTCTGATTTTGCTTCAAAGCCTTGAAACTAGGCACAACAAAGCAGCCATCCTCCAGCCAATTTTGTTTGGATGCTTTTACACCAGCTGCTGGATGTTTATCAGCTTGCATTGCTATCACCTGGACCTGCTTCTGATGCATCCCTTTTCTCCCAGAGCCCTCCTTTCTTCCACATGCAACAATCAACAGGGAAGTGACAATAATCCCTAGCAGCCATATCAAACATGGAATACAGGTAATTCTCTGAGAAACTGAGTGTGTCCAAAGGTTGCTGCCTGTTTTAAGCCATAAGAAGTTACACAGAGACATTTCTACCACTGCCAAAGAAGGCATCTTTCATACAGCTCATCAAATAAGGAGCCTCTGCACTGCAGCAGAAACACTGCATTTGTTCCCCTCCATCCATTCTCCTCATTCTCAGACTCACCTGCAGCACATTTATTAATAACATTATCAGTCCTCATCAAGAGGAAATTATTCCTATTAAGCAGCTGAGTACAACTTTGTAAGAGCTGAGCTGTTTTGCACTGTCCTACAAACCCACACATAGCCACAACACATAACACTCTCAAGACCTACTGACACAATCCAGATTCATGCTTGGTTAGAATGGCCTTAAGACCCAGCACATGACTACCACAATCAGTAAATGAACAGGGCAGGCTGGTGTCTCAGCCATCTGCTACAGAAGAACTGGACCAAGAACAGAGCCTCAACAATGTTAGGAAACAGTGCTGGGGGAAGAAAAGGTTGAGTCAAGAGAGGCAGGAACACGAACCCACCTAAGTCACCTCCCAGGAAGTCTCCTTTGCAAGAGAAATGCCCAGGAGAAAATACCAACCCTGCCTATTCCCTCTATTGAAGGTAACAGACTCAAAAAAGTCTCTATCCAACACATAAAGACTTTGTTGTGAATCCAAGGATGACATAAGTGAAGACAGGCCACCCACAGGAAGCATCAGGTTACAGTGTTGAGCTTTTACATCCCTCTTTCACAAAAAAAAAAAATAAAATTTGTCTGACTTATGTCCCCAGTGACAATTCAGTAGCAGCAATTTTCAGTACTGATTTTGTTCCCTTCTGCCTGGAACTATGTTTCCTCTCACTTGCTTGGTGACATGTCTGAACAGACCCATCTCTCAGGATGCTTTAAACACCTCTGTACATGATTGGAATACTATCATAAATCACCAGACGAAGATAAGACTCTTTAGCATTATTTATAAACAGATTTCACACCTATACTTCTGTTTGTTCTGCAGATTTAAGTTGTTCTTCCCCAGCACTTCTTCCTAAATCTCTTTCCCATTATCCTTCAGCTTCACATTTTGACAGTTATCCACACATTACCTGCTTGCCTAGCACTAAGCATATGAGATGTACAAAGTCATCATACACCCCAAGTCCCACCCAAGTTCTCAGGGCAGATAATTCCTCCCTCCACTCTGCCAAAGGCTTTCAGACTATTATTACAGTGCTTATCTTAACCACTTCCTTGGAAACTGTCCACCACTCAAAGCATTGCAGTCGTCACCAGTCTACTGCTTTGTAAGCCCAAACAGTCATCAAGAAGCAGACAACCAGGCCATGTCTTGCAATGATTTTGCAATACCTTGATCAGTAAAGAATCATCCCATCCGAAAAGGAGAGATAACAATCTGGCTTCCAGAATCTCTTGTTTCACAGACTCTCCCCTAAGTCTGTCACACACCATTCTCACTCTTCTAAGTCTTCTGGCTATGAAACAATGATTATTCCAAGATACAACATTAAAATCTCAAGCGAGCTAGTTTTCTTTCTCCTTCATCTCCTGTTGAAGATTCCCATAATCCAGGCCCTCTTCTATAGGAGAAAAAAAAGCTAAGATTTAATGCCATATCTATACTTTCCCATGTATGTTGCTCCCTCAAGCTACTACTTAATATAAGAAAAACTTGGGGGTAAAAATGCCAAATTGTTACTTATCATATTGTGTGCTTCCTGTATTACAGCATTCAAAATTCTCTTGTTTTTTTGTTGGAGAGCTCTGCTTTATTTCCTGCTATAACCTTCCTTTTAACTCCCTGAATTCAAAATGCTCTCTGTGGAAGAGCTCTGGTTCAGACATAGGATCCTTCAAACCAGCCATTTACTTAATGCAACATCCCACAGAAGGAGCATCCTTTTTGGTTGTGTTTCATTGAGGGATTGCAAAAGCAAGCATATTACAGAACCAAGAAGTAACTTGGCAGAACTCCCTCCTCTTTCACACACTTCTATTTCAAGTACACAGAAGATGTTCGATGAATGAAATAATTAAATAAAGGAATTTTGGCATCCTCACTGTTGGACACTACACACAGTAAGGAATAGATGAATACTAAGGATTCTGTTGAGGTCAGAGTACTCACAACCCTTCCACACAGATTCTCCTATATTCACAAGACCTCACATTCCAGGCTCTCAGTCAGAGGAGATTTCATCTCTATCCTTCAGCCAGCTCACAGGCTCTCTCATCAAGCTTCTAGGAGTCCCAGCACTGGCCAACATCAAAATTACTGGGTGGAGTCAAAAAGAATGATGTATGCATCGAGCACAATCACATTTCATAATTTCCTAGGAAAGGTGGCCTTAAAAAAGAAATAAACAAATACACTAAAAAAACAGCCCTGCAGTTACTTCTCTGAGGTGCTCTCAAAGCTGAACAAAATTAACAAGGAAACGGACTTAAATAACAACAATACAGCTCTGCATACAACCAGCTGTAGTTCTGTAAACTAACCAGAGACTTAAGATTTTTTTGCTTTGATTTCATTATGACGTTAATATTAATTCATCTAATGTGTATGACTTATGACAAAAGGCCTTAAATTATGATTTAGGTGCTCAGAGAAACCACTAACAACAGAAGGACAAGAACCAACAACTCAAGACTAATAATAATTCAGAAATAAATTGTAAGGGCAAGCAGCTAAGCAAAGGAACAGGTTACCAGCATTGCGAGGAGATTAGTCACAATATCAACACTGGGTGTCTCTCCAACAAATATGCTGCAATTTAGCTACACATGGTCAGCTTTGAACACATTCAAGCAAAAAAGAAAATAGTTATACCATTACAAGACACAGTGGCCAAATTCGTCATTTCTTTTTACACTAAAAGTCCACAAACATCAAAGCAATCCTGCATAGTTGCAGTTATTACTTTTAACATGGACAGAGATAGACACTATTGGAATGCCAAAGAAGAAAGTGCTCACTCAAAAGCCAAACTCCTGTTTAAAGATAGCTCTTTGCTTGAAGTATTACTCCTCAGAGGTGTTTATCTTACATCTTGTAAGATCTACATCTATCCAGAGTAGATAATAAGGCAACGCATTACAGATAATCCTTTTTCAGTGCTTTGCCCAAAAGAATGAAACAGATGCTTGCCAGCCAAAGTCTACACTGAGAGAAAGGATTGCCTAGGTTTGTATTAGGCTGTTTCCAGAGGTAGAGCAACTCTTTCCTACGGCTGGCTTTCTTCAGAGAGAAGGTAACAACATTTCAGGGCACAAAAAGAAGATGGAAAACTCTGTCTTAATCTCTCCCACTTAACTATAGTAACCCTGAAAACAGGCAATAATATCCTGAGCTCCTCTACCTCCACATTATAATCATTTTGAAAGAAACTGATCCAGAAACAAATGAAAATTAGAATTTCCCACTGATTTCAGTAGGTACTGGGTCAGGACAAGATTCTCACGGGGTGACAAGTAAACATCAATGTGATAGAAAGGAAAAGACAAGTTTAAAGACAACATAGAAAGCAATCTACTCATTTACACACAGGAGCTTCTGGAAGATGCCACAATCAGCACTGCAGAAATCCCCGAAACACTTCTGGAACAACTAAAATTGTATTCTGACATGCATCTTACAGGCTTTGCTGTTCATAATTCTTTCGGTCCTCATTTACTAGACAGATTAATTTCATAACACACAGAAAGCAATTATGGGATATGCTTGCCTGCCATCTTTGATATCTTAATTCTTAGTAGTTTCTCTCCAAAATAATGGCTTCCTGCAGTGTTGCAGGTTTCTGAGCTACGATATGCAAGTGTTAAGTAGGTAGAAAAAGGCCTTAAGGCCTTAAGGATAAACAACAAAATGCTTGATGTAACACCAAAACTGTACAGAATAATCTGACAACTGACTTCACTGCAGAGGCAGTCCTTGCAACCTTAGGTCGATCTTTCTCTTTAAGTCAATTTCCCTCTCTCTTCAGAGATTCCAGGCCCCTGCTAGCTTGCTTTTGCTTCTGGTGCTTTGCTCACAATTTAAAGGTCTAAAACCATGACTTCCCTTTTACTACAGAGTCCTCATTCAAGTTCCGTGTCCCGTCACTACAATCCAGTACAAAATTGTTACTTGAGATCATTTTATTTTCTGATTAGAAGGATGTTTGATACTAAAGGAATTAAGTGTTACGTGATACTTCCCATTCCTTGATTCACACTTGAGGCTAGATGGCTTCCAAGAAATTCTGCATTGAGATTGAAGAAACAAATGAGGACAACATAAAATGTGAATCCTGTCTTCTTCTTTTCAAGAAGTGTCACTAAAACAAGATAGCTGCTTGATACCCATGTCACATCAAACTCCTCCTTATTTACAGAAAAAACATTTCGTGCACTTCTCCCACTAGCATTCCTTTGCAATCAATGCAGTGTGTCAAACAAACAATATGCCCGACCCCATTAAAAACATACTTGGATCTTTTTTTCTGCACATATCCCCAAATTTATGTAGCAAATCTGTTTGAGTTGTCACTTGTTCCAACAGAAAACCAAGTTTAAAGAAAATGCTCACAAGCTATAGACAGACAATGCTGTGAAAGGGGAAAGGACACGAAAATTGGCATCTTTGTAATGCAGCTTTTTTTTTTTTTTTTTCATTTGTTTTATTAACTTTTAACAGATCCTTTCAAATTCTGTATTAAATGAAATACTTAATGGGTAAGTCACAACAAAGTCAAACTACTGAAGCCTTCAGAGTAAAGAAAGTACTGAATAAAAACAAATGAGATTCAAAGTCTATAGGCCACTTATCAAAACAGCCATAATTTTAAAAAGGAATCAAACTCTAACAGTGCTATAGGGGAATCACAATAGTCAGGAACTGCATTATCCAACAAGGGTTTTTGAAGGCAAAATCTGACTCCAGAATATTCACTCTAGATCTGAGAGAGGCTGAGCTGAATTTGAACTCTGCAAAATGTCAGAAAAGAATAAAACATCTCTATTGCTGTTAGTGAATTTCAGCAGAGGGGTCACAAATTTGCTGCGATCTGTTTAGAAAGAAACAAAGTCTGATTTAATCCAGTATCAAGGACATTACATCACCACTTATTTCAGAATCTGGCATTAGACACCAACTATCTCACTACAATCAGCCAAGATTTAAGATCATTGCATGCAGTGAAGAAGACAGAAGTCCCAGAACCTTAATATCACCACGTGAAAATATTACTGTTTGTTTCCAGCCATGGTGATGGAGAGAAGTACAAGGCAAGCACTGCCTACCACACTGACAACTCATCACACTGAGATCTACACCCATTTCTGAGTAAACCCGTGCTGCAGAACAACTCACACCAACCCAGACCTTCCAGGGCCCATCATAAATAAAAGCAAGCACAAACTGTGAGCAGCATATTTTACAAGTTAACAAACACATGCATCATATTACAGATAGGACAAGCCCCAAACATGTCTTCACTGAACAATCAAGTACCAGTCTTACTATTCCAGCTAGCTGTTGGGTTTGTGTGTGCTTTGTTGGTTTTGCCTCATTTCTAAGGCAGCACCTACCTCAGCTGAGACACTAAGCACAAAGACAATAAAATGCAGCAGCACTTAACACGGTGTTCTCTGAAGACTTATATTATTATATTGTCTATATTCCTACAGTTATGACAACTACTGTAGGTAAAGTTCTATTAAGTATTTTCTCCACATACACCATTACTCCACATGTACCTGTTCTACATGAGCACTCTTCACACAGCATTCAGTTTCACTGTGTTCAAGAAAACAAGCATTCCATTCAGAGCCTTCAAGCAACCGATTCATCTGGTAGTTATTTGGAAAACGAACACATGTTCAAGCAATGTGCATACATTAACACATATGCATATAGTAACACTATGGTCTGTGGGTCTCTGAGCACAAGTGAGAAATACTAAGTGTGTCTGGACTATGTGAAGTAGAAAGATATTTAACCTACCTCATCAAAGCTGCTGTCTTCTTTCTTCAAGGCTTTAAAATAAAAGGAAAAAAATAAACAGTTATCTGTGCTGCATTTCAATGAGAACAAAGTAACTAACTCCAGGAAAGAGAAAAACAGAGCAACTCTTTCCTGTTATAATAGAAAAGAACATGCTGGCATGAATAACAATTTTACACTCAAAATATGAAACTAAATGGTATGTAGGATTGCACAGCATGTTTCTGAGAAACCACATTTACATATTTATGAAATATATTATCCTTTCAGGTTAAGGAAAATAGAAGTCCACGCATTTCTTTTAATTCTTAGTGAGCGTGAAAACACCTTCCAAAGAGCCTGACTGAACTTCATACAGCAAAAGCACAATGAACTTGCTACGTGCTCTTTGTCAAGGACTACATCTTTGCACTACAGTATGATGTTGTAGCGGGTCTTTCCTCCCTCCCCCCTCACCCCCAGTATTCATTTCATTAAAGTAGATGCGATTTCTTTCTTTCTTACCCTACCAACTAGCACACAACCAACAAAAAGGAAGTAAAAAACAGTTCTAAACACGTGTGAACTACTGAAGCAAGCACTGCTCTGTCTGAAGACTTTGATCCTTCAGCATACTGGGTGCTTTTACTTCAGTGCCCAGCACCTTTCGGAATCTAGACTCAGTAGTTTACAATTTTAGGTGCTCTCTTCCCCCTCAGAATCCCTTCCAAACCCCATCCTCAGGGATTGGAGATTTCCCTGGAAGTATTCAAGGTGGGTTGGACCCTGAGCAGCCTGATCTGCTGAGGCAGCCTGGTGTAGGGCTGGGTGGGTTTTAACATCTTTTCCAACCCAAGTTATCCTGTGTTCTATGAAACAAAAAAGAATAATAATAAAAAACAAAACCCCCGGCCACCACAGCTGTAACACAGAGTAACTGAGGCAGGGGAGTGCTGCACTGCCAAAGGACAGTGCTGCAGCTCAGCAACCCTGCCAAGGGCTGTGAGCTACACACCACAGCTCTCCATCTGCAGGAAAGCACACATGTTCCAGCCTTTGTTTGCTCTCATATTGGCATTTCTTCAGGATACAAAAAATGGCTTTGCTCAGATTGCTGGAGATTACTCATCTAGATTTCACACTCAAAGAAAAGGGAAAAAAGAAAAGACTTTGCTGAGAAGTTTGGGGCAGGCAGACTGCGCATTTTTACCATGAAATGCATTTTTATGGTTGTGAAGGCCTGACAAGGCATTTTCAGACTGCCAACCCCATGCACTTGTAAGTTATAAGGCAGGACACAAAGAACAAAAAAGAAAAAACCCAGTGGAACTGTTTTTAAGAACATGTTTTTAATTCTTTTAATTTACCTCTCAGGTCACGATGACACACAGGCTATAAATACGGTCTATGACACCCCTGGGTCATGCTGACAAGCTGTTCTCCTGCACCAAAACTCACAGCTTTCGTAAGACCAAAAAGTTTGAGGAATAACCAAACAACACATAACAACAAAATTCCCAGCGGAACAAGAAATGGGAATCTGTGCACATTTCTGGCTTGTCTTTACTTCTACTCTCCACTTAAAATAATAATAATAAACTGTTTACAAATGCACTTCTCATTATCTCAGGTATGTGAGCTATGCGGGTGTACACTAGAGATAGTGGAGATAACCTTTGTGTCAGTGAGGAGCGGGTAGCACAGCACAAGGCTGCTGGGGGCTGCCAGGGACGGTTTTCATGCCCTATGAGCAACTGCAGCAGAGCTCCCTGCCATGCCCTGCCCCTCCCGGCCAGGTGCTGGGCTTGGGCTACAAAGATTGCATATGGGAAAGAAAAAAGCTAAATGGCATGAGCTGAAAGGTTCTCATAATATGGTTTGGGTCCAACAGACGCATAGCCAGGAACTCTTTATATAACTACAAGATGATGGTAATTTTATAAAATTACTGATAATTGATTTTAATTACATAATTATCAAAGGGTAAAACTAAGAAGCAAACCTAATAAAGGTTTAAGTGCTAAAAGAAACAGTGAATCTACTCAGTCTCACAAAGTTGGTTAGCATCCAGTATCATGTGTTTGTGTGTATGGCCAACAGCGTGTATGTAAGCAAGGAAAGGAGAATCTGTAAACTAATTTGACTGTTTGTATAGGAAGGAATGCGCTGCCAAGAACTTATCAATAAAAAGAATTCTGGAAATTGTTCAGATTCCGAGCAACGTGAATTCTTCAAGATGTGCTACATTTTAGGAGGGATACTCCTTGCAGCACCAGAAACCTTCTGCTAGCTGAAGGGATGCCTTCATTGCAAAGACAGATCATCCTTCTGGAACTGTGAGCTCATCATTCCTGCAATAAAAGCCATCCTGCCGATTTTGGAATATCAGCTTCAGCTTTGCACAAAAGACCACATGCATTTCTTCCAACAGACCACAGTGCCATATTGCCCTTTACCAGGCTTACAAACAGGACAAGGTGAGTACTCAGGGTGAAGGCTGAGGCAGACAGTTTCACACATCACATTCTTCAGCTCATAAAGCTGAAAGAAATAGTCCCAGTATCAGGTACTCCAACAGCTATGGGCTGGATCAGCATTTTGCAGGATATATAATACAGACAAATATTCACCACCCTCTGCCAGTTTCTGGATGCAATGGCTGAAATGTATCAGATCAAAGGTAAGAAAATGGGCCAAGACTGCTCGAGGCTATAACTAGTACTGAATAATGGCTCTTTTCTGTGCCTGGGGGATGACTGGGCTGCTTATAAGGCTAACCCCTTTCATCTAAAGATGCTGAGGGAATATCCAGAACTTCCACACCACATTTCATTGTTTTATTCTCTTGGAAAATAGTTTCAAACATCACTCAGCATATTGTTGCACACTGGAAAAGAAAAAATAAATAAATCGGCATTTGGTTTCCTTGCTGATTTTCATCCTCACAAATAGAGACTGCGGTACTCAGTGGGGAGAAAGTGGTCTTGAAGGCAGTTATTGGGTATTGGTTTACCAAATCAAAAACACACTATCAATGGCAACTCCAAGCACTTCCACTGCTCTTACTAAAGAGGCTAACAGGAACCACGGTATCAAAATTAAGGGGCACTGTAGGAGCGGAAGAATTGTATTTAACAGCTGAGACCTGGTAGCACTGGGGGATGCCCCACATTGCCCTGCCCAGCTAACTGAGATATCTCTGCTGCTGCAGGGGAAGATCACATTGCTTTGCATCACCTGCACCAGCGTGTTCATAATGCTGCCAGGTACCTCAACCTATGAAAACACTGAAGAGGAAAAGTTAAAAGACTGTCACAGACATAAAAAATTGTGAGGGAATGGATGACTGACAAAGCTGAAGATCAGATACAGATTCACTCAGTCACTTGCTGACCTGACCAAGGAGCGCCCAATTGCCAAAAAGAGATGTGAAAACAGCGTGATAAAAATAAGAGCTTTCTCTGCTGAGGGTTTGGTTTCCTCCCTTTAATCTCAAAACAGAAGTAAAGCGGAGCACGTGTCACACCTGAGCATTTCCTGGTATGCAAACCGAGAGTTTCCAAACAGAGGTTCACTTTGCTTGAGCTTATCTGCCGCTGTGGCTGTCAGGGAGTGGGCTCGGTTCAAACCTCAACCTGATAAATCAGAGCTTTTGCTCACAGTGCACTTAATAGAGTGATGCTCACACTACCAGAGCATCTGTGGGTGGAACAGCTTTGCTGGTGGCAGCTGACTTACAACAACAGAACAGCACCAACAGGCAAACACAGCTCTGGCACTGCACAAAGGGCCCTGGTACACAGAAAGCACAGCAGTGCGGGCACCTGAATCAGCCCAAAACTCCCACAGAAACTGAAGTGTTTCATTAGTTAGAGCAACCAAAGAGACAATCACCCAAGAAAGCCACTAGTTAGCACTCAGAGAGGTCATGGTGCCAAGAAGGCATTAGTGGGACTGATGCTGCTATGATAAAGCAGCACTTCCATTTAAAGTGTTGTCTTTGTTAATGACTTCCACTTGGCAAATCCTGCCCACAGGTCTGTACCAGGCTGTCTGTGTCTGTACATACATGTAAGCATGTAACGGATCAGTCTCCTGAGTGACTTTTTTAATCAAACTGGCAAAATGCCTTTAACAGGCATAAGATTGAATATAGGTGGGAGATATTCTCGTATGGAAACAGAGGGACTTGCAACTGTGACTTAATATCCACTTCAGAACTGAAACATTCACCTTTGAAATTCTTTTGCAAACGTGAATGAGCTCTTTTCAATCTAACCCACCTAGCAATCGGACCAAAAAGAAAAGAGGAAGATACCAGAAGTCAAATGCTCTCCTACACTTCAAGTTCATAGAACCACAGAAACACCAGGGTTGGAAAGACCTCTGAGACCACCCGGTCCAACCACTGACCCATCCCCACTGTGCCCACTGACCACGTCCCTCAGTGCCACATCCACACTTGTTGTGAACACCTCCAGTGACGGTGGGCAGCCTGTGTCAGTACCTCACCACTACCTGGGCATCACAGGTTTACACGTGTTGTGTACTTCCCTGCCAGGGCTCTGAGGGAGCACAGCTCAGAGTGAGACAGAGCAGCTCTGGGAGCCGAGACTTGCCCGACGGCCCCTTGACCTGCCGGGGTGAGCGCGGGGTTAGGGCTGTGGCAGGGCCTTCCCCGGTGGCTCTGCGGCCTCCGCTCAGACACCGCGGCCTCCAGCTCAGCCCCTCGCCCCGCTCCCCGGCTCTGAGCACGCCGCGGCGGGCAGTCCGCAGCAACACCTCCAACCGGCGCTGGACGAAACCCAGCATCGCGCCGCTGGCCGGCAGGAACACGGATCCAAAGGCGGCAGAACTCTTTGGCATTGTTCTCAGAACAAAACCCGGAGCAAAACGAGCGGTGTCAAAGCCGAACGCGAAGCGGCGGTACCGGGTGACGCCGTGGGTATCGCTGCCTCAGGATGCTGCGCGGCACGGCTCGGCGGCGATGACAGACCGACTTCTTTTGTCCGCCCTCCCCAGTCTCCCACCCGGCGCTATCAGCCTCAGTATCTCATGCCTCAACTTACAGGAATGTGCAGCCGGAACGAAAAATAAGCGGCCAGAACCGCAGCCACACAATAACAATTCGCTTCCCCGCATTTTTTCCTCAAGGTTTCAGTTCGGCAGCACGCTTGGCAATGCCGATTCTCACTTTGTTAGCCTGTTTCGTGCTAACTCGATCACGGGCTGAGCGCTCACACACCCGGGAAACACCGATCTTCCCCAGCGGTACCCGCAAGAGGCTGTTACCGGGCACCCCCCGCCCTCAGCCCCGCGCTCTCCCCGGGACGCCGGGCAGCGCCGCGGGCCTCACCTATTCGACTGAAGCTCTCCGACAAAGTTCTCCGCAACTTTTTCATCCTGCTGATCTTCTCGGCGGACTGCGAGTCGATCATGTCGCACATCGCGGGCCCCTCCGCCCCGAGGCGGGACGGCAGCGCGAGCCCTGCCCTGGAGCCGCCGCCTGTAGCGGGACACCCCGGCCCTGCCCGGGGACGGCTCCCTACGGCTCGGCAGCCGCTGCTCTTCCCGCACGGCGCATAGCCCCGGCACGACCGCTTTACAGGGCTGCCCCGGAGGAGCGAAATGGAAAGTGCAAACGGGAGCAGCGCAAGGAAAGTGCGGCCGAGGGGTGACGGATGGAGGGAGGAGGGAGGGAGCCGGAGGAGAAAGGAGGAGGAGGAGCCCCGCGCCGTGGCCGGGAGAGAAGGAGGGAAGAAGGAGGCGACCGACCTCGCTCGCGAAGGCTGCCGAGCTGAGCCGGGCTGCGGCCCCGGGCCGCCCACAGGGCGGTGTCCCACCACGCCCCGCCCCGCCGGGCCGCCGGGCGCTGGGACGGGCGGGGGCCGGGCACGGGGTGCCCCAAGGCGGAGCCGGCCTCCCCCGTCTGCCCGGAGGCTGCTGTCCGCGACGGGGCCCTTGAAGGGCGGTGCGAGCGCTTTATGTTTGCGGTGCGATGAGGCGACCCTCCTGGCGGAGCCCCTGGCTTTGAGCTGATGCTCGAGTGGCTGTGGGAGAAGGGCACCTGGGCTGCAGTGCTCACCTAGCCCTAAAACGCAGCCAGGTAACTCACCCTCAGATGTGTTATTCTACGGGTTAATGAGCACTGAGAGCTTTTGATCTCGTTAACTCGATTGAACCAACGTTACTGGAAAATAAATCAGTTTAACCCGTCAGGACGGATGTCTGTGACTGGTCTAAAATAGAAAGCACGTACTTTTCTGAGGACAAACACACTTTAAAACTGAGGTTCACACATTTCAAATGCTGTTTTAATGCACGTTATCTGGTTAAAATGGACTTGGGTTTTAATGAGGCCAGTTAACACAATTTACAGGATTAATTTGTGCCCCAGTTCAGAGTGGCTAACTCAATTTTAAAAGCACATTTGTCTAGACAAGCATTTATGTGGGCTGAGTCTGAACCATCTGCAATTGTGAGCAATTTGGGATCAGACCTGTCTGTCACAGGGATGGCAAACGCGGGGCTAACATGGGGCCTTCCTAGGAGGGACGTTGCTTTCTGCTGTGTGTGTGTTCTTGTGATGTACCAGGTCATGGAGAAGTGTCCTGCCATAGAGCTGGGCCAGAAAGCTGTAGGATGGCCTGTGTGCAAACCCTGAGTCTGCAGTTAGACAGAAAGGCTGTCAGAGGTGTGAGTCCTACTGACCCTCTTAGCATCTTTGAAACAGGAGTTAAAATGCTGATTTCATGTTGGGTATTTTGTATGATGGAAAAAAGAAAAATAAAAATGGAGACATGGAAACTGAAACACTGAAGAGAGGAATGCAGGAATATAAGTGTATAAAAATTAAGAAGAGACAGACAAGGGACTGGGAGAACACAAGCACTTCAGGATGTTTTATTCAGTCAGCGCAAAAGATGACATTTAAGTCCTTAATAACAGTCAAGGAGTTTGATCTCTGTTTACATCTGGTGCTAGTATCTGTGAGTACTCCTCTGGGTGAAGAGGAAAATGCCACCAGCACAAAAGACATATTCTGGTCCAGAAGCAAATGCTGAGCATTCAAGCCCTTCCACTCCCTGTGCATACAAGTCGTACTGGGGGCTGTGCTGCCCAGCAGAGACTTGCACAAACACTGCCCTAATTCAGTCTGTGGCTTTCTTTGGGCAATTAGGGATAGAGTTTCTGAGGAACTTGTAATTAACCAGGCTTAACTGACAGATGCTTTCTTACCAGCGTGAGCCAACGCTTCTAGCACCTAGAGAATTTGGAACAACATTCCCATTTTTCCCCCTGCTTCTAGGTAAGCTATAACTCATGGAGACAAACCTCTGCCAGGCAGCTGCGGTGTGCTCTGCTTTCTGTGACTGTGCAGCACTCAGAATTCCTGACAAGTGTCTGGTTTTACAGCTGCTTGGGAATAATCTATTGAGTGCATGTCAGGCTCTTTTAAATCAAGGAAAATTTTGTCTAAATTAGACATCAGCGTGGTGCCAGCCAGAGAAACCCAGTCCTTGTCTGCTGAAAATGGTACACTCTCAGTCTGCAGAGACGTTGCACAGATGTGCACAACCGGAGGGAGGACGAGCTTGAAGCTGTGCAGAAATCTTCACGCTGCACACTGCAGCTCTGTTATTCTTCCCTCCGTGGTTTCCACTTGACAGAAATGTGTGCTGGAGCCCCTCTTTGTTCTTTCCCCCACCCAAACCTTCTCTGTTTCCAAGGGCACTTGTGCTGAAAAGTCATTGGATTCAAGCATGTGAAATCACTTTTGTAGCTTTGATCAAGTCCAGAAGTTGGTGGTTATTTTTCTTCTTCTGTATTTCCACCACCCGTCTCAGGAAACCAGCAAGGCAGAAAAGCGCAATTAGCAAACCACAGAGATAGCAGCTATTATACAGATGACATTTTGCTTCCTTGTAGAGGCAGGTTTTCAACTCTGTTTTTTATGCTGCAGTCTTGCAATTTGTGGCATAAGAAAATGGACATGAACAAAATGCTAAAGCATATCGCTGTTGGTCACCTCTTTCTATGAGCATCGCACAGAGTTAAAGCCCGTTTGCATTTAATGGACAGCTGCACTGTAAAAAGCCAGGCACTTTGTTTAAAGCATCCTTTTTCACATCAGCTCCCCAAAGATCCACCCTAGATGAAAGCCCTCTTGCTCTTAATTCATGACTCCCGCCTCTCCTTGATGGCTTTGATAAGAATTCACTGCAAGCCTTGACCCCTGCTGCTGCCACCAAATCAAGCAGAATCAGGTTGAAAATGTAAGGATTATAAAGTCCAATGAAAATATTTGCCAAGCTATCAACTGCAGGTTGGGCAGAACGAAGCATTTGGCTCCACGCATCATGCAGGGCAGTGAGCCCCATCGTCTGAATGTTCTGCACTGAGGTGTGGGTTGGGTTTGTTATTTCTGGAGGAGAAGAAGCAGCAGGGTTGGCAGTTTGTTTATTACTGTGTAAACTAACATATTGTTTTAAACTATAAACAGTGCGGTAATGGGCCTGGAGCACATGGGACAGCAGAAATCTCCTTTCTGGAGATAGACAGGGCGGCCACGGTCACCCAGTTCATTAGCTGCAGGAAAAGATGAGGTGCCAACAAACAAATCTGCAGCGCACGGTGCAGGTGGTGGTTCGCAGGGTAATGCAGCACTGGGCATCTGCCAGCTCTCAGGCATTGGCTGTTTGGATTCACAAAGTCACTGCGCGGTCTGAGCTCTCTCAACTCTCCCCACACCCAGCCCCCAGCATTTTTTCCTTGGGGACACTAAAAAGCAGTGTACTTAAGTTACATTCCTGCTCTATTTGAACTCGTGTTGATCCAGGAGGTGGAATTTCAGAAACCTGAAAAAATCATAACCCAGAAACCATGAACAGGCAGTGGGTGTTTATGGAAGGGGCAGTGAATAATTTGGGGCTCTGAGTGCACAGTGTGCCATGCTGGGAAGCCGGCTGTGGCCTTGAGCGCATTGCCCACTGCTGGGAAGGAGCAGGGCAGGACTGCTGGGTGTGACTCCTCCAGGGAGAGCACGGCCTCATCAGGCCATGGCTGCCAGATGAAGCAGATCTCCACAAATTTCCTTGGCCGAAGACAGCCTCCATTTGCTGGCCTGCTCACCTTGAGAAGCTCTCCCTGCTGCAGTGAGTGGGAACTGTAGGCTCAGAGCCGTGTTACTTGTTAACACAGCAATTCCTCAGTGACCCTCCTGTGATGAAGATGGATGTAAGGCCACAAAACACCCTCTGGTCCCCCCCAGCCCTGCAATCTCACTTTCACTTGTCCTCTAGCAATACCCAGCCCACAATGGCTGTTATCCGAAGAGAACACCAAGCTCTGCTCACGCAAACGGTGCCGTGTCCTCAGGGATGTGACCTTTAAGCTCTGCTAGCAAAACGCATTAGCGACAAAAATTAAACTTCAGCAATAACAGAAGAACAGTACCTGTGTAATCTATGACCACACCATAAGTTGTTCCCCAAAAAACCTCTCAGAGCTAACATATTGTGTATTGCCTTTTGGTGACCATTATTAAATCACAGCTTTTATGAACCTGCGGAAACCTACCCTGTTTATATTCGGAGCATCCGAGATGATAAATGGAGGGCACACAGGCTCAGATGTTACATCTCAAGCCTGATGGCTGTTGTCAGCCCCTGCTCCCCGGGTTAGGAGGTGATGAGTTATGGCTTACGTAGCTCCAAAGGCTCAGTGGAAAGTTTGTTTTCCCCGGAACCGATGGCGGACTGCTGGCTGGGGTGACCCCCGAACCACCGGTTACCTCTCCAGTACCCCCTAGTGGTCAATGTGTTTCACGCACTGCTGTGTGGAGTCGCTTTCTACTTCGTTCCTACCTTACACTCACATTAGTGGTGAAATGACTACAGCTGCAACACGGCATCTTCAGCTTTGACCATGACAACCATGACACGTTCCTATGTAGGTACAGTTCTTTCAGCTTTAGGCAGCTCCCTCCTGGCATAAGCGAGTGCTCTTTCATCACACAATGTTGTGGGTTAACCCCAGTGGGCAGCTGAGCACTACACAGCTGTTCACCCACCACCCCATCACCCCCAGTGGGAGGAGAAAAGAAAGGGCAGAAGCAAGAAAATGCAGTCAAGAGAAAACAGTTTAGTAAGCAAAGGAGAAGTGGAGAGAAATAACAAGAGAGAGAGAGAGAGAGAAAGAAAGAAGGATGGAGAGAGGGGAGGAGGGAGGGAGGAAGGAAAGAAGGAATCAAGGAAGGAAGGGAGGGAGGGAGGAAGGAATGAAGGAAATAAAAAGAGGAAATAAAAATAAATGAAAAATAAAAAATAAATAATAAAAATGTCAAAAAAAGAAATAAAAAAAGGAGAGAAGAGAGGAAAGAGAGAAAGAAAGAAGAAAATGAAAGAAAGGAAAAAAAAAAAAAAACCCACAGTGATGCAAGGGCAATTGCTCACCACTTCCCACAGGTAGATCAGTGCTCAGCCAGCTCCCAATCTAGAGGTAGCTAACCTACCCAAAACCTGATCCTCCCTGTTTTATTGCCAACTGTGATGTTGTATGGCACCAATTAGCATTTTGGTTAGTTTGGTTCAATGGCTTCCTCTCTTCTCTCAGCCTTCTGCCCACCCCCAATCCATTCACTGGGCCAAGGCACTGACAACCAGAGAAGACCTTGTCCCTGTGCAGTCCCTGCTCAGCAATAGCTGTAAAACTTGCTTGAGCTGGTGCTATTGTGACTGTTTTGGCCACAGACCTAAATCACTGCATTACACAGGATAACTAGGAAGAAAATTAACTCCATCTCAGGCAGTGTCTGTACACACAGGTGGAGGGAGTTCACAACAGGGATGAAGAGAGGAGAGAAAAAAATCAGACTATACATCAGAAAATGGCATTCTTCAAACCAGTAAAGTGACATAAGTACTGATTATGAATGTTAAGCTTCTATGTTGCTGAATAAACTGTGTGATCTCAGAGATTCTGTCCAACAAGCACACGTACTTTAGATCTGCAAGCATTCATGTGCTGAGCTGCCTTCCAGTTTAAGATCGCCTGGCTACCTAGCAACACAACAGTGATGCCAAGTGTTGTTCCTGTGAAGTAAGTGGAAAAACTTTTAATGAGCCCATTTTCTTGTGCCATCTTGGTAAAGGTCTCATAAGAGAGAAAATGATATTCCAAATGTAATGGCCTCAGCCACTGTGATATCAGATCCTGAAGCTTTGAAGCCATTGAAGTGTTCAACAAACACCCTCGTAATGACAATGATGCAAAATGAAACAGCAGGAGTACTGAGGGCGATCCATTTAGATATTCTCAAAAAGCATGTGTGAATCATGTCGTTTTATCATAAATATTGGGTGAAGGGTGTTTACAGGAACACCACTGCTTTTCATCGCAGCAGAGTCTCTGGTATCAGAACTACAGCTCTGTTTGTACAACTTGGAAATGGTGCGTGTGTGCATACAAAACCCAACTGGCTGGCTGGGAAAATACAGAGCTTGGAACACACAGACAGAGGAGATTCCTCATGGATAAGGATCCTCTCATAAGTAACCAGTGCTGTAGAAAACATATAGGCACACAAAACAAGCTGATTATGAGTGTGGATATTTGTTACAGATGAAACTAGAAACGTGTATGCTGATATCTTGTAAAAACAAGGTTGAAAGATTAACCCTACTTTATTTCTAGGATCTCTTCAACTTTTTTTTTGCTTTGTTTTTGCATTTTTTCCCCCAATTTTTGCTTCATTTTGGTCATTCGCAATTCCTATTATTTAGACAAGATGACTTCGAGAAACAGCATATTGGATGGATTCTGATTATTCAGTGCACCCTGTGCCTTCTTAGGCTGCTCAAACCCGTAGCAGAGAGCATAATAGGAATGTTAACTCTCATAGAAAAACTTCTCCCCAAAATAATGCAAAAACATTATATATACTTGAAAAGCTGCTATGTCAAAATGGAGATCTGAGTTCTTAACAGTAAAACATAGATGGATTTCAGGCACGCATCCAAACATCATTTGTTCTTTCTTCAGGTTTGCTGTTTACACTTCACTCCATCTCAAAATCAGCGACTAAATCAGTGAAAAACAGTCCAGCCCACATGCCACCCTGCTCAGAAAAGGTTTTGGAAACTGAGTCTTACTGTTTTATTTAGTTCCCATCACTGTGGTAACGAAGCACTGCACAACATAAAGTACTGAGTACAAAATTAAGTAAGTGCTTCACAGCTCTCAGTCCAGGCCTTCCCTACCCTGAAGCAGCAGTTCCAGGCCCTTGTTGTTCAGGGACCTTTGTAGACTAAGTGAGTCCATGCAGGTCATGCAGATACAGAGACTGCTGCAAAAATGAAATGTATAGTGATAGATGGAGAATGGTGCAACATGAGTCACAAGCACAAAGCACAGCAAATTGGCCACTGTAGAATATATTTCCCAGTAAAACAAACAAACAAACAAGAAAAAAGAGGTTTGAGGAAGATTAAAGAGAATGGAGAAGTGCATGGAAGCAAGTTACTGGAAGCTTTAGGAGAAAAGAAAAGGAAGGGGTATTTGTTTCAGTCCCTGCAATAGAGAGAAGCAGCAGAACAAAACAAAGGGAGAAATAAAAACACAGGATGATAAGTGGGAATTGTGGCCCACAAAGCAGGCTTTGGGCGACGTATAGAAAACATTTGTCAAAACAGAATGGCAGCATCTTGTGGCAGCCAGCCTGTGAGGTGAGGTGGATTTTAGCTGTGTGGAGAAAGGGGAAAAGCCACACTGGACAAGAAGGAGCTGCCAGATTTAGAGAGTCTGGGCCTTTGTGAAAATAGCACGTTACAATTCCCTTGATATGTTTTTTAGATAAAACATTGAGTAAATGCTAAAAGGTGAGACCTCCTGCAAAATTAGGAGGAGAAAAGCCCAAGTTATTTTATTAAAGATGTGACAAACTCCAGGCGTAGCAACTAATTATGAGACTCATGACAGTCTTGTCAGTACAGTGCTGTGAAAACTCATGTTGGCTGACCTGCGAGCCAGGGAACAACACAGGTTATTTTAATGAAGTGTCTTTAAAAACAAACCAGCAAGAAACTATTGATAGCGGAGAGCATCTGTGTTAGGATTAATGGTGCCACAGTTCATTGCATTCTCAGTAGTCTCTGCTGAGTCCATTTTGCTCATTGCCTGGGCACTCACTCACCAACCTTGCACTGTGGTGGACTCACTGCTATGCTGCTGACTTTAGAGACAGCCTGTTAAAATGTGCAGCCTTATGTGGGTGTTGGAAAGGAAGAGTGAATATTGCAGGGAGATGTTGGGTGGAGGGCATGCTCTCAAACACAAGGGGCTGACCAGCTCTCAGTGGCAGAAGAGGGGAAAGAGGTGGGCCAGCTGGCCAGCAAGAGGAAAATAGCAGCCTGAAACCATTAGGCTAGATGTGCAAGAGGAGCTGACAGAGAAGAGGGCTGAAACCTAAGCAGAAGAAGGTCAGTCTGACACAGAGAAGAAGACCTGAGTCATCCCTGTAAAGCTGCTGGCAGGAACACATGGTGACTTCAGAACTTAATATGGAGGTCTTAGGACTCTGATGAGGAAATTCACTACTGCTGTTGGTCTATGTAAACATGGATTATTACTGCTTACATCAGTAACGGATCAATCCCAGAACATCTGCTGCATTGCAACTCAATTTCACTTTATTCAAACTTTATAACTTTTCACTGTTTATGTTACTGAGATTTAAAGATTAAATCCCAGAACAAATGTCAAGCCTAGTGTACGTCCATTTCAT
This sequence comes from Excalfactoria chinensis, assembly GCF_039878825.1. NCBI lineage: Eukaryota > Metazoa > Chordata > Aves > Galliformes > Phasianidae > Excalfactoria > Excalfactoria chinensis. The sequence continues at coordinate 121,134,948 of NC_092826.1, forward strand.
GCCATCAGTGAGGGTGGTGAGGCTCTGGCACAGGTTGCCCAGAGAGTTGATTGATGGACCATCCATAGAGACATCAAGGTCAGGCTGGACAGAGCTCTGAGCACCTGATGTAGCTGTAGGTGACCCTGTTTGTTGCAGAGGAGTTGGATCAGTTGACCTTTAAAGGTCCCTTCCAAATCTAAGGATCCTATGATCTAATCTCAAGATTTACATTACGTACCTAAAATTTTTATATATGACCAAAAGAAACGGAAAGACCAGGACTAATTCCCATTCTTATTACTGCATTTATATAAGAAAAAAGAAATGCCCAACACAAGTATTCCATTCACTTGTATGCAATTTCCCAGATTTCATGTTTTGTTTCTCCTGTATAAGGAGACATCTCTAAAACGTAACAAAGTGGAAGGGGCTCTCGTGGCGATTCAGTTAGTACGGTAAGTGTTTAGAAAGTAAGCATTCCCACACTACTTGCCAAAGTATTTATGATGTTTCTCAAAATCCTCTTGCACTCACAATCACTCAGGATGGTCAAATCTCTAAGATTTATAAAAAGAGATGCTCCATATAAATAAATGCACGTACCCAAGGAAAAAGATCTCTGGGGAGTTATTTCCAAGACAAATTTCATATACATATATATATATATATTCTAGTGAAAGTGTTGCTTGATAGAATATCTGCTAAGAAAAATGTCTTTCAGAAAACATCTGAAGGCTACAGAGTCCTAAGGAAAGACCCTGATAATTCCTTCTACCTGAGCTGAAAAAAAAAAAAGGCTCTTATAATTGCATGCTGTGCTCCAAGGATCCCAATGGAGGTGAACCTAAACCTCCATTACTCCACCCCAATTAAAAGCAACAAAATCTATATTGCCTCAAACCCACCTTTTCACCTGGCTTCCCCAGTTCATAGATAGCTACTTTTGCCGTGGAAGAACATTATAGTGTATGAAACTTTAATGCTCTGTTTCTCAATTTAGAGAGAGAAAGGACATGGAGAGCCAATAAATCAGAATAACACATGTCCTTATTCAGGTACTATAGCAACACCAGAGAAAAACAAATGACTGTCACACAGAAGAGAAGGGAATACATAATGGGCGTTCTTCAGGAGAAAACAGGTTAGGAAGTGAAAGAAACAGTTCTCCAGGGATCAGAAATGTGTCTTCAGCTTTTCTCTATCAGTGGAAAAAAGGAAGTCCCCAGGAGGATCTGCACCTCTTAGGCCACTACGCATGTCCTGCAGGATGAGGGTGCGAGTGCACAGCAGTGCTCCCAATGCTGGCTGTCCTTGCTGCAAGATCCTTTTTGACCCCCACAAAGCATTGCTGTAGTGTCCTAGTGCAGCTACAAGACAGGAGAACCCCACTCCAGCAAACATACACATCTCTTGCAACTCTAAAAGCATTCCACAGATTCTGCACTTCTGGATATGAGATGTCTTCCTTCTGTTTTGAGTTTTGTCATTTAACCAAGTCCAGTTTGGGGAGGTGGTGTATAAATGTGCTTTTTTTTTTACTGTTTACTACTAGAATCATCACCGTTGTGTAGCACTGCTCTGTGGTTTTCTACTTTCACGCTAAGGATTAGAGGTCGGCCTTGGAAGCGCTAATGAGTGACCCAGCGGTGCAGAGCTGTCAAAGATCATCTGTCATTTCAGACACCGGACTCAGATGTCGTGATTCATGGCCTGTGTTTGGTGTCAACAGGAACATTGTCTCAGTAATGACAAACAGCTCAGACTGAGTGTCCACCTGCCCACCTGAGCAGCTCCCATGGTAAGTGAGCTAGCAGTTGTATTTCAAGGCTCTTCCAAGAACAACTTGACAAGAAGGTTTGCTTTCCTGTGCTGAGAACACATCAGACAGATGTCTGATACTTCCTTTCTTGTTGCAAGTTCTGGCTCCTGAGGTATGCTTTGTGATGCTTCAGTAGAGTCCTTCATTAAGTATACTTCCATCATAATTGTACTAAGGTCATGTATCTGTATTTTACAGTAGCATTTCATCATGTAATGCAAATAAGGCATACAAAGAAAAATGAAATTTATAAAAATGTATTTGCTGTACCCGAAAGAATGCCAGGAAGGAGATTTGTAACAAAAGATGTAGGATTTATGGCTCTTTTTTTGCTTCACATCCTAATCTAATTATGAACTCCTTCGAACGGCAGTTCCCTTGTGACGCTCATTTACGAAAAGTAATAACCAGCACAATGATTAAAACCAACATTGCAGAACTACTCCATCACATCCAAGATCCAAATCCATCACAGAGCCGTCTGATCCGATCTGCTGGTGCCCAGCCCCAGGGTATTAAATACCTTCTCTGACTGATATAATTATGTATATTTGACAAATTTACGTATTCCTACTTTTTTTCAAGTTGAAAAATGTTTCATTTTGAACAAAGTCTTCCCGTATGAACTAAAATGGAAGCAGCATAGTACTTTTCTTCAGGCAGCTCCACTCCACAGCTCCTCCCTGCAGCTGCTGGCAGGTGGTTTCTGACCCCTTGCACCACCCGTGCTCCTTGCCTATGGCCAGGCTTTGACACTTGGTGGCTGCTCAGGAAACCAGGTCAGGAACCAATTGAGCTGGAAATGAATGTCCAGTGCAGGACTCCCCCCCCAAAAAAAGTGATTAATTTTCAGCTTCCCTTGCTGTATAGGCAAGAAAAAGGAGTCAAATGCAGTCATTTGTTTGCTCCTCCCTGCTACTTTTTAAACTCTGATTTTGACAAATCTAGGATTTAGATGTCAAATCCAGGAATACTGTTGTATATTAGGCAAAATACGGGGATATTGGGCTGTCACGCGACAGGCCCTTCCCAAATTCTGGAAGGATCGGTGATGTGTACAAGATAGGCGTACACGAAGAGCATAGTTTATATAAGTGTGTGTTTGCTTTAACAAATCACCATTTTACCGCTCATCCTCTTGGTGTTACTTCGGTAATTGGCTCAGCTGCGGACTTCTAGGGTCATAAAGTCATTAGCGGCCGTAAAGTCATCAGAATACATCGCTGCAAACATTTCTGAACTCATGCATTCTTTCAAATGGAAGCAAAGAGGCTCTTATCTCCAGAGATCTAAATCTGATTGCAACGCAAACTAACAAGGGGTCCAGAAGTATTTCGAATGCCACAAGAACATGAAAGTGAGAGCCTAAATTCTTGTTCTGAGAATGAGACTGATAACAGACTGCACAGATAACATTTTTAATGTATTCATTATATTCGGATAACTTTTGTAATTACATTAATAAAGTGGATATCATTCTTTGAAGTTTAATTTAGAAAGCACCGTGTTATCGGCACGTAATAAACCTCGTGTATCTGTCCTCCTTCTTTTACTACCATGTCTAGAGACTCCTATTAAAAGCTTTTACAAATATTTCTCCGCTCAGTTTAATAGGATTTTTACAATATCATTATACATCCTAATTGGGTGATTAGGGTTTTTACACCAATTATAGAAACACAGGGTGACTAACTGCAACTATGGCAAGTTGTGTAATAAAAATGAGATAATCTTCATCACAGAGTGATGAAACCCAGAGCAGAGTACCAGGATAAGGCATCACAGCCCAGAACCAGAGGATCGGCCTGCTGAGAAGAGGACTAGGATGCTCCAGAATCCACAGGGAGAAGTGTTTTACACCATCCCTTCCTCTCTGTTTTTCAATTCCAAGGGACAAAAAAATAAGTTCTGCTGCAGGACTTTTCTGTATCCAAACCTTCTATTGCCAGTTCCAGGTCAGTAGCTTTGGCCAACCATTGCATTTTGCACTTAGTGAAAGGACTGGCTCAGAACCGGGACAGTTGTAAAGACCCCACTTCCATTTTCCCGTTGCTTTGCACAGAAACCCAGATGTTGATATGTTTAATTTCATAAACATGAGGGCTTTTTAATTATTTCCCTCAGATGGGAATGGCAGTTACAAGCCAATTCTAGCGACGCGTGGCAGAAAAATTCAAGTTCAGCACAACTAAAAGGATTACTTTGTCTTAAAAAGCTGAGAATAGATTGGGGTCACAGAATCATAGAATCCCTCAGGTTGGAAATGACCTTCGAGATCATCAAGTCCAACCTCAACCTAACCATACTTACCCTAACTGATGAAGATACAGCAGATGATGAGGTTTTTGTGTTTCGTAGTCTGGTTCCTATCCCTAAGCTCTGGGTTCTGCTCTGGCTTTGAAGGCCTTCCCACCAGTTAGTATTATTCTACCATGCACAGGCTAAAGTTAACTCTGCACAGCAAAAGGGATCATCTCTGCCTCTTGCACAAATAGCTTCAGACAGGAGGAGAGAGATCATCCATGAGGTACAATCACGTGGCACAACTGGGAGCGTGAAGTCTGAAACCCATTGCTCATAATAGCTGCGCCAGCAACTGGTATCCCAAAATGAACTGAGGCAAAGGGCAGCATTTCCTCTGCTAGCTTTGCTCAAATGAAGCACTGCAGCCCTACCCCGGGCTGTTGCAACAGGGACAATCCTGCCACAAAACGTGGCTCTTTTAAATTAGATATTCAGTGCTTGTGAAAGAAAATGGTGAGAAAACAGCGACAAAGGCAACTGCTGTTTTTAAGGAGGAAACAAACGTACTTAACCAACCATTCACAGAATCCTTAAGAGTTGCAATGGGTCTATAAAGGTCATCTAGTCCAGCTCCCTGCAATGAACCAGGACAGCTACAGGGTCATTCCCTTTGTACCATCCCTGATTCATAACTCCATCAATGAAGTTACAGGGTCATAATGTCCTTTTGTACCCCCTGCATTGAAGAACACCAGCTGCCCTTCAGTTTGCACACTTCATTTCCGAGCCTGCCATTTCTTCACTAGTCTCTGGTGTGCAGTACTGTCAAAGGCTTTTTGAAAACCCAACCAGGTAGTTTGGTTTTATCAGGGTGCTTCACTGACACCTTCCTCAGACTGCAGGTCAGGGAGGCGGGATTTTCCATTGGAAACTCTTCCGAAACACACCGATCTCCTCTGTCCATTCCTTCATTAATCTGAGTTCACTCTCTTATGATCGAGACCGATCAAGAAAAACATACAGGAAGATCACCACACCATTAACGAGAATGGTGTTACATTCAAAATGCAGTAAGTGAAACTGTCACCTTGCAGATCCTCACAATGCCTTGTAAAGACATGTTTACCAGAGCTGAGGACTTCAGCGGCCATCTGGTTATAAGGAGTTAAGAACCGCCACAACGATAGAAAGGAAAAAAGTAATGAGAGCTTGATGGCCTTTTTTTCTTGAGGGCAAAAGCGATGTGTGTGTCATACCTAACTGCCGCTTGGGAAATGAGTAACCAGGGCTGCTCTGAGAACACCAAGCGCTCTGTGCTGCTCCAAGGCAGGTGACAGCAAAGGTACAGGAAAGGTCGCCCTGGAGGTGCAGGTCAGAGCTGCAGTTAAGCTCAGGAACTGTGACAGAAGCAGTGCTATGAAAATCAACCTCAACTTGAGATAATTAAACATCTCCTGACCTCTTCTGCTGTGCTCCCAGTTGACAGCTCTGTGCACAGGGCGGACTGAAGGGAGGAATTAAAAAAAGAAAACAATGCATCTCTGGACCCACTGCCAACAGCTTCATCTTCATCCTGCATCTCACTTTATCACATCAACACACACACACAGATGCAAGCTTACATGTTTCTCAAAGTGACTTTGCTTACTCCGTTACCCATTTATCTGCCAAGCAAGCACTTGACTCAGAGTGACAGCTCAAAAACTCTGCCCCCTATTACTTTTTCTTGTTGAGTAGCATTTGCCATACCAGCAAGAGAAAATTCACTCCAACATTTCATCAGCAATATATAACACTGGTACAGACATTCCAGCAGAAGACAAGTTCAAACTGCTGGAACCTGCTTTCTCTAGGTCCGGACTTACCTTCTGTCCGTCCTGTTTTGTGCAAGCTCACATAAGACGCCACTAAACATTTCTTTTGTTAACTATGTAAGATAGTTCAGGAAAGCTCTGCATTTTTAACCACTCTTCCTGTGCACAGTAAGCCTGGTTATTGAAACAAGTGAATCGGCCTGAGTAGCTCTGATAGTTAGATGGCCTGAGAATACCTGAATGTTAGATGTTGTACTGAGGGACACGGTTCAGTGGGGAAATATTGGCAGTAGGTGGATGGTTAGACTGAATAATCTTGGATGTCTCTTCCAGCTTCAGTGATTATGGTTCTATAATACAGCAGTCCACTAGAGCTCAGCATTTTGATTTAACGTGACAGGACATATAACACAAAAGCAAATTTCATCTAAGATGTGCAAAAGGAAATATCTTTCTTTTGACCACCACTCCGATGTTTCCCTATTGAGGACAGCAATATCCTGTTTGCATGCTCCACCCACACAACCTCCTGGATCCTCAATTTGCAGCAGAGAGCAGTCAAAGCTGCCTGCAGCCCCAAACCAAAAGCAATCAAGCTCATGTACAGGCAGGGAGTGCAGTTGTTTGCCACTGCTGACAGCATCACTGTCTCCCAGACTACAAACATCCCCACTCCCTCAATCATCTCCTTACCATGTCCTCTCAAAGAGTCTCTCAGTGACCCAACAGGTTCCTGACACAAGGACAGAAGAGGGGAAGAAGCACACGCTGGCTGCTGCTTTCACACCTGAACCAAGTAAAAAAAATCTAAAGAACTGCACATTCAGCAGTTCTACTAGTGGCATCCATAGCAGGACACCACCTACCTGGCCGGTTAGCTACAATGCTCAGGCATATCCTTAGTGTAATAATAAACTGAAGTTTAGCATACTCATCTTTTGAAAGGACAGGCAGTGAAAATGACATGTGAATCTGATGCCAAGGTGCTATAAGACAAAATGAAACAAAACCCAGAGGTATTCCAGCTCTCAGAAGTCACACTGTCTTCCCACCTTCATTCTGTTTGTATGCTGCATGCATCCCTTCTCTGTTCCTATTAGAAAGCATAAAGAAGAGGAAACTTATCATTGAAAATGATAAATGCCGCTGTTGACACAGCTGAGAACCAAAGATAGGCTGTTACCTCTTTTTACAGCTGTATTTCCATTTCTTGTGACTACAGTAAAACACAAAGGCTGGTAACCTTCCTGCAGATAAGCCAAACCCAGCAGTCCTGTAAAAATATGAAATACTGACATACAGGAGAGCTTAGAGAAGGCTGCAGTTAACATACCAAAGTAAGAATACATTCCATCCAGTTAACTCCTCCAATGATCACAGCAAACAAATAATCTGAGAAGTCTGGGTACAGACTGGGGATTTCTGCATTTTCTATGAAGTTTTAAGGCTGCTGCCCACAAAAGACTCATCCTCAACAGCTATTTTGAACTGTATAAGCAAAATATTCCAGTACTGGATGACCAGCTTGACTTTGGTAGAAATTACAGCCTACACTATGAAGTCAACATACACAAACACAGCAGTTAAAATACATTTGGCCAGTTGTTACTTCTTGATACCCACAAGCACAGTTTAGGAAAGCCATGCAAACGAGTTGTTTACAATTGTATTTATCCCCCTCAACCTTCTCTTTAAATGCAATACCCAACTATCCTCCATGTTCTCAAAATGTTTGGCTCTCTAACACCGTTCCCATCTTTGAAATTATAAGAAAGGTTTTCCCCTCCTCCCCCTTTTGTTAGAATTCATGACAGCCCTTCACATAACGTAGCAGGTGCTGAAGAAAAATGCTTTTCTATTAAGCCAGGAATGTCACTACTTGGGTCGTGAGACAGCAGGCAGACCTTCATCATTTTTGCAAAAGCCCTCTCCGGGGAAAACCCTCAGTACATTTTATTTCCACACTATCAACTCACTCTTATCACAGACCATAATTTTTCCAAGACAGCCATTTGAGTAAGACTTCAGCTGAGCTGAGGAAACACAAAATTAGACGTTCTCTACTAATAAAGTGTCAAATGCAAGTTAAGAAAAAGAAGCGTACCCTGCTATTCGATTAATACTAATTCCACTGCAGATCCAGGAACCAGGTGCCATGTTTTTACATAAGCCCTCAAGGAACTGTACACTCTGAAAATCACAGTGCAAAAAAATGGACGGGAACGCTGAACCTAAAGCGGCAACAGAAGACAGTCACTAAAGCTGAAGTACAGGCAGGTTTGTTGGCATTGCAAGGAATAGCAATTCACCTCCACACACACAAGCAAAACCTAATCCCTATTGCACTTTCATGGCATTAAGTTCTTATTCTTTTATCAGGAAAAAAAAACAAAAGTAGAATACCATCTTTCTCTTCTCAAACTCATACTTGATTATTTATTTTATAGCAAGATCATAAAGAACAGAACTAAACAATCAAACTAAGGATGTTAAAGTATTTATTTTAAGAACATTGATAAAAAATAACATATCTTCAATACTGTACATTTTTTTGGTAATACACAGAAAGGATGTTAGCTAAACGGCTGGTTAACAGACTCCTTGCTTGTTGCATTATACTGGTAAGCAAGTAAAAATGCCCAATGAAATACCTCTAGGAAAGGAGGAAGTAAATCACATTATGGAGAAGAATAAAAGGTTAACAAAATGCTTAGTACGCAGTGTCCAGCTGGGATGGATTTAACATTCTCCACAGTACAGCCTGCACGGTGTGGTGTTTTGTGTCTGTGGCTAAAGCAGAGCTGATAACACACCAATGCTTTGGCCTTTGCAAAGCATCAGGGTTTCTTCTTCCTCCCCCCCCCCCCCCCCCCCCATCCACCCCCACCAGCAAACAGGCTGAGGCTGTGCAAGAAGGTGGAAAAAGAAGTGTTGGGACAGCAGATGCAAGCTGACCAAAGGGACAGTCCACGCCACATGACATCACGCTCAGCAATAAAACCCAAGGGGAATGTGTTTTGGTGGGAGTTAGCTGCTAAACAGACTGCATCACCTTCTTCCTTTCTTTTTCCCCCCTCCCTCCTTCTGCTTCCTTCACTTACTAAACTGTCATAATCTTGACCTACAGGTTTTCTCACTTGAGCTGTTCCCATTTTCTCCCTCATGCACTGCAGGAAGGTAAGCAAGCACATGAGCAGGCTGGGTTCAAATCACCATGCTCACTCCATGACAACTACAGAACACCGGCGACTTACAAAACAGCATATAAAAGAAGTGTTCACAGAGGCTGATGCTCCTCCTTAATCATAGGCACAAACACACCCAGCCACATTCCACATTCATTTCAAAAATTACCTTCTGCCAATTTTGCTAACCAAATTTCTTTTTCAAAATCAGCGATTTCCACAATTGCACTTAATTACTCAAAAACAAATAAGCTCCCCTCATTAAGCCCTTAGACAGCAGTTTTGAAGACCATTTTCCAAAGGCTAAAAAAAAAGAAAACCGCTTTCATGTTCTGGTGGTACATAAGAATGTGCCTGCTGTAGTTTCACCTACCCTCAGTAGCAACATCAGCTATTTTTGCTGTGTGAAGCTATGCTCCCTTGTTGCCTTCTATTTTTATAAAGCAGATGCAATAACGAAAAATCTTTATTTAGGAACACAAGAACAACGGTTTAGGTGGCAGTTGATGGTGAATTTAAGTACATGACCGTGACTGTTAACCATCTAAATCAGGTAACAGAAGACAGTTTTAAGAGGAAGAAGGTAACATTTCACAGACATCAATATGATCAGAAATCACTTGTACAAACAAAAACTACTTATAAGAAAAACAGTTGCATACAGATAAAAGATAGAGATGTGTATTCTATGAAATCTTCACCCACACCTAAGTTTTATAACCAGCAGGAGGAGGTGGGGAACCATCTTTGGAAATAAAAGACAAACTCAAAGAGCAAATGAAAATATGCAACAAAGGATACCACCATAAACCCACAATCTTTCTGTATTGTGGAGCTACATCTCCAAAGGAAGGTCACAGCTTTACTCATTCTCAAATCTGCTGTATGGATTGTCAGATTCCTGGAGAAGACCTGCAAAACAAACGAAATGATAAATGCAGTTTTGTTTTATCATGAATGCTTTATCATAAACATTGCTCAGGCTTGTGTCGGCAATCTCATTACAATTGATAACTATATATAACAAAACTAAGGAACTTTTGCATTGTAAGAGATGGTCTATCACTTCAACATTCAAGGAAAATAATAAACTGAAAGTTCTATTAAGCCCACTTAATTCTTGGACTATACTCATGAATGGATATTTCATGGTTTAACAGAGAAAATATTTCCACAAGAAAAGTCTTGCGGAGAACACATTTCTCATTTATGAGGTATTGTCCACAGAATGCATCTCAAAGAGACAGGCCTACAAAACCTAAGTACAGAGCTGGCTCAGGAAGAGCAAATTCAGACTAGTCAGTTTATAAACTCAAGTTATATGACCACAATCCTTTCAGATATACGATGCTGCTATTATGTCTTAACTCTACTTCAAATATGCACAATCATTCATTATGCCCAGCCATTTAGGGCATTTCTGCAACAGGACAACAACCTCCAGGAACAAACAAAGATCACCCCTACATTAAATAAAACTACCAGGGACCAAAACAACAGCACCACTTAATCCAAGTGGCAGCGTGTTTCCATCATGAAGACTCTTGATGTTTTAACCAGAATGCTGTCAGAAAACACTGAAGCCACCCAATTATACTGAGTGACTGGATTTGCATATCATCTTCTTTAAAGGTTAGTTTGAGCAATCACTGTTTCATACAGCAATTATTTCAAAGGGATTTTAAACCACACACCAGATCTGGGCTAGGCAGAAGCACATACTGAAAATAAGGAGTCCTATTAAGAGTCGAGAGGCTGACCTGTCATTGTGAAAGAGCAGGACAAGTGCCAATCTCTTTCATGCTGATGTTTTTTTAACTGCTGTCTGGTAAATCTGGTCGCATCTTCTCTAGCTCATTTATTTGTGATACAGGTGAGAAGCCAGCTAAGCCAAACAGTCCCAGTTCACCAATATTCACACTCACAACAGTAGAAAAGAGATTACGGCCAGAGAGTCATCAACCAGTCTTGTAGGAACTCCTCATAGATCTTTTATTCAGAAGTACTGAAGGCAGACTATACTTCACCGCCTTGTTGCTATTCTTTCAAACTAACAACACATCTTATGATGCCAAGCAAGCAGGCATGCTTGATTATCTTATATGTAACTGCAACTGAACCTGATAGGGAACAGCAGTATTAAGGAACATGCACACCAATTCCTATAATAATTCTAATTACAAAGACTTCAAGCAGACCATTTCTAAGAAGTTAAAACAGGCCCTCACATCTAATGACTGTTAATTGTTTAAGAACGGACCAGTCACTTTGTAAAGCTTTGATCAGGTGAAAAGAAGACCCAGTTACCTGATAGAGTACCTTGCCTCGAAGGCAATACCCCTTTCTCATCATTCAGAGAAAGCCATTTTTAGGCATTTGTGCAGGAATTAATCAATGGGATTTTGAGACCTCAATTTTTTTTTCCTATTCTTTAAATCTGTAGAAGGCAGTGCCACTCAGTAGCCAAGGTGCCAAAGGCAAGAACAATCTTTCACAAAGCAGCAAGAGGTGGTGCCAGACACCCTGACAAAATAACTTTGGAATAAAAGGGATAACCTCAATTTTGAGCTTAACCACATAAAGGCCTCATAAACAGACAAAACCACAAAGGTAATCAAAGAAGCAAGTGCCTTGTTGAGTTGCCTTGACCAGTAAGTGTCATTGACCTGTTACAGCTACAAAACACATATCAAAAAACATTATCATCTCCCTGAAAAAGGACGTATATATAATGTATACACACCTATAACTCTGCTGATTTTACTTTGTTTGTGTATCTTTATGTAAATAGTTTGGTAAGCATTTATAGTGTCTTTCCTATAATTCAATCTAAACAAATACCCTCCAATGTATTCAGTGCCAAGTAACACAGTAAAACCATAGAAACGTTTCCTTACAGCTCAAATAGCTGAGAAGCAATGAAGTGGCGTTCCACATCTAGTACTGCCAACTTCCAGTTAATCAGAGGAAGGTACACTTCATATATCATTTTTAAGAAGACAAACAGTCTTCTACTTGCCTTCCCCCAACACACTCAGCCGAGAGCCACTTCACACTAGTTCTGATAGTTCAAGTGAATGAGTCATTTCTGTTTGTTATCACAAATGCATTTCTTTGCAGTGCGTCTTTTAACATTATTAAACTAACAGGTTTGATGATGAGCAGATATATTTTCCACATTTTAAGTTAACTTCAAGTTATCCGATCTGTTTGTACAGTACCGGAACTAATTGCTCAGGCATTAAAAACTGTGGATGAATACCAGGAAAGAAGGTACAAGCCCTCCTTCTGAATGAGAATAATTACACTGGTTGTAACACTAGATAAACTATAGAGCTTAATCTTGCTCTCAGATATGCATCCAGGGTTAAAGTTTCTTCAATCTTCAGTATTTTAAGTAGGTTATTAGATTGCATTAAGTGAGAAAAGAGAGAGAGCAACTCAGCACTTGCACCAGGTCTTAGCAAAGATGTTGTCTCAGGCCCCAGTAAGTGGACAAAAGGGGAGTCACATGAAAAAAGCAATATGACAGAAAGCTACTGTCAGCTGCCACAGCTGCTCTTAGCCACGATACTTACAGAGGAATTGCAAGCCTATGCTAATTGGATAGCATGTTCAGTGCAACTGAAGCTCACAGACTGCCTTGAACCAGACATGAAGGCTATTTACCATTTAGCTTAGGAGCAACTACCCAACTTGTAATTTATGCTCACAGGCTCAAAGCAGCTACATACTTGCATGCTGAAGAGTCTTGTTTGCAACACAGTCCTTTAAACATTACTGTAATCTTAAATATTGATGTGCAGGACACTTATAAGAAGTTCTTACAAGAATAACAACTTATCTTCATTACCAGATTACTATTTGACCTACTTATCAGTATTTAAGTAGGACTAGGAAATTTGAAAGGTTAATTGTCAAACATTTTCCCTCAGTTTGTATGAAATAAGGCCTCCCACTACATATTGAATGTCTACAATTACCTTGTCATTTCATAAGTCTTCCCAGCATGTTCATTCATATTATATATACCATGCTAACTACGCAGCTTCTCACCCTCATCACATACCAGCTGGAAAACACAATGAAAAGAAACACAACACATTGTATACACCTCAAAAATTGAGCTGGTTTCCTGAATGCTGCATATCTTCATTTCCTCTTTAACATCCAAATGAACAACCCTACTCTTAACATACAAACTAAACAGCTTCAAGTGTACAGCAATACAAGTTTCACTGTTCTACCTCCAGAATGCTAAACAAGGTCAACATGAAGAATGCACGCCAAACAGGAGGAACATTTGCTGAGATGAACTACTGAATATAAAAATCAGGGTGTCACATCAAATAAAAGAGACAGGAATATGTACCACTAAATTAGCTACCAAAACCTTTGTGGTATTGAAGTAAGTGGTTTGGAAGCCCAAAACCATGGAAAGCAATCGCTTTGTAAAAACAGAGATATAGAATCCTTCCACGAATACCAGGCAAAATCCCAGGAAAAAAATAAAGCAGCTTCTTACTAATGCTATACTGAACGTACAATAGCAGCAAATTCAGCAGCAATTAAGTTGTTGTTCCTTTGTATGTTACACAAGCTGCAGAGTACTCTGAATTCTACTTTAAAATTTTCTAACAGTCAACATATAATTTGTGTAATCATATTGCATTCACATATGTGAGCTGAAATGAGCTGAAATGTGAATGAAATGAGAAATACTATCAAATTTTCCCACAAAGAAAGAATTCAAAGTGTGTATTCCTGGTTGCTAAAGCTCTCTATAGCTTCCTAAGCTCCCAAAGGACTGTGGCTAGAGTGACACCTGCAATGCATTATAAATGCGTAATTACCATTTAAATGGGGTAATGAAAGCTGGTGGATGAAATGGGAAAAGGCATTCCCTTAAAGCCAACCAAATACTGAAATTTCAGGCATGATCATCTTAATCTATAGAGTCAGGTTAACAAAGTCATTGTCATTCTGACACTCATCCATGCCTACTTAACTGAGAATCATCTCTGCAGTGCGTAAGAGTGCAAAATAATCTAGTGTCTCCGTAATTATTTGCAGCAATTTTTATTAGATTATGTTTAATATGCTAACATATGTATTTGCTAGACAGCTAAAAATGAAGACAGAAGATTAAAGGTTATAGCAGGACTTACTGCATTGTCTCACTGACTTATTATGACAGCCACGTGTCTGCATGTTATCAGAATACAAGCTGTACAGATCAGTGATGATACTTAGGAATTGCTGAAGTTAAATGTTTTGTCTTTCTCTTTTCTTCAGTCACGTGCCTCCTTTCAGTATGTTCCAATGATTCACACAAGAGTTCAGTTTTCCTTTAGGGCATACAATGAATTATTGAAATACAGGCCTTGAACATATCTGGTAACACCAATGAATCTCTGACTTCACAATAAAGCAAAGCTGTCAACAAATAAACCTTACATAAAAATTTGCTACTGAAATCTGACAGTTAAATTGTGGTCTTTTGTGGGTAAACTGCCTTGCAAAGTCTAACTATGTGAAGGAACAGACATTCCTAACTCTTCATGACAAAATACACCTTCCACTAACAAAGAATGCACGAACTTGTTCCTAAATACATCACTGACAGCCTACCATGCTTCAGCTGAGGAGCAAAATGACACTAACTCTCAGGATAGATACAAGCAGGATTCTGAATTTGGTATACGTATCCCAGAGGCACTGAATCACAGCCGTCTTCTTCAAAAAACTCAAGTAGTGCAGACAAGATCCAACCAAGCATTCCTGAAGTTAAGCACTGATGAGAGAAGTGCATCTTCACTAAGATGTATGGCCGTCCAGAGACAATCAAACTAAATCTCACAACCAGAATATAACCGAACACATCTATTTGAGATGTCGCTTAACCCTAGTGTGGTGCTTTGATATATGCTAAAGTCAAAGTCAAGTCCTAAGGCTGTTGATTATTAAAAAAAAAAAATAATAATAAATTAATTTTAAAAAGATTCAGACCTATTGAATCTGATCCTACCTGCCAGCCACAGTTCAATTACCCTAAAAACACTACAGGACTGGAGATCACGAATTCTTCTCTCGACAACATTCTTCAGCTTAAGCTTCACACTGATTTTTTCCTCTGTTCCAGCAGAGCGTACTTCCCAGGGAGAGAACTCATACAGACCAACAGAACTACTTCTGAATCAGCACTGCACATTCATGGAGGCATTGCCAGTCTCTGCCAATCAGTTTAAGAGGAGGATAAATTAACAGTTTTGAGCGACTCTTCAGACCCCTGGAATCACCTTCTCTGACATTATAGTAATTTGCATAATAAGTGCAGGACAGTTTTAGCATATCTGTCTCTGAACACACAGTACTATTAACCCAATGAGCAAGTCAGACGAAAGGACTGACAGGCCTAGATAATATAAGTCTCCTATATGATACCGCAGGTCCCACGGCCTTGCAAAATGCATCTCCCACTGGATCACAGTTCCACTCAAGAAACAAACCCCAACAATTTGAATCACAATGTGAGACTACATTCCCCATCATTTTACTTCTTTTTTTAAGCTTGATTTAAAAAGCCTGTTATTTTCTAGCCAGTCTGCCCTCCATCAGTAGCCGTAGGTCTGTTTTGTTGGCTTCAAGAATTAAAACAAACAAACAAACCCAGTACTCCTAGGGAGATGCAGAAAGAATTTCTTACAATATATTTAAATGTCTATCCCAAGTAAACAACCCATTCAGCACATCCACTCTCAACCAGTTGGAAAATCAGCTCAAGAAAAGAACAAGAATGTAACAGCAATGAGATCAGGTGTTCAGGTAGCAGAAGATACGTGAGCAGGAAACCAGGTTTGATTAGTTCAGCAGCTCATAAAGCAGCATGCCTCCACTGTGAATTCTAAAAACAACTAGGAGGAGGGAAGAAATAAATGTAGATACTGAATATCGAAATAAGGATACCACCTACCATACTTCTTACGTATTTCGTCATGCTTCTGTTTTCTTTCATGTTTCCTGCAACAAATAAAGGCATCAGAAGAACATTCAGACTATTTTAAGCTGCAAGCAAAATGATCATTAGTTAAAAATAAGCAATACGTTTTAAATAACTATTTGTCAGGTATGTATCTTAAAGATAGGATTCTCTGTAACTTCTGACTAACCAATATCATTGCTACAAACACATTTGCAAGCACAACAAAACAATTTTTTTTTTAATGTAAGTAGCGTACCCAGATGTATGTATATATACACACACACAGGAATCAAGGAGCAATAGTAGAAGACTCCCTAATGCTTCCCAGCTAGGAATATAAATGTAGTATTTAGCTGCAAAGACAATGTGCTTCAGAATCATGAATCAATATAATATTTTCATGATGACCAGTAAGGAATTTTAAAAGGAAGCCATTTCTCAGATAATTTCTTTTAATTTCAACAAAAGGATGACCTATTCTGCTCTGTTTAAAAAAGCAGGAAGCTCCTACAAGGCCATTTTGCTAGGAGGATCCAGGTCCTATACATTCTGAGGACATGAAATTTGACAAAAGATTGTTCTTCTAAATAAAAAAAAAGCATCTACATCAAAATTCAACTCAATTAGACAAGTTGTGAGTTTCTTCAATTTTAATTTGCACATATTCAGCAAAGAGCTGTTAAGCATTGACAGCTTAATTTACCGAAGATCCCATCTGCCCTGTGCATATTCCACCTTCAAACAACTCCTACTGCTAATAAGATTCCGTGTGTTCTCAGAAGCAATTGTCCTGTTTCTTGTGGATCTGAAGGGTTGAATGGGCCTCTCCCTGCAACTGCACTTCTGGAAAGCTTGCAGATAAAGCATGATGATAAAACCAAACAGACTGACTCAAAATCTTCCACGACTGTTTCCCTAAAATACAGCCTCCTTTCTGTCCCTTCCTGACAGAAAGGGAAACAAAGCAGCCTGGCCAAACTGAAGGGGGGAGGAGAAAGAAAACGTAGAGATCAGGGTGCCAAGATGAAACTTGGGTCTGAAAGGCTGAAAAGAACAGGAAGAAGAACGAAGCTTACCTACTGAGGGTAAGCTGATGATAGGATTCTTGCTTTCTGTGCTAGGAGGAAGAAATGTGAGGCAAGGGATATCTCTGGAAGATAATGGAATGATTCTGCATAAAGCAGTCTTACACATAAAGCCACTCCTTACTTCTGCACAGTTTCCACATGACATCATATGTCATTACCTCAGACAAAGCATTTTGGGGTTTTTTGTTTGTTTGTTTCTTTTTACTGATGGTACTCACATATGTGATTGTTTTGTCTGTCCTGGCTAAAGTAATGGAGAATGACTGCTGCAGTTTCAACTGAAATCTCAGCACGCAGTACTGAATCTGATCTGAACACAGAAAGTACTAAGTATCAACAAAAGAACTGGGACTGGAATCAGCTTGTGCAAGCCTTACATCTCAGAAACTCTTTAGGAAACCTCTCTAGGCTACTAAAAAAATATGTGATGTTCTGAAATCCTTACATTTACCCATCTGATGGATAAAACTATTAATATTTGGGAAACATTCAAGCTTTGACAGGCACTACCATAATAGCAGCATCCATGATGGAATTCACATACAATAAATAAGGCTTAGGTACAAACTGAGAAGAGTCAGATAAAATTCTGAGCAGGCAGTCACTGAATCAGACATCCAAAGGTGGAGTACTGTTAGCATCTTACACTCTCATCAATACAGTGCTCCAAGTTGGTTCTCTCTTTTCTTAGCACTATTGCATTATTACACCAATTACCACATGTTAAATCCTTGGCTCTTCATACAATTTGCCCTCAGTGCTATAAACAAAGAAAGCATTTTTCCTGATAATATTTTTTCCTGGTAACTTTTCCTGGTAACGATCCCTTACAATAATCCTATTATAATTCACAGATCAAAGAATCACAGCATGACCCAGGTTGGAAGGGACCTCAAGGATCATGAAGCTCCAGCCCCCCTGCCTGGCAGGGCCACCAAACTTTCACATTCACTAGATCAGGTTGCCCAGGGCCCCATCCAGCCTGGCCTTGAACACCCCCAGGGACGGGGCATCCACAGCCTCCCTAGGCAGCCTGTTCCGGTACCTCACCACTCTCCTATTAAAGAACTTCCCCCTAACATCCAACCTAAATCTTCCCTCTTTCAACTTAAAACCATTTCCCCTTGTCCTACTATTATCGTCCCTTTCAAAGTTCAATTATTCTCCATATTTAACTATCTGTAAATAAACTATAATCCTTTCTGGTTTTATTCCCTACATGTTGTCTTCCCTTACACAACCAAAATACCCTTGGCAGCTTTTCTCTCAAGATATCGGTGTTTTCCTTTGGTTACCAACTTCTAACATAAATCATGATTTACAAAGCTAACAGAGAAGTACCATGTATTTGCAGCTGTAAAACAAGTGTACAAAAAAAGACTCAAAACTTGATGTCATGTTTAAATATGATTTTACATGTTGTAGATAACATGAAGTCAAATAAAGGACTAAAGCTGCACAGTAAGATACCAACTTTCCTTTTTGTGCTTGCAGTTAAACTGAATTCAGGTTTCCTTCCCCTTCTGCTCCTCAGTAAGTACAAACTCTATGTTTCAATGGTCATTTTCAGTCTCCTCAGATACTTCTGTATAATTCCCAGAAACTATGACATAACTAAATACATCAGGTAAATTTTAAAGACCAAAATTAGTACATTCCTCATTATCTCAAGTAACTTTTTAGACACTAATCTAAATGTCTTTATGTGAGCAATAGGAAGCAAGCTGGCCAAGAACATCAGACAAAGAAAAATGTGGTTAAAACGGCAAAAAACAGACCATCAGATACCAGCTGTCAACCACCCTCACTGACCACCACTGTGCTGCAGCAACATTTTTAAGATACTTTCTTGTGTTTCTACTTAACAATATAATAGCGTATTTATAGTTCTGAATTCAGATACTAACATATTCCTGGATAAGAGAAGATCACATTTCCTCTGTAGCTTACTGGTCAAAAAAGACTATTAATGTACTTTAGAGCCTGCTACTAGCAAATCTTTCTCATTCAAGACTCACAGGAAGCAAGTAATAGGCAGGGAGAGGTGTTCTGGCCTACTGCTGGCATTTTTCCACAACCCTACCAAGCCCTGCCTGGGTACAAAACAAGTTTATGTGCTCAGAACACATGAAATACCACAGGGCCGCTGTTAGGTTTTGTCCTGCAATTGGAACAGTATATCTGTTTCATAGACAGTCCCGACACAAACCAGGAAAGAGAGCTGCTGCTCCAAGACTGCAGGAACCGTTCTGGCAGGACAGCCTGCATCCAGTAGTCCTTGTTTCTAGGCTTAGTTCAAGAACAGATTCAGTCTTAGTTCTGCCTTGTAAACTGTCCAGTGCAACAACACTTCCCCTGTGTGCACAGCAAAGTATACATTCAAAAGCATCAGATTTCCTAAAGATTAACTATATTAACAATTTGAAGATGATGCACACATCACAGTAGAAACATTAAGGTACACAGTTATCCCCTGTGCCCCGGTTATGAGCTTTTGCTTTAGAAGAAATACACATTAAGTGTTGATTTAACTGAACATAGCATACATATGGCCTAAATAAGTTTAGCACAACAGGGCACATGGTTTTGACATACAAGAAAATGCTCATATTCCTCACAGGATTCTTTGTGAGGATTCCTTTTAGTAGAAAACCACTTTTCTTTGTTGTTCTTTTATCTCAGTTTCACCAATCCAATTTTCAAAAAGCTAAAATGGACGGAATAACAGTGGAAGGGTGAATAACAAGCATAGCAACTCATCATCTACGTATTGCTGATACTGGGATTTCTGCCTACTAGCAGTACTATTTTGTAAAGGTCAAATCTTGACGTTAGGGTGACAAAGAATGAATAAGAGACGCAGCTTGTCAAGGTTCTTGATGAAAAACTGGGATCCATATTAGCGCACCAGAAGATACAGAACCAACTAGTCTTATCAAATCATCGCAAACAGTTTGCTATCGAAAGAACATTTCATAACTCTGGATGTATACATGATATCAGAAAAGTTATCTTAGAGAATAACTCATCGTGTCTTTTTAAAAGCTTGTTCATAACAGTCAAAGCACAACGACCATCACGCAACTACTTGAAGTTTTCCCTAGAGATTAAAAAAAGGCAGCAAAGGCAACAAAATCATAATGCAAACAATGTAAAGTGGTGTACTTCCAAAAAAAATAAATAAATAAAAATAAAAAATATCAAGAAATAATTAAAAAAAAAGACACGCAGATTTTTTTTTATATGCATTCTATGGTATTTTTCAGTGAGTCTGAGAGACAGAGGAATCAGAGCCCTGAATTTAACCATCAGTAGTTTGATTGTTTGATGTATTTCCTAAGAAAGCACAATTATCAGATGGTACTGGAGGAAGCTCTCAACAGAAAGTTGTAACAGTCTGCTAATAGACAAACACTGACAAATGTTTGTAGCAAGGCGGGTTTGGATATCTGTACTCCATTGTGTTGATTTAACAAGTAATAGAAGATAACAGGAAAACAACAATAATTGGCTATCTGTGAATAAATACTTCCTGGGATGTTTCACTTAGTTTCCTGCCTTCAAAAAAGGCTTTCACCATCAATGACTTATAGGAAAGTTCATGAGAACTAAGTCTACAGATTGACACAACTGTTTCAAACTGAAAGAAAAGATGATAGGACAGAAGAAGGATAGGAATATAATGGAAAATCCCCTTAATGGAACATAAAGAGAAGCATATGGCTAGCACAGAAGCCTGTCACTTACTACAATAAATAGTTAACCTAGTCACCACCGCTAGATCAGCTGTCAGGGTTGGTCTTAAGAACATGCACCCTTTTACAGCAAGACTCAGATTAACAAATTCAGAAGCATCAAGCTGGAATAACTGTACTGCTGTGGCAACATGCTCCATGCCAAGGTGTCAACATGTGGAGTATTCCCATATGAGAAACTTAATGCCTTCATTCAAAAGCTCCCCAAGGGGTCTTACCTAGAAGTAAGGCATCAGTCCAGACACAACCCTCCCATTTGCTCTCGGCTGGCACAGAGAGCTCAGGGTACTTACTCTCAACTTCTCACAGGTTACAGAAATGTCAGCTCCTAATTGAGTCTGTAAATCTCACATTGAGCCTAGCTCTTTCAAAGTCTGACACTGTCAAGGAAACTTCACAGTATCTCTATTGGAGTCTTCATTTAGCTTTGTGTACGCATTCCTTAGAAAGACAGAATACTCTTTTATTACTGCAAGTGTGTAGCTATACACCAACCTGCCAAGACTTACCTCTGAAGAGATTGCAGTCTTCGTTCCTCTCTCTTTCTAGCCAGCTGTTCTTCTTCTTCATCTGGTCTACTAGAAGGCATATGAGGAAGAAAAAGCAACTTCAGTGCTAAACAATCCATGTTTAGTCATTTATGTTCAGAAAGAATTTATAGTCTGATCCAAGACATTTCTTCACAGCCATTTAAAATTTCATTGCCAAATAATGGAAAAGCTTGCAGAATTACCCTTTCACATTTTATTACATCCACATGCTTTGTTCATTATATTCAAATGAGGAACAAACATTGCCATTCAAACTCTACAGGACAATTTAAAGCCTCAGACAGGTTGCAGACCATTCCGGAAGCAGGGATCCTACTTGCTATTTCCTCTATGTGTCGCACCCCATTTAGAGCAAGCTAACTGCACACATACATGCACAGCTAAGTTCACTGTTGCTTCTTGGAAGAAGACTGATGGCTCATAAGCCTTCAGTGTCAGGACAATTTATCTTTCCCAACAACCACTGCTATCCAATCTCAAGTTGCCCTCAGGAAAGCAGCCTGAATGAACTGTCTTGTCAGCTGTCTGCCTTGTTATGAAGTAAGCAAGGACTTATCAGAGTGCACCAGCTATGTGAATCTGGGAAATGCTGAGTCTACATGGTACATCTGAGCTGTGTGTGCACAGATACACCCTACTGAATGCACATACTGAAACTGCATAACACAGTATGAGTTGCAGCATACAACCTTCCCCTGCCATTAGGAAAAGCGTTATGATTTGCTTTGAGAAAGCTTAGCTTCACTTATTCATCAGCTATACCATATGAGAACTGTAAGACTCCAAACCATACACTAAACAATATTTATGTTTACTGCTTGACAGAATTAAATCACAATTCTTCATGGACACATGCCATACTTCTCTAGAGGCTGATAATCTTCCAGAACTCAATGTACTATCTGGAGATGGAATGTTATTAGTATCTGCAATACTAACATAACTGCTAATAGTGAAACACAGTTACAATGCCACACATCTGCAGCAACCCATACACAAGTGAAGCAAGAGTGACATCCAGTGGTTAATTAGAGCATGTCTAATGTTTTAATAACAAAAAACAGAGGTCAGAGCTGGAAATCTGAACTCAATTTTCCCACCTGTTCAATCAGTCTATACGCATTTGAATGCATTAGCTGTTTAAATGCAGCCCACCAATTCAAAATCCACACTGTATTTAATGTACAAATTTTCTAGTCCCTCCATTTTTTTTTACCGTTAGGAAATCTAACTCCATGAATTTTAGGGTGTTAACACTAAAAAAAAAAAAAACAAGTACTCTTTGCTAGAAAACTATGCTAGATAATTTTTTCTGACTAATTCCCCATATTTGCATGTCCAGGATGACTACAGCTTCTATTCATGAGGACCCTTCTGTAAAACTACCTTTCTGGAGACCAGATTATTTGATCTCATCTCCCATGGGTCTTGCAAAATATAAAGCCACCAAATCAACAAAATGATGGCATAGGATTCAGAGAACATATTTATTCGCTCTAACTAAAAAAACATTAACTAATTTATGACTTCTGGACATTGCAAACAAATTAAGTTTTTCATCAAATTCAGAAAGTCTGAAATGAACAATCACTTTTTCAAGGGTGAGGGGTGGATGATCTGAAGTAGTTGAGGAGGAAGTTTATTTTAGCATAGTTTCATGAATAGTTGTATCTCAAGTACATGGAATGAAACTCAAAGTCCAAGCACTTGGTAAAAATAACAAAATACAACAATGCCCTAAAAAGCCAAAGGATGTTGCAGGGATGGAGTCAGACGCTGCTTTCTAAAACATTCTATAACTGTACAGCTGTGAACTCCCAGAAGGAATAGTGATGCTCCTGAAAACCCAATAAATCAACAAAACAGATCTAATACTATACTTCTATAAGTTTTCATTTTCCAATTAATACCTAGCTTTTTGGGTGGAAAAGGAGAGTCCTTGAATCTCAGAAAGTAGAGGGCAAAAGAATTCCTGCTGAGAACAAGTGGGTTTAAAGCTACTAATATCTCAGACTACAGTGTAATAATACATTCTGAATCTTCCTGAAATAAGCTGGACCCCACTTTGACAAGACCTTTAAATCCTCTAAGTGTCAAAAGATTAAGCTTGACACCTTTGGAGCAGTGGCATAAGATGACTCTCAACTAGCCCTCTATTTTTAGAATTAGATGTTACAGCAGTGATTGACGACTTAGCTACTAAAACTGAAGTCTGACACAAATCTCTTTTTTCACAGGAATCAAGCTCTATTTGTTGGCATGTCAGCCACAGGAGCCTACACAGTTCTTCTGCAGAAGAAGCTGACAGATCTTACATAAAATCTAAGGCAGTTTTATGCAGTCCTTGGGGCTTATCAGCACAGGGCTACAGAGTTAGCAATTTCTGCACTGGGATGGATTTGCACTAGGAAAGACCAATCCACCAGCAGAACAGGTACATGCATCTTCAAGGAAAAAAGAATGACATTTTTTCCTCTTTTTTCCTTGAAAGCCACAGATGTATAATTTTTCTCTGGCTTGAAGGACAGCACTAAACAATGCTCGAGTGCATAAAGTCTAACAAAAGAATCAAACAAGGACAGTGAATTACACCTACCTGAAATAGAACAGAAATCATATCAGATCAAGAAATGAGGGCCCACATATTATTCCAAAGCATGAAAGGTACAGAGCTGGAACTGCACTGCCCAGAAACCTAAAACTCTGAAATTTCACTGATGCTAAGGAAAATAATGCAATGCCCCAATAAATGTGGTCTTTCAGGTATTTCACTAGAAAATAAACATTTATCACTACAGATGACAACACTGAGTTTGTGTGCTACCTGCTCATCAACTAATACTCCCTCCCTCAAAAGGATATTAGCCAATTAAAAAAGTAGCCAAAAAAAGTTCTACTAGTTCTCCAGGATCTAAGGGACATTTAATTTCTTCAGTATTACTTTACTTGAAAATAAGTCAGTCATCCTTAATATTCCAGAGTAAAAGAGTAGCATCTTACATTTAGAATATGTTATTGAATTAGCAAACGTAGTGGGATACTGACAACCATCTGACAGACCCTGGAGCAAACTCTGGAGTATGGGTACCAAATATTATAGGACACTGTCACTCAGTCGCTCATATTCCCAACCCAACACCTTTTTTGCTTGCTTTAGAAGACATCACTCATTCAGCAATCACGAGTAGTATTTATTTTGGCCATCTAAATATTTCACTTCCAGTCTTAATAAGGAAGTGCAAAATGTAGAACTGTAAAGCAATAGCTTATTTTAAAAACACATCCGTGATTCTGTCACTAGTAACATCACTGTCATTCCAGCATCACTTCCACTCTCACTACCTGTCACAAATACCTTTTTGTAGTCTTTCTAAAACAAATAAAATAACGTGAACCAAAATATGCTTTCAAACTATAAGACTCTTAATATGTTGGAATGCAAATGGTTGGAGTTTTTGCTTTGTTTCTGGTGTGTGCATCAGCAGGTAGGGAAGACCAGCAGCCAAAGTTAGTAAAGAAAACAAACACACATACTTACCTCTTGAAACGTCTCCTGCAGTAACAGCAGTAACAGCAACAGACTGCTATGGACACCAGAATGATTCCAGCTACTACAGCTATGGCAATAATTAAAGCCTCAAAGTTTACTGAAAAACATGAATACATTTAACTTGTTAAACTCCAGCATTAGCATTAATCTTTCTGATAGTTCTTTCTTCTACTTCCCAAGCCTTTTTTCAGCTCCATGTACAAAAAAACCCCACCAACACCTTACCCCAATCAGAACTCCATATGTCACATTAGAATCTTGTTACTATGTATTATCTACACTGAGGAGAATTTTTAATTCCAATTTACATATTCAAAAGTATTACAACTCATTCTGTAATCCTTTATATTATAACTATCTTTTGCTGCAGTTCCACAGTTCTACACTCCCTATAACTACTTCAGTCACTGTACTGTGACCAAAACGAAGCTGTGTAGATATAGCAGCATACATACATTATGGACACAAGCTGTTGAT
This sequence comes from Excalfactoria chinensis, assembly GCF_039878825.1. Taxonomy (NCBI): domain Eukaryota; kingdom Metazoa; phylum Chordata; class Aves; order Galliformes; family Phasianidae; genus Excalfactoria; species Excalfactoria chinensis. Next base: position 121,160,395 of record NC_092826.1, read on the forward strand.
AACGCATTCATATTTTATTCCATAAAAAAGTGTAACTGAAAGTCAGTCATTCGTTTTTGAATTCTGAGAGCCGCAATATTCACCTTTATTTTCAGCAACACTGAGCCAATGCCTGTCTCTTTATTTCATTTGCAAAAAAAAAGAAAATTAAGATGACCATGCTTGCAGATTTAATTAAAGTTTCCTACTAAATCTGAAGGGGAGAGCCTCAATAAGACTTGACCACAGAACCATAGAATCGCAGGCTGCTCTTTGTCTGACTTGCTACTGCAGCAGTGAGTCTGCAGACTGGGAGGGGGCACTGCTGAGACACCTGTCCTGATCCGACCAAAGGATATTCCACATTCCAGTGGTAACCACTGCCCTTCCCCACCCCTCCCAGTGAATTACTGGGGAAAAGCTGCAGCCTCACTTCAGACTGAACATACGTGTAGATACATCCCTACCACAGAAGAAGAATTAGTACCTACTCCAGCAAACTCCCCATCGAGCATTTGAGAGTGAACATAACCAAGATGGTGGAAGAATGCTTCTTACAGGATAATCAATACAAGTGTTGTTGGTGAAACACCAAAGGCACTGTGCAAAACAAACAAACAAAGATTACTGATATTCAGAAAACAATTTATAACAATTAAACAATTAAAAAGCAATTTATAAGCAAGTGCTCTTCTCCACAGAGGAAAGTATAATACAGTATTACACACTGACAGCATCTTGTAGTACGGAACCTACGGAAGCTCTGGCACAACTCCAGAGTAAGCCTAATTTGAATTTTGTACTTGGAGATTATAAATATTTATACAGGTCTGGAATCATTTTGGCGACATATTAAGGTACTCAGTACATCTGAGGATAGAAAGGTTTTGTGTTAATTTTGGTAAATACAAACAATTAACCCAGTAAATCAAGAAGGACGAATGGAGAATCACACAAAGAGACGATTCTCTTAAGACATCAAAAGCGGCATCCACACATTATCACATAACATAAATTACTCAGATTTTACTGTAATGGTAATCTTATGGTAATAAATATTTCTTTTGAGTTAGTTGAGTTTCAGGATTCAAAAGCTCTAACCAAAACCCATACACGTTATTCCTTACTAAACAGTACCTCTAAAATGAAATCCAACAGTGTATCCATAACAATACCAAGTATTCAGAACTTTTTGATAGCGAAGAGATAGAGAAACATGAGAAAATATGCACTCAGAAGATGAACTCAACTATAATCTGATTATTTTGAATTCTAATTCTATATTAACTGAATCAAACGACTACATCTTAGAGTTTGTTTGGATTTTTATCTATTCACTAGAAGTTTTCATTTTTTATCTGCTGCTATTACCTACACAGTTATCAATATGCAACTTCTTCAACTAAAGCAATTTACCTAATTGCAGCAATCCTTCGCTTTCATATTGCTCAAACAAATGCTGATAGCTTTACTTATAGCCTTTTTCTTCTTTAAATGTACATGTGAATTGTTTGAATTAAGTCACCTCTTTCTTCAAGGTTAACAGTGATGCTATTGCAGTAGTTGCCCCAAATCATCCATCATTCTGTCATAGGCACAAGACTGGTTTCCATCATTGGTTTGACAGGTTCAGAGAATAATATATCTGTAACAGCTACAGTGCCTTCAGAGCACACTGACATCTAAAGGACTTTTTCCTCTCTCAAGGTGAACACACAGCTCTCAGCTTAATAAAGTGGTGCTCGTGTGCCAGTTTTGGTCCTCCCAGGCACCAGCCACAGTGCCTATTTGAAGTGACAGTCACACCACTGGTCGTAACGAACATTTAATCTGCAGTGACCAATATTTCCTGTTTCCTACTTTGCATTTTTGGAGATGAAGAGTTCTCTACACAATACCAGGTTTATGATAACAAATACATAAGTCCATCAGCCTACAATCAACGGCTACATTTACCCAAAGCAATTGGGTAAATGAAAGATAAATAAAGAAAGATACATAAACGCTTAAAACAAGCACAAAACAGATAAGTTTGGATATTTCTCAATTTTCCCTTGTGAAAGTTTTGCAGTAATTTATGTAATTGTAGGACTCCTGAAGCAATTCTTCCCAGTGACATCTAAAGCCAGAACTGGAAACACTCTCACACTGCAGCGACGGACACACTTGGACATATGTCACAACTTCCCATGCTACAGAGCTACAAAGGTTTTGAGTCAAGGACACAGAATCAAATTCCACTGATTTACATGTCTTCACTACTACAGCCTCTTTGGAAATCAAACCACTTTGCTATTGTGACCTAGCCTGGAGGTAGAGAGGCCAACAAATCCAAACATCTACAGAGCACTAATACAGTTGAATGCACTGCTTAGGATATATCCAGAAAAAGGCATTTCCAGCTTGCTTCATTCATAGCTAGCTCTCATTGTCTGGATACAAGAAATGCAAAGCATTCTATCCACCCATGAGTCAGATTACTCAGCTCTCCTATAAGGTGGAAATGCAACCAATGCTGCTTGCAAATTAAGGGGAAGAATCAAAACCAGGAACAGTGACTTGCTTGGTGGCATTGTGGAAGCACGCAGCACCCACAGCAATGGGCAGCCCATGTTCTACTTAGTCAGTGCCCTCCAGCCAAGGCAAAGAATTACCCTCAGCAACTGATCACAGAGCACCTGGAGAGGGAAAGTGCAGCATGACAGTTGGAGGGAAGAAGGACATCAAAGGACCACTTCTGACAACTCAAAACCAGACTAGAACCTACTGATCTGGATCTCCTCTTAGTAAGGGTAGTTTAACCAGGTTCATCATTTCTAGAGAACAAGAATAAAAAAAAACTCAACCAAGCAGCCAAGTGAACAATGCACAACTCAGCTTAGTAGAAAGTGGAAAAGCATCAAGTTTCCAGTAAAAAAAAATATATATATAACTAAAAAGATACTTAAAATCTTACCGAAACATTTCTCAAACATTCTTCACAGGACCTCTGGGAAAACGTCGAACATGCTGGAGAAGGAAAAAACAACCACATGTATCACATTTACATGTATCCAGTAATATCAAACATTTCACACGATACTTAGTTTTTTCCCCCTCACACACTACAGGGTACAAGCAAAAATTCTGGCTATGAAAGGGATGCTGTTGTTACAAAATGTAATGCTGCCCCAGCAACTGGAAAAGCAGCTTCGTTCTGCTTTATACACTTCTCTGGGCTGCCTAACTTAGAAGATACGCAGATCTCCCACCAGTTGCGTGTTCCCTTCAAGAGTAGAGAACAGAACACAACTTCTCTCAAGCTAAGGAACACACAGCCCCTCCAATCCGCCTGAAAACAGCACTATGTGTACAGGCACAGAGAACTTAGAAGTTTTCAGATTCAAATGTATGATTTCAAGGCACTACCATAATAACTTCATCAGGAGCAAAAAAAAATTGACAGGCATAGCACTACTACCAACAGCAATACATTTTTAGATATTCGTCAGTCATCCCTTCTATAGTGACGTATGAAATAAGCATTAAGCATCTAATGTGAGGTAAAATGATGAACTGTTTTTACACAGCAAGTCTGGTTTACCAAGAAGCAGAAGCAGCATTTAATAAGCAGAATCATTCTTACCACAGCGTTTTACCAAGAAGCAGAAGCGGGATTTGATAAGCAGTACCACCTTTACTGTTTTACTTAGCATAACACACCTTGCACAGAGATAGCTACAGTATCAAGATCAGATTCTCACAGGGAAATAGATAAAAACTATGACTGTTTACACTCAATTTACTTCTTTCAATGACTAGAACTCTGTCAGCACATACAGGAATTGTAATTACCTTAATTACTTGCATGACCTCACCTACTAGGGAATGTACTCATGGACCTGCGCAGCAACACAGTTAAAGCACACAGGCCCTTCCTTCACAAAATACAGGTACAGTGGAATGCACAGACAAATAACAAACCTTTGTTTAAAAACATGTCCCACATCTCTCCTCCCTAATATGCAGGAAGGCAGCATACACAAAGGGTTGGCTTTTTATTACTACTACTTTTTAAGGAAGACAAGGCTCTGAAACTCTAAGAACTGTGCTGTAGCCTTCAGTTCAGTAACCCTTCCAGAAGGAAGCTCCTACTATTCCACTAAAAACAAAACAGTACAACTGCTCAGGTAGTCAGAAACCTTTTCACACTTACATTATTCATGGATAGTTTGTATTAATTTGTTTTCTAACTATATTCTGAGTTTAAACCACCCATCCCATCTGGTATAGTTAGAAAAAGTACTCTTACTGCCCTTCAACTTTCCTTTTACTCCAGTAATCAAACCTCGTAGAGCATCCCTCTTATAGTGGCGTTTGCAAGCAGAAAACCTTCGTAGCCCTGCTTTGTGCACATCCAACTTTGCTGAACTTCTACAACAAGGAGGAGCACAGCACACCATGTCCTCCAGCCGCAGACTGAAGGCCTCACTCTTCACGATACCATCACTTTGGTAACTAAGCCACCTGACAGCAAGGCCTTATGCTTTACCAATTACTTTGCTTTAGGATTAAAATAAGATTATAAAACTATTCATACGACAAAGCAATTCAGCCATTCTTCTTCATTTTAATCTTATTTCCAGCACTTTTTCCTTAAAGGTCATTGAATCTTCCCGCAGCAACAACAAACCCTGTGCCATGAGCAACCTCCTAAAGTCATGTGGAAATAAAAACACACAAAAAGTCCTTCCTAAGGAACCCTGCTGCCAACTCAGTCCAGCTTTTGTCTCAAAGTTATTTGGTTTGGTTTATGCTTCTATTAGAAAGAGACTGATTAACAGGCAGCTGTCAACAAGTTCCTTCCCTAACTGCTGAGGATCTATTGAGAAACAGACAGTTCCCTTCTTCTGCTGTTCCAGGTCTCACCAAGTCCGAGGTTTCTTCTCAAGCACAAACCCTACCGCAAAATAAACGAGACTCCTCAAAAGAGACTTTAAAAGCAGATGTCACGGTCTACATAGGATACCCGAATTTAATGCAGACTAACCCAACCTTTCGACTCACATCCGCTAACACCACACAGATACAAGGAAGCACTCCATCAACCGCCTTCCACAAGCGGCTACGATATAAACGACCCCAAGGCAACGAGCAGGATGGAATCTCATTCAGCCAGCTTCCTCTTCCTAGGCGATTTCCTCGTTATCAGCGAGGAAACAGCGGAGGCCGCCCCCAGACCCCATTTCCCGTGGCCGCCCACCCGGCTCCGTGCCGCGGGGCTGTCCCGCCCCACCTGCAGCGAAGGATGACTAGGAGGTAAAGGCACCCGCCCCTACACAGGGCGCTTCCGAACGGCGCCCGGTAGCCTCGGGGCGACCTTCGCGCTGCCAGCAGCTCCCACAGACCTTCGTCCGCCCCCTCCTTACCCTGCGTCGGTGCCGGCGGAGTCGCGGTGGTGTGGAACGCCTCGGCCATCCCGGCGCAGCTCCAGAGCAGCACCAGGCCCAACACCCGGAGCCCCCGCACACACCGCGCGCCCATCGCCCCGCGCAGGCCCAGCTGGTGCGGAGGGCGGGCACTGCGCCTGCTCCGTGCGGGGCGCCTCACAGCTGTGCGGTTGGGTTCTGTCAGGTTGTGCGTCCGGCTTTCTGCAGCTGAGCTTTGTTAGCTCCTGGATCAGGAAAGGGGGGTTCGATATTGGGCAGTAGGTAGCCAGGGTACAAGTGCAGGTTCCTTAGTGCTGAATGACTGCTTCGCGTGGGAAACGAATGGTCACAGAAGTACAGAATGGCGGGGGTTGGAAGGGACCTCAAGATCATCAAGTCCAACCCCCTGATAAAAGCAGGTTCCTACAGTAGGACCCCCAGGAAGGTGTCCAGGTGCATCTTGAATATCTCCAGACAGAGAGACTCCACGAGCTCTGTTCCAGTGCTCTGTTACCCTCACAGGTGGAACTTCCTATGTTCCAGTTTGTGCCCATTAGCTCTTGTTCTGTCACCAGGCACCTTTGAAAATAGCCCGGCCCCATCCATTTGACTCCCACCCTTTAGATGTTTATAAGCATTGATAAGATTCCCCATTAAGCTTTCTCCAGGCTGAACAGCCCCAGGTCTCTCAGCCTTCCCTCATACAAGGGATGCTTCAGGCCGTTAATCATCTTTGTCACTCCCTCCAAGAGTGGCCCTGACCATTTCAGTCAGCATTGATGCCCATTGCTTCTGACCCTTTTTCACAAATAAGATGATATTTCGACCACTTTTGTCAGTCATGTCATTATGAAATCGAGTTTTGAGTGTAGAGTGAGCAGCTCTTCACTGTTTGAGTCTTTGAAAACACACTTGAGCCTTTAGGAGGAGTAAGATGAATGTTCTTCAGAGTTTGACTTTGCCACCTCCTCTGTTTTCAGACATCTATTTCAGCTTACTGTGGAAATTAATCTCCCTAAAATCCCCCGCAGTAAGAGATGAGTAGCCCCAGAAAATCATTCAGAGGGAAATAGGCTAACTGCTGGTAACTTGGGTGACTTAGGGAACTGATCTTGTCCGTTGGTTCTAAGGTGGGCTATCAGCCTTCAAAGCTGACATATATCACACCAGGATGGCTTTGTGAGAGATCTGGCAGTTTCAGATTGGAAGGTGCCCTCACCTTAAATGACATTTCAACCCATATATTGAAGAGTTAGTTACATTTCATGCAGCCTATGTCATCTTTGGATTTCTGCCCACAGCACTTGCATTTCTGCTTCTCTGTTTTCAGTAAGTGTTCGAAAACTGAAGTCAAAGTGTGGGTGAAGGCACCATATGCAAACCAAGGTGCTTTTACTTGAACTTAATGTACAACAATAATGATTCATGAGTTCTTCAGCCTTCTTGAGTTGGCTGAAGACCAAGTTTTGCCATATGTTAAGGTTCATAAATCCTTATGCTCTGAAACACTTAGTTTATTTCATGTTTCCATATTCTCAAATCACTAGAAACATGCTCTTGGGATAGCAGATACACGACAAGCATTATCAAAGGTAAAAAACTGCGTAAAAAGAAGTAATTCAATAAACTGCAACTATTGAGTCACATGACAGAGATGTAGAAAGTCATGACACAGAAAAACCAAAGACAGAGTGGTTGCCTTTTCTAATAGAAGACCTAAATTGTACTGAACAAAATTATCAAGTAGAAAATGGAAAACAAAAGTCCTCAGAATAAAATAAGGTGCTTGAAGTATAGCTAAGGTGTGAAACTGTCTTTGGATGTTAAGGACACTTAAGTTTAGATCAGTCAGAAAAGATCTTTTAGGTTTAGCTTTTTTTTCTTCTCCAAGAATATCTGTTTACAGGTATTGAATACTGAAATATCACCTCTAGTTCAGAAAGTCTCTGAACCACACTGCCAGAAGCCACGTGTGATTGCCAAGGAAGATGCATTATTTGAGATGCATTATTTGTTTGCCTCATTCTGACATTTCTTCCCTGGGCATCTGATGTTAACTGCAGTTTCAGGCTAGATGCTGAGCTAAAAGTGCCCTTGCAATGACTCCATATAGCTGTATTCATTCGTTTTCTTCACTTTTTCCCAAACTTCTGTTATATTCCATGTATTTTTTTATTAAATGCACATTAATTGTGTTTGAGGCAAGGTGGAAACCCTCTAGCTATTTTTCTGTATCTTAGCATCAGCTAGTTTTAAATACACAGTGAAAAATGACTTCTCATAAGACAATTCAAGCCAGAGCTTGTAATTTTTCCTTGAAATGCTTCTAGCACGGTAATTCCAAAGAAAGTGTCTCTCAGCTGGAGCAAAGAGTGATGGGAAAAGAGGAAATAAAGGAATTTGCTGAGGGCTCTTTGGAAGCATGGCTATATCCATCTTCTCTGCTCTATCCTTTTGGGGGACAAAAGCGTTAATATAATTTATGAACAGCTTCAGTAATTCTCTCACATAGTAATGAATTAGTTTTTTTCTTGATTAAGTATGAACTCCCTTGGCAGACATAAATTCCCAGAAAATGGAGCGCAGAAGACATGAAAAAGCGTTCTAACAAGCACCTGGGTTTGGAACAAGCAGTATGTATTAACATTATACATAAAATCTCGGAAAATAAACAGATTTGCTTTCCCCCATCATAATTCCCACATTCATTTCAAATGATATCACTAACTTTTCTGCCAGCTCCACAGACACTGCCTGGGAGTTTGAACCAGGTTTCTATGAATGCTGTTTCAGCAGCAGCTCTGGCCGGGGCCCCTTTTTGTTATCTCTGCTCCAGTTCCTGCTATGTGTTAGAATGGCTGAATGAGCCATTCACCCAGTAGCTGGACAAAGGACTGATCTGGCTGTTTTTAGATGGTTTATTTTCCATTATTACCACTGATAACAATCTCAGAAGTGATACAGCAGTTACAAAGTCTGTGTACATTCAGTTGATAGCCTTAGTGACAGGATTACTGCACCACCCTGAGTCTGCCCAGCTTGTCCTATTACAATGTACATAAATAAGTTAGCTGATAAATTCTGTAGGCAATTAGAACGTCACTTTCTTTGCCTGTCTATTATCTTCGCATTTTGGTCTTATAAATATGTGCTTTGGTAAAAAGTATCTGAGCAAGAAGCTGTTTGGTAGGTTGTTTTACTTTGTGCATAGCTGAAACACAAATGTCTCTAGGTTGCAGTTTGGTGGTTATGCCAGCGTTGTCCCCACAAAAGTAGTCTGTGCTTCCCTCTATCTGAATGCTCATATTTACATGCAACAAAAACTATGCTGACAAATACATATCTGCTGTCCTGTAGTGAACTGATGCTGTTGAAAGTCTGTTTTTCAGGTAGATAGTGGTACCCTCTGTCTGGGTCACTGAGCACATGACCAAGTCCTTGTGCTCGTGCAGCAGAGAAGGAATTGAGGGGACACAACTAATACTCCAGGGAGGAAGAAGGACCTCTTTAGTTTTCTTCCACAGGACCAGCTTAAATGCACATTGGTTTGATATTAAGGCTTCATTGAAGCCATGCTAGAAAGTATATACAAGCTCTAGAGCTTTGTTAAAGAAAGTGCTATGATTAAATACCTACAGACCTGAATATGTGCCATCCTTATGAGGATGTTCAGATTGCAATAAATTAGATTTCACAATTCTTTCCTTAAACCGGGAAGTGTTAACAAGGCCATTTTATAGAGGAAAAGCTCCACAAGTTATTCCTCGAGGTCAAATAAAACAGGATTTTGCAGGTGAAAATGATCACCATTCCATAAATAGTCTTCATTGAAACAGAACACATAGAGATCCTAATAGTTCGAAGTAATAAATATCATAAACAGATGAGCTCCTGCAGATACATATTTCATCAGCTATCTTCAGGGATCAGAACAATGCAGTATAGGGACGAATTGATATACTTGAGGTTTTGCAGTTTTCCTATAAATACAATGACCCAACTGAACTTTCAGGCATACCCTGTGATTAAACTGCCTATTGAAAGGTCTTAATAAATTCAGATGTGATTAACTGAATGCTACTGGGGCAATTAAAATAAGCCATTCCTCTCAATTGATGTGGGCCCCTGCTGTCATGGAACAAAGATTTGTACCGACAGTGCAGAGAGAGAGCCTAGAGGTACATTTAAGATCAGTTCAGTATCTTTGCTAAGGGCAGTGGTATGTAGAAGCTGATTTTAATTTGCTTTTCATTGCACAATACTCATGTGACCACACAATGTTTAGGGAATAAATACCCTTTTTAGAGAGTATCTACATAATGACTCCTTTCTCTTGTGGCTATAACAGAGAGATAAAAATGTTAGTCTTGTCAAAAAAAAAAAAGGCATGTAGTACAATTTGTTGCCCCCAGACTCCTGCAGCTCACATTACGTATACAGTTTTTATGGCAGAGAACCAGTTGTGAATATCAGTACCAAGTGCACTACTTGGCAGGATGGTTGATAGTACTAAATTGTCATCTAAGTAAATTATAGTCTGTTGTTAGGTTTATGGTAATACTGCCCCACCCAAAACAAAAAGCCATGTGCATCCAAGTTGACTGGATGTCAGTGAAATCTGGCACTGCATAAACAGCTGTTAACATTCAGTCCTCTCCAATATTTCAAGCAAGAGAGAGCACTGAATTTGCTGTTACAGCTTGTACTGAACAGATTGGTTCCAGCAGGGCTAACTGATTTATTTTGAAAGCCATTGGACTTACCTACCTGGACAAAATTAATTGTTAGGTGCGTATCTTGGATGGAAATAATATATATATTTTTTGACTGAATGTCATCACAAATAAATGGACAGCATTAAAAAAAACAAGGTTGGGACCTTGGCACACTGTATTGCTCGGATCTCCCAAACAAGATGGTTCTTTGCTGCTGAGGATTTCCCCTTCCTTGCAGTGATGTTTTCAGCTGGGTCCGCTGGAACTCTCTGGATTCTCTGTTCAGTTTTCATAACCTGGTTGTGCTGGGAGATCCTCTGCCACTGCTTTGGCACACGCATCATCCATTGCTATAGATGATTTTAAACTACATGTAAAACATCATATTAACCACGTTCAATGAGTGTGTCCTGTGTGATCATTTATTCTTCTGCAGAAACTGTTCCCACGGACCATTTACTATCATCCTATCTGCATTCAGTTTGGTCAGCCTGTGGAAGGACCAGGTTCTCACCCAGGATGTTAACTGACAAATTTGGACGTGGGATTTTGTCTTGGCTCTGCAGTTGCTGTGTGAGGAGAGTCTTCAGGACAGTCTGAAATCCCCACCTGAAGCCCTCCTGCAAACATGGATCCGTCACCTTGTTTCACTCAGTCCATTGTCTGTCCCCAGCTGTGCCTCATCCATTCAAGGATGGTCTGAGTTGTTCCTGGACCACTGGCAGGTAAATGACTTCAGGGCAGTGTGTGCACTCAGGGACATCCCTAACATCCAGCTACACCACATTATGACTTAAAGACAACTTGACTGGCGCCCATATGTCTCCCATACAACTTAACATTCCTCAACTGCAGCACCTCTGTAATTGAAAACTGCGCTGAACAGCATTCATCCAGCTGTGAAATATGATCAACAACTCGTGACTGCCTGTGGGATGCATTCTGCATTGTGGTTTAAATAGGCCCAGGCTTTCCCTGGGAATGTGGCTGTAATGCCACACGGAACACAGTGGCTTGGTTTCTGCTATTTAATATTGCCATTGCTCTCAAAAGAAACCTATTTCCAGGATACTGCATTTTTCCCCAGAATAAAGAGTTACAGATGATAGGTAATAATATGTAATTACCTATGGACTTAATTGCATGTTTTACACTTCTCGTTGTTTTTGCTTTATTAAATTTCCTTAACCATAGCTGGAGCAAGAGAAGCTTTGAAGAACTACAGTCAGTTGGAGTTAGGGTAAAACAGGAGCATCATGAAATAGAAAGGCCCACCAGAAGAAGGATCTTGTTGCATTTCAACAACGAATAACTCCACTTGATTTAAGCTATTAGTTTAGCAGACTGACAGAAAATATCCCTCAGTTGCCATTTCCCAGCCCTTATCTAACTTCTGGGGGATTTCTTTTGCTAAATCTGATAAAAATCAGCTAACTATTTAGTGTCACAGTATGGGAGAAGAATTTCACCACACAGCTGCTTTCGTTTAGACCATTTTCTGTACTGTGAGGGGTCCAGATTTTCCCTTGACAGTTCACAGTCTATTACACGTGACTTAATATACTGTTTAACTTGGACACTGGATCTTGCTTTCAACACAGTGCATTTACTGACGTGCCAGCATTTCAGCTTCCCTTTACCCCCTGCAACACAGTCAGATTTGGTCCAGAATGCAAAATATCATTTCTACAGTCTTTAGAAAGATCGTACCTGTCTCAAATATCTGTCCTGATTACTTTCAATATAAAGTACTGATAGAATTTTCTCTTCTCATCAACTGGAGTAACTCAAGAATTGAATGACAGCACACCTTGCTGTAGCTTGGATCCATTTTCCCCTGTCTGTCCCCGTAATTCAAGAATAGGGTGTACTGCACAAAACTCCTGGCCAGTAACTAGGCATGGATACTAATTCCACATCACCAAAGAGAAGAGATCCTTCTTTTTATTTCATTTGCAGCATAAAATTATTGTATTTTAAAGCAGGAATGCGGCATTCCAGCACCCATCACAGAATTGTTTACCCTGCAGTCTTGACTGCAGCACTTAGTTACACCTTTCTCCTTTGAAGGAGCTGCAATACATAAGTTTCACAGTATAGGCTTACCTGTACTCAAGGTAGCAAGCTTCCTTTTCAGAGCTAATAGCAGTCTGAGCATAGGAATAAACCAAAGAAAATGTGTTAAATTGCTGCAATAGAGGAATATCAGTAACAGAACAAAATTCAAAATACTATAAAATAGCTCTGGAAAAAAATAAATACATTCATTTCCAGGAGCAGCCCAGGGAACATGATCAATTGATCCTGCTGATGTACGGCAGCAATCAAGCAAATCAGTACAGGTGTCTGTTACGTTATCTGTGATAGACCACACAGAAGCTTTTGCAGACCCTCTTGTCTTTGGTACTGCGCAGCAATAAGGATGTCAGCTGAGGCTGTCATGCAAGAAGTGACTACTGGAGATCTATTATGGGGACTTGGCCCTAAAGAACCGATTCTCCCAGCCTGAGAAAGCAGGGAGGTGAGCCTGGAATTTTTCCAGGAATGAACTGCCAACAAAGGGCACAGAAAGGGCCTTCAAACAAAAGGAGATTCTTCTAGGGATAGAAACTGCCAAGGGCAACCTTTCTTCTCAGGCAGCATTAACTTACTTAGCTGACTTGAGGATCAAAATCAAAAGCTGTGGCTTTTCTCATACTTCAGCCTGAATAGGCTCGCAGCTCAGAGGCATTTTTCATCAAATTTATTGTTTTCACATTATCTAAAAGACCCAAGTTTCTGCGGTTTAAAAAAGAAATATATCTCCGTGATGCATTTCAATCTTACTGTCAGTAGGGAAATGTAGCCCAAACAGATTCTGTTCTGCCCAGCGTTCAAAATCTCCAACAGGAACTCTAAGTAGATTAGTGCTGAGAGCATGAGAGAATTAGAGCTCTCAGTAGACATCTTGAGTGAGGCATATAGGCTTCAGCAGCTAAGATTAGTGGTTCTCAAGGTTCTCATAACTCCCTGGCTAATTAAGAGGCAGCCACACAGCATCTGAACACGTACAAGCAAACTAACTGGAACCGATGTACCATAATGAATTATGAGCTATCTAACCCAGCAAGCAGCTGACAAAAGAACTGATGAAAGCCCCACCAGCACCTCAGGACTTCTAAACAGCAGCGCCAGAACTGTCACCTGTTGTGGCTGCCCATGTGCCATCCAGCCGAAAGCAGAATCAAGCAGAATAGGAAGCCACAGAAAGAAGCAAAGTTTGTCTGATTGACCTGTGGCTGCCCTGTAAGAAAAACACCATCTCACTGAGTTTGTTTTGGGAGGACGTGATTCCGAGCAGCTGCATCCAGAGGTGATACTTTTAAACATAGGCTGAATTTGCTGGTGAAACATTTTAGCGTAGCAATAGAACGAACCTGAGCACTTTATTGCTGCTGAACTGGTTAGAGACAAAACAGTGCAGTAAGTCATCCAGCATGCTATCTTGAGAGATAACACTAAGCCATTCAGATCAAACCGTAAGCTAATGTGAATAGGTTAATATTTAATCTGTCACTTACCATATATGGTTTAAAGCAGTGTAACCTTCACATTTAATTTAAAGATTTGTATTTTTATTTCATTCCCTTTTTTCCCTTGCCATTAGCTCTTTTTTTAAGTGAACAAGGAAGGAATGAAAAAGGGAACAAACTTTGGAAAATCTTATGTTCTGAAACATGACTTTTTCCTTGCTAGTAAATGTTCCACGTCTTTCTCAAAATGTAACCTTTCCAATGAACTCCAGTTACTAACTTGATTAATAAACACCATCAACCTACAGAGAAAATTCCATAGTGTGGTCTTTCTTACACCCAACACTCCTTAAAACAAAGGTCTCAAAGTAAGGTCTCTCAAAGAATCAACCTCAGGCTCCCATCCTGCCCTTTACTCACGCATTCCTGCTGCTTTTGTTGATGGTGGAGCTCAAGTAACCAGGCGCGAAACCTGTCTGAAAGCCTGAAAACTAAGTAAGCAGAAGAGAAAATAAATAGCAAAGGAGCAAGAAGATGGGATTTAATTACATATTTTTCTCTTCACTAGGGCAGAAGTTTGGACAGCCATCTTGCCCTTGCAGTCCAGCTTTCCAGTTTCACTCCTCCAAAGAGACTTCCTTAACCTTCATACACCCATAGCTCACTGTGTTTCTGTTGCCCTGTTCAGCATTTACAGCTCCTTTGAGCTGCTGCACTGTAAAGACAAAGCCCTATCCCTAACAACCTAATACCCGGATGAGCAAAGTGACAGGAACACAGATAAGAAGCAGTGTTGAAATCAGAAACCATGTGCTTGCTTACCCTTGCATGAGGCCTCTGTGTCTGGTTGGATGAATGCTGATACAGCAGTGAAGCGAAAACATAAAAGCAAACAAACAAACCCATTTGCTGCTGCTTAGTTGTGGTGCCTGCTTATAGAAGAAGGGATAAATAATATTACATAGCTGCTGAACCACAGATGTAAACTCATTTCCTGTGATATAAAGATAGGAAAATCTGCCCTCAGAGATTTGTTTTCAGTGAGCAAAGATAGGTGGGTTAGCTTATTTGGAATGTTAGTACAAAAAAATGGGGCACACCCATGTTTTGGTAGAAGCTGAGTTCTCCACTGAGTTCTGTATTTGTGTCAGCAGTCGATCAGCCCATAGGCTCACAGCAGCTCTCAGAACACAAAAGGTCTGTCTGAACCTGAAGCAAAGGAGGAAGTGAAACCAAAGCAGCAGAGGATATCCAGGCATTTTTCCACCTCCTCAAGTAAGGCGCAGTGCTGGCAGCTGTCTCACGCTGTGTGTATTCCACAAGAATTGTTCTCATCTAAGCAGTACTTTACCAAACTGACCTGGAGTTCATTAGAAGTTAACCTTACCAGAGTGCCAGTTTAAAACAGAAGCCTAGGGAGCAATTATCAGCAATTCTCGTTATATTCATAGTATCATTATCCAGACCATTTCATGAACTTGCAGGATGGCATCAGCATTCCCAGTGCTCAGTTTGTGTTTTGTCCCATGACAACAAACCCCCACAGAGCTGCTGAGCTGGGGCTGGAAGAAGCAGCACTGCATTGGGTGAGTGATAGCTGAGCAAGCAGCAGAACTTAATCAAAGGAAAAAATAGGGATTGGCTCTGAGGCAAAGCACCGTGCTCTTCCTTATGTTACACCACTGCTTTTGCTCTGCTGTGGCATCAACCAGATTCTGGCCTGGAGCCTGCAAGATGGCCACAAAATCATCTGATTTTGATGGGAAGGTTATGGCTAAGGAAGCTGGGGCTGTTTAGTCTGGGGAAAAGGAGGCTGAGGGGAGACCTTATCGCCCTCTTCCAGTACCTGAAAGGTTCTTACAGTGAGAGTGGGGCAGGTCTCTTCTCACTGGTGGCATGTGACAGGACAAGGGGAAATAGCCTCAAGTTGTGCCAGGGCAAGTTTAGGTTGGATATTAGGAAGAACCTCTTTACAGAAAGGGTGGTTAGGTACTGGAATAGGCTCCCCAGGGAGGTGGTTGAATCGCCATCCCTGGATGTGTTTAAGAGTCATTTGGATGTGGTGCTCAGGGATATGATTTAGCAGAGAGTTTTTAGAGATAGGGTACTGGTTAGGCTGCGGTTGGACTTGATGATCTTCAAGGTCTTTTCCAACCTGGGTAATTCTATGATCTAGATTAAGGGAAAACACCATTTTCCTCTTAAAGAAAACAAGAATTCTAGAACCTTTCACAATAAAATTACAAGGAAATAATAAGCAATAGACTTTCAGAAAATGTCTTCTCTTCAGCAGCAGGACTACAAAATTAGGGAGCTAAAAATGCAGCGTGTATTATGTATTCTAAGCTTGTTAGGTTATCTGAAACTGCCTGAGAAGATTGGTGATCAACGTCAGAGCAGAGCAAATCTTTAGTTACTGTCCCCCACAAAATAAAATGAAATAACTGGCATCTGTATGAGAATGTTTTATTAAAAATACATACCTTCTGTTTCACATAAAAAGAACCCACACTGTATGTAACACAGCTTGAAAACCTGGACAGGAATTGCTAGGAAGAAAACTGAAACAGATTCCCAAAAGCCAGAGCACCCAACCTTTGACTGCATGAGCTGCAAATTAAAATCCTGCATTCGAGACCCAGAGTGCCCGTCCAGGAAGGAGCAGCTGGCCAGAGGCTGGGGTGCCAATGGGTTCACAGCAGCTCCTCCCTGCCATAGGACCGTGTGGGACATGTGTCCGCTCCAAGCCTTGGGAAGGCTGTTGCTCCCCAGCCCTACTGCTGGGTACAGCAGTTACCTTAGCAAGAGACCCATTGGAGAGGCACTCAGCTCAAGCATTGCAGGTTGGCCACCCCTTCTGTAAACAAGGCGAAAAAGAGCACGGCACTTCCAGCTCACTTCACTGAGGATCCAGTGTCAACTCACATTAACAGCACTGTTGAAAGAGACTCAGCTGTGCTTTCATGATACAACATGAAGCAGCAGCTTTTTGATGAAAACTACCCTAACTACAGCTTACACTGGAATCCATTAACTTTTGGATTCCTGCTTTTCATAGATCAGACTTTTGAAAAGACACAATTTACAAAGCAACAAGTTATCAGCTCAGGCGGCAGCAAATACTAATCGAAAGTTTACTGCATATAAATCAAAGTTGGAATGCAAAAGAGTTGTCACAGATGTCTGCTATCTAAACTATACAGAACAAAACACTGGCTGCACTTACAGTCCGAAGAAAGCATTGGCCTGCCAGGCTCTGAAGATATTGAAGATTTGGGTCCTTTTAAGGTCACTCACAGATGTACTCATCACCCCTCCAAGACGGTCACAATGCTTTATAAATTCAAGCTCAAAAAGCATTCCAGACACCGACAATAAACAGACGTTTACTGGGCAACTCATAATTTAAGCAAGGCACAAAGAAGAAAAGACACTGGAGGAAGAAGCAAAGCGACGTGAAACCACAAAGCAGCGGTCCCTGCAGCAGCAACAATGTCTGTGGTTAGACAGCAAGAGCAACTCTAAAGCAAAGTTCCATTTTAAAGGAAAGAAAAAGTGACCTTGCATGGCATTATACATGTTCTAATCCCATACAAATCATGATCTGATTCAAAAAAAAATGATCCTTCATCTAACATCATGTCTTGAAAACTTAAAGGGTATAATGTTCGTGCACCTTCAGAGGCCTGTCTTTTTAAGGATTCTTTATCATCTACAATGATTCCTAAGACTGCTACTTCACCAAGCACATTGTCACCTTCTGGAAGGGCTTTGTAGCTCCACTGACTGTGCTGGGAACTTACAACAGAGATCAGCTTCCCCACTTGGTCCACTAGCTTCCCAGGCCTGCCGCTTTGCACAAAGGGATTCCTCTCGATGCACTGTCACTGCACAGACTGTAACACAAGATTTGCCCCAGGGGAGCATTTGTTCATATTATAAAGGAAATGAACTGATTTTCAAGACCTTACAGGAGTTCACAGAAATAAAGACTTCTTACTTCATTTTTAGCAAATTTGTTCTGAGATGAATGAAATTCAAGTATCTGCTAAACTCCAGAATGCTGCCAATCAAAACAGCTTTCCCTGCTGCCGTGACATCTCAAAACCCAAACCTCCAAAATCTGAGCCAAAATCTGAGCAAGTCAAATAACTGCCTTTACTGTAACAGTGTCCAACGCGCTATCATCACATTTCTGAGTAATTTCAAAGTCCATATTGAAAAGCTGTGATCCCCCAGGGTTGGCCCACACTGCATCTGAGGAGGTAAAAATGACTTCAAAACATCCCAGGCTGGGAATTTATAACCCTTCCTCTTATTTGAGGCTTCTAATAACTCGTGAGCTCACATCTTAATGAAAACAGGAGCAGGACACTTTCTCCAGTAGGGAGATAGAAGTGTAGGAAACTGGATTTTAAAATGGCTCAGTGTGAAAGGTATGGAAAAACAAGGCTGAAAAGGCAAAGCCTTAAACAGTAACTGGATAAGCTACAGCATGAAAGTCCTGCAACACCGCAGACTATACCTTCCTGTAAACAGCAGCGGTGAAAAATACACAAACTCATTGTTATTCGTATATACACGTTAAAAAATAAATAGATCTAGATTTAAAAATCTCTCCACAGGATCACAATTCCCTTCCTAGAGAGGCATTGTTACAGCCTGCGTGCAGCACTCTAAAACCATCTTTCACAGCCTTCAGAATTCTTCATGGCTTTCCTAATCCATTTGTAGTGATGACGTTTCTCTCCAGAACTGAATAATACCTTAAAGCATTTTTGATTCTAAGCTCATTTGAGTTGCAAATCCATCTTTCAGGTCTTGAAGATTGCGTCCAAAGAAAATATTTAATCTTTTGAACAGATTTTGTTTGAAATACAAGTTGTCTTTGTTTTAACTTCAAAATAGATCTACAGAATTCACCAGCTTCTTAAAAAAAGACTAGAAGGAACATTCACAAATGTTTCCAGTCCCCAGCGATTCACAAAGCGTTATCACAGTACAGAAGAAAGTTCTTAGCTAAATCACTTACTCCTTTCAAAAGCTACTTTGAAAATAAAAGGTAATTTGACACTATTTTCTACCACAGAAGTTCATAAGCAAGTAGCTTTTTGTGCACACTGCAAAACAAAGAGCAGTGCTACGGAACTGAATTAGTCTGACAAATCCCCTTTTTAGTCATCCAGTCTTAAAATACACGCGTCCAGATGAAAGCTCTGCAACCCATTTCTTAATCACCTTCCCGCTCCTGCTAATAACACACTTCTGCCTACACTAGGTCATCTTCTCATCTCTAACAAGAAACTTAATGAAACTCCTATATCCGTTCCCACTGCCTGCACCTGGGTAATACATGGCTGCAAAAGCCCATGTACACAGCTCCTCTAATGGGATCGGAATTTAAATATAGTTCATCAAAGTAGCAAAGAGGTTCCAACCTGCTTTGATCACAATAAGCAGAAGGATGAACAGATATGCAAGACAATTTGCACAAACAGATACTACTGTAGTGTCCTATCCCAGCATTAGCAGCAATTTTTGTCTGCGGTGAGCTCAGAGGAAAAAGCAAAGAAATAAACAAAAAACAAAAACTACAAAGGCTGTTCAGAGAAGAACACATGAGAACAGCAGAGATACTTGAGATCTCAAGTCTCCATTGCACTGCATCTTGGGGAAAATGACCGTACAAATGGATTACACCCAGTGCAAGGCAGGAGAGAGAATCAAGCCCACAATTTGCATGGTTTGAGTGAGCTCAACAATTTGACTTCCAAGACTTTGTCTCCTTAAGATGTGTGTGTCACAACAGGAATGTCAATTTCCATGGCAGAGAGGCGAGAGCGCGCAGAATATGGCTGAGAGGCATAGCTGTGCATGCTGGGGGCATGTGAATAGAGGGGCTGCCAGAAGGGGGAAGGCAGGCTCTTACACGCACAATACCATAGACATAAAAGAACAGAAGTGAAAAACAGACCACCGGCACTGGCAATGGCAATAAATACAGAGATGTCAAAGCTAAAGACAGGCTCATATTTTCTGTTCAGATAATTGTTGTAAAAAATGACCCAGACTGACGGGGTGAGACAAATTGCACATGCCAGGAGGAACAAGAGGCCAGCCACGAGGTGGCAGCCCGCACTGTTCACAAGGCATTTTGCCAATTTGACGTTCGGCACGCTTGATACAAAGGCTGTGTTACACATGCCAATCATGCAGAGAAACAGAGCTGAGACAGCAGTAAACATACTCAGTGGAAGGGCAAACTGAAGAACGCGCAAGTCCAGTTGATCAACCGCCGTGTACCACTGCGGGTCGTATATCACACAGTCTCTGCTCCCATCAAAGCGAGCACACTTAATCCAGAGTCCAGTGTAAATGGTCACATTCCTCTCGTTCTTGTTGTATGTGTACAGTCTCATCTGCCTCCAGTTTGGAAGTAGAACTGCTGCAAGGAGTCCGGCCACCGACGCCGTCCCACTGAGGAAGGCCAGCACTGTTGCTGCATGAACATCCCTGCAGCCCATGCCTGCCCACTGCAGACACCTCCTGCAGTTAAAGAGAAAAATTAAATTAAAAAATAAATCAGTAGGTGCAAGGTTGTTGGTATAAGACTGATTACAGTTGACTTGTGCTAGCTAAATCAAGTTGGTAGGCAGTAACGCCGGCACCTTTCTTGCTTTATACACTTGGGTGGTGATAACACTACTGAGTCCACACTTTAATGAGAGCACAGCCCATTATGACTGCTCAGCTGACAAGAGTGCTAAATAAGTCTTCAAAACCAAAAAAAGAACACTTTAACATGCAATTCTATGTAACACTTAAGTGTGTGTCGCTGTGTGGGCTTTTACAGAGGCTACTAGGAGGTCAGTCACTGAGTTAGCTGATTTAAGCTCACCTCTCCTCAACTGGCAGCTCCCTCTCTGTACCCTAGATGCAATACCAGAGTGCATGCACAGTCCTACCACACTGCCACATAAGTAAAAAGGAATTGCTCAATACCAGCATCATTAGGCCGGGCAGGAATGCACACATTGGCAGTAACCCACAATTTAGATGGGCCAAATTCAGAGCTGCAAGCTAGTGAAGAAGGCGCTGCTGAGTAATCTACTATGATGCTTTTTCAAAAGCAATTAAAACTTCTGCTTTCCAAAGCCTTGTTTCTGCCAGCCCGTCCTGCATTTTGCTCCAGTACTTTTGAATGAAAGAATTCTGAGTGTTTCTCTTGGGAGTAGGAAGGATAAGATGTAGAAAACAGCTTATTTTTTAGTTAGAGGGTATCAAAGAAAAGTGCATTTGTACGTACATTAAGCACAATCCCCCCAGCAGGGGAACCTTGTCCCATCCTGCACATGCTGAAGCTATAATCAGAGCAGCCAAATGAGCAGTAACAAATCCATGGTTAAAAGAAGATTCAGTGTACTCACCAGTGGTGTGCTCAAATCAAGAGGAACCTTAGCAGCTTTTAGAACCAGGAAAAAGCTGTTACTGGATCTAGAAAACAGAGCATAGAGTCAGCATTACGTTTGTTTCATGCAGTGCCAACAACAGTGTTTACACTGCAATACAGAAACATGAGGCTTCAAAAACGTTTGCATTAAAACAACTCCTAAAATTTCCTCTTCCATTTAAAACACAAAACTCAAGCTTGGAAAACAACTACTTCTCTATGGATGTTCTAGGCTACGGAGATGCTCACCAAAAAAGAGAAGTCCATACAGTCACACAGAAGGACTGCTTCAGATGTTAGGCTCCCAGCTCCACTTTCACAACAGGGAGGAAAAAGCTGAATCATTTTTCATGTCAAAGAACAAAAGAGAGCCTGAATTGTTTATGTACTTGTGGGTCTCTATTCCTTCCTCTACACACAAAGGTTTGTAGGAAAAGGGAACAAGGCAGGAAGCTTTTGGTGATGGCTTCTCAGTGCCTGCCCAGCACTTCCAGAGAAAGAATCCCCACCTGGATTCTCTTTATACAGCAACACCGACTTCCAAAACCAGCTTTGCAGGTTCTAGTAGGAGAATCATTTCCATGCTAGATAGGAAGAGTGTCAGACCTACAAACACGTTATTGTGCAACTTCAAGGATGTGAAGGTGAATTTGCTGTGCTAGCCTGCCTGAATAACATTCACATGTACACTCCTAGGGTGAAGCATCAAAGAAACTTCTATCATACCATGTAGGCAAGAAAGGCTTTACAGCATTACCCATGCGACCCCAAGTTTTTCATTAAATAAGGAAACAAACTTCCAAGTCCAGAATCCTCCAATACGAATGCTAGTGTATGTGAGACACCAAGGGCAGGCACAGCCAACTCTGGCATGCACTGGACTCCAGCTGCCAGGCTAAACAGCCACAACTGCAGTGGCTGAATTCTGCAACCTTGGCAGAGTGGCAGAGGTCAGCATCACCATGTTCTGCTCTACTGGAGCAATAGCAGTTTGTTAACTTTTTCTCCATGAGTTCAGGACTCAAAAAGAAAAGAAAGTATTACTGAACAGGTGGGAGCATTGCTGAGCAGCTGTCAAGGTTTGTGTGTGCTTAGTTACAACCTAAGATAAGACAAACATACAGATTTCCCTCTGGAGGTTCACACCCTCAAAAGCATCACACAGTGCTCATGAACAACCATAATTAAGTAGTAAACGTCAGAAGGGCTGTGCCCAGCCCAGTCCCTGCCATTACCTGATGGATACCTGTGGTCACCAGCTGTTGAAATGTACATATATAGCACAGGCACGGAGCACTCCTCAGCACCCACCTCAGGAAGACCTCCATGTCTGCAAATACAGAGTTCCTCCCCTCCTCTGTTATGGCTTAGGGTACCCGTGTTGTTCTCTCTCCCTGGTAGTGCTGAACATCCATCAGCCTCGGTGGCACTTAGGCACCAGTCCAAGGGAAGAAAGATGCTTTGGCCAGGGCAGGGGAGGCCTTTTTCTGCCTCAGATTTCAGACTCCAGTTTCTCACAGCCAACGCGCCTCACAGCTCTCATAACCGGCTCATGAGAACTACCAGTCCCAGTGCCACTACAGGGACGGATTTTACCACAGACGCTGTTGTGAAGGTCCGTGTTTAAGCTACTACGAGTCGCGGCCAGCTGGCCACGAGGAGGAGCCCAGAGCTGCCCCGTTTCTCCATAGCTAGAAGGGGCCGATACGGAGTAACCGCGGCCAGTCAACGCTTCTCTTCCAAAAATCCCTCGCGCGGTTCCAAGTTCTACAAGAAGCCCGTTCAAAATTAAACCCGACGCAACAGGCCGGACGCAGCATCCCCAGCTATAGCGCACGGGGAGCTTTAAGAAAGCCAACGCGTCCTCGCCAGCCGATGAGCACAGCGGACGGCGCAGCGCCAGCAGCCCGGCCGCACGGCGCCCACCCCGCAGCTCCGCCCGCCCACGGCCGCGCGGCTCCCCGGGCACCGAGCCGCCTCCACCTCCCGGCCGCTCACCTGCAGAACGGGCACCATAGCCGGGCTCCTCCCGCCGGAGCGGTCTCCTTCCTCTTCTCCTCGCTGGAAGCCGCGGCCCGTCGCACTGCGGGATTGCGGTCCGGCGCCGCCGCAGTGCCGGCCCCGAGCCCTGCCCGCAACTACAGCTCCCAGCCGCCCCGCGCCGCCCCTCCCCTCATGGCGGCGCCCGGCCCGCCCGCCGCCGTCCGCCTGCGCGGCGCTACCGTAAAACGAGGAAGATAACCGCGCTGTTAATGATCGATTAATTGCATTACGAATAATAAACCCTCTTCCCAGCGACTGCTTTTAACAAGCTTGAGAGAGGAAGGATTTCATTGATACACTCGCGAAACAAATATTACGTTAAGAAGCACGTGATTAATTCGGTCTTATTTTAATTGCATTCAATAACAGATATCCTGTGTAACAAACGACTTCTATTTTAACTCTTAAATGTGTTGCTTGTAAAAACTCAGAACTATTCCCGAAAACACAGGGCTCTGCCGAAAAGCAGCCCTCATTTTCTCCACCACACCTCCATAAAAGGGAGAACTGCCAGATTAAGGCTGGGGAATATAGGATCGGGGTTTATATAACAAAGAAAAGTACAGCAGGCACCAGCAGGTGTGGAAAACAAACCAGCAGGCACCAGCCTTGCTTTTCCATGCTCCTACATGTTGCTTTCTTGTGACTACTTATTTGCGTTCTCCTTTCCACCTTTAAAAATAACAAAACCCCACCGTCTGTCAGAGCAGCAGGACTTGATTCACCTCTGAAGCAATGGAACCCGGAGAATTCCTCCATCAGAGATTTCCCCAGGTACCTCTGACGTCCATGGCAAAAGGTACAAGTGGTTCAGGTTGCTCCTTTGCTACCTCCATAGGTTTTATTTCCTCTGTTCATCCAGTGTGGCAAGCGTTATTTCAGGGCTCATCGGCTGTTAGGCAATGCTTTGAGCTGCACTTTGTGCTCTACTTAGTTCAGTCAGTAGCCAGCATAAACCTGAAAGACTGTTCCTCTCAGCACTGTGCTCTACCTAAGCACCACAAGGAACTGAGGCAATGTGGTAGAGAAGTGGGCAGCGGTGGCAGAGGGTTTATAAAAAGGTCTATTTAGCAGTGAGTTCATGAACATACAAAAATAGATTAAATCTAGCGAAGAACACTAGCCTTTATTCATTTGTCCTTCTGAAGTGTGTAAAAGTAACAGTTTCTTTTTCCGATATTCTTCATTCTGCTGCTCTGTTTCCTCATCCAGTGATCTTCTTATACATGTTTTTAGTTCCTCAATCCCTTCTCCGGTATACGTAGATACAGGAATTATATCTCTGAAATCAATTGTGTTCTCAGGAATCACTTCTTCCTCTAGTAAGTGGAAGAAGCCTGAAACATCACAGTTTGAGAGTTAGTAAAAGCTCACACACTGAATCACTACTAAACCCATTGCATTTAGAAAATAGACTTTCATCAGTTACAACAGAAAAACAGAACTGGAACAAGCACAAGAGTATTGTGTGCTTAATTCGCCTTAATAAATAATAAATCACTGTCTCAGAAGACAAGCACTAACAGAGCCCTCGCATTATCGCATATTACACTCTCACAAGAGCCATATCCTTATTTTAAGCTGCGTCCGAAGAAATCCCAAGTTGTAGAATATGCAAGATATGTGTAAGAATCAGGAAAGCTTAAAACCATCCTTCAGGAAATAGAAAGGAATTCACTGCAATGTAACGGCAAAATGGACAAAAACATGCATAGAACTGCCCAGAATCTTCATGTGCCTCGGTCAGAGTCATGTGATAAACTGTATATACATCAGTGTCTCTAAGGGGATCCTAAAAGGTCACTATTTGGTACTCACGACACCTACACTAGAAACTAAACTCTCCCATATCATAGCTGAGCAAAGTCTTTCAGAATCTCTGTTTTAACAGCAAAACCAGCACTAAAGGTACACAAAACCAGAGCTCTATATGCAGAAATTTGTTTTGAAGCACACACAATCTGTGACCCTGTGAAACAATTAATTTAATAACTAGTTTCCACTCAATTTCAAACAACAACTTGCCAATGCAGAGTTACTCCAATCTTATTAGATACGTTAAAGATAACTGCTGAAAGTTAATTTTACCTTCTGGATTCTGTAGTTGTTTCATAAGTTCATTCA
The DNA here is from genome assembly GCF_039878825.1 of Excalfactoria chinensis. NCBI lineage: Eukaryota > Metazoa > Chordata > Aves > Galliformes > Phasianidae > Excalfactoria > Excalfactoria chinensis. The sequence continues at coordinate 121,185,626 of NC_092826.1, forward strand.
GGTTGTCTTTCGCACAAGGCAAATCCATTTTATTAATGGCAAGAAGTGCAGGCTTTGTTAGAAGTTCTTCATTGTACAGCTCCAATTCCTTAACAAACAAATACATTTGCCTGATTGAGTATTTGTAGCTTAAAAAGTGCTGCTTTGATTTTACATATACTCTCTCATTTACTCAGTGGTCTAAACAGTTTCTACATCTAAGCAGCTGTAAGGATTGCAAGAGCTGCATCTTTTCACCTTCACTTGACCATGATAAACATCCCAGATCAATGAAGGGGCCATGAAGCTTGAAGTAAAGCAGTTTTGCCAGACAGTTAAAGCAAAGATTTTATCACTTATGAGAAGCTAAGCTTGTTAATTGATCCTTGTATTGTAATCCTAGAAAACACACAAACATTTGAAATTTCTTCATTAAAACTAATGCTTTCCTGGCTCAACGCACAACTACAACTGACAGTTAGATGATAAGAAGTTACCTTTGTTAGAAGCAATACAGTTTCAAAGGCTGTTCTGAACCGAGTCTTATTAGAGAGCTGAAACCCAGAAATATCAACCTGAAAAAGTTACAAGAAACAAAACAAAACAATAAGCTTAGTGTTATGAAATTATGCTACAGTATCAAGGCTCTCTCCAACAGCTACTCTGCCATAAAACCTCTGCGAACATGCCCTCATTCTTGGGCAAACAGAGGGCCACACCAAATTAGAACCATAGCATACTGCAATGAAGACACATTTTATTTACTACCTTGTCTTTGATTTCAATACGCCATAAATTTTATTCAACTTACAACTAAGAGGAGGTGTTTGGTTCTTTCCACATGTTTGAGAAATTTGTGCCCCCTGCCCTTGTTCATATGTGCACCTTCAATCAGTCCTGGGAGATCAGCTACTAAAATCTGGGGAAACAAAAGTTTCAAACAAGAGATTTCCAATAAGCAGAAGAGATTTTAAACTATTCATGTCTACTACAACTTTATATAAACAAAATAATCCAGACAAAAAACACAAAGAATATCTACTGTCAGAGGCTCCTTTTACGTACTCCTTGGAATCGAGTGGGGGATCAGTTCGCTGGCACTACACGCTGGCTTTTTCCATACATTAAAAACCCATCATCAGAAATAGATTTAAACACAATGCTACTATTCCACAGTCATCTTGCTCCTCGTGTTCCCCCCGTTTGTTTATAGCTGTCTACAAAGCAGAGGCATAAAAATGTCTCTGCAGCATTTACCTGAGAATAAAGCACATTCTAGAAACCAGAACCATACAGAATCCAAACTGTGACCAGAAAAGAAAGTGGAGTCTGTTCCTCATGGCAAAACAGAAAATTGTGATGTCAAATACAAGCCCACTTAGCACTGCCCCCTGAGCATGAGATGCAGCAAGCATTTATCTTCTGCTCTCCAGCTGAAATGAGATCTGTATTAGTATACCAGCTGCCAACCAGCACCCAGCAAGAACTGCCAAAGTGAACAGGAATCACTGGTTGGGAGGGTTGTAATAAAGCTGTAATAAAAAGCAGAATATTAAGAAACCACACAGCTACCCAGTAACTCACAAGAAGTCAGGACACAGGGGGAAGTAAGGGCTCGCACCTACATGACAGCCATTTAGACAGTAGCTCAGTTCACCTAAGCAGGGTTCAAGGCCAGCACACAATATAATTTCCAGCATGTAACCTACTCTCTGCTATGAGCAAGTTGCACTCTCCCTTACCAGCCCCACCAACTTTTTAGCTATTATGCATTTCCCAAGCACTTCATGTCTTGCTTCAGAATTTCCCGTCTACAGGGACAGGAGATACAGCTGGGTAAACTGCAGACTTCTAAGTAGAAATAGGGAGAGAATAACTACTGGACTGGAATAAAACCACCCGCTTCCTGACAAGACGCGTTTGGTTTCATGACTTGAGTTGTCTTCCAAAAAATATTTTTATAGATCTCAAAGAAACTCAGATTCTCTCAGAACAGCACTTGGTTCAGGTCATCTGGCATGATACGTGAAAGGTTCTGACAGCTTTCATGATCTGGTGCTGTGAGCTGAACCCCAGGCTCATGCTCTCTACTTCTGTGTTGCTGTGTATCAAGGTCCTTTTGCAAGTAGTGCACAACTCAAGTGGCCTTTACTTTTTCCTTCTTTTTTTTTTTTTTGTAATGTACTAAAATAAAGCAGGCACTGCTACGTCTTGCTTTAAAAACCTCTATGTTCTCTAGGAAAATAAAAAGATACAGTGAACCTGCCTCCCCTGAATGATACAGGACAGCCACCTCACACATTGCTCTAAGCTGCTCCTGCTGTTTTGTTTTCAGCAATCGCAATACTGTGAGCCAAATTACTTCCTCCCACTCACAGATGCTCAGTGCAATCACGGCCACTAGTTCCCTTGGTTTTAGAATAGAGGTATGTTGTCCGTATAGCTTTTATATAGCACCCAGCACTGATGTATAAAAGCCATGAAATGCAGAATCAGCCAAGACATAAAGGTCACTGGAATGATAAACCAGCTGCAGAAAAGAATGCCAGGAGTACGAGTAGCTCTCCTGCTCAAACAACACACCAGTAGAAGGAAGAGTTCCTGGTTCATAGCAGGTATTTTTTCAAAGGCTACAATATAAACCAGCTTATTTGCAACATGGTTTTCTAGGATGTTACCCATAACCAGCAGATAAAATGAATAAACAAAAAGTTTCCTTTAGGTGCTGGAATCTCTGTAGAGAACTGCCCACTTCAAAGGAGATCACCATTGTCTGAGAAAGCTGCACTTCATACATTGCACAGACTGATGGGTTTGTCTCAGCTTGAACACAAATCAACTGCAAATCTGCATGTTTTTAAAAGCCTGGCAAATTAAATCTCCTTCCCTTAGTACACAATGATGTTGAAGGTCGGTAAATGGAAGTTTCAAGTATCAGCTACCAAATCCCCTACGATTATTGCTTCTGAATGGGAAGAGTTTGCCTTTCCACATCTGAAGGGTAAGCTTTTCTAGTTAACTCACATGAAGACCATTTGTCTTCCATCTTTGAAGTGATGATCTCAGTGTCATACACTTAAAAACAAAACTACATCAAAGATTCAAGCTTGAAGAACTAAAATGTTTGCTTAGCTCTACGTGGTCCAACTCTGTACCAAAATCTGCTGGTAAGAACCTTATTTTGCATCAGTTTTTCTCTCCAATGTTTGAATCCTCATAAAACATTCAAAGCACCACAGAATTACCTGAAGATGGTAGGTAAAATTGGGATCACAAAAAGTGAGGCAGTCTGCAGCTACCACAAGGGGAACTGGACCCAGCTACCTCATAGGGATCACACTATTCTGGCTGCTTCTGCAGTCACCCTCATTTCACTTTAATTTTGCCTTTTATTCAGAGTAAAGAAGCAGTTAACCCAGAAAGGCAGAACAGGAAGTCACAGTAACTGTATTCGATTTCATCCACTACTGTGAATCTGTAGCTGCTGGACAAATTTGTTCCTATTTAGAATTAATTCTGAGAATAATTCATTCATCCCTGTGCTCTCCACATTGTCAAAATGTGCCTCTTGTGAGTAAAATATTAAGTTATTCTTTGAAACATTTAATTGGCTCCTAAACTTAATAGGAGTAAGCTAGGACACAGCAATCTCATTCCCAAACATAAACCCATCACAACTTTAAGACTGTAGCACAGGATTAGAAACACACAAAAAAGGCAGAAGAAAATGAGAAGCCATTTATTAAAGTGACTTCAGACCAATTCAGCATGATATTATGATATTACTGCTCTTGACCATAGAACTACCTTCTTATTACTTTTCTTTTTAAGATTTTCTCCACAACCTCCATTTAATCCATGCAATTGTCTTACGTGTATGTATATATACATTTACATATATATATATATATACACACACACGCTCAGAAAAGTCTACTAGCTAAGTTTCCATTTCTTTTTGGAGTACTGTTAAACAACATAAATAACCATTACACACAACTTAAACAACCAGAATAGATCTTCATACCAACCTGTTTAAAATCTTCATACATGATCTTTCCTAGCTCAGGCTGTATCGTTGTAACTATGACAAGAGGGAAAAAGAGGAAGGGAAAGAAACAAAAATGTTTTAATTACTAAAAAAAGAGTCAGAAACTGTTGGACTCAAAAGGGTTATTCAGAGCATGGAATGGCTGTCAAATTAGGCAATGTAAGTGAACTAGGATTCTTCTTAAAAAAGACTGTAGAGAATCAGGAGCTACATGAGTAGATCAGTAGAAATTATCAGAACTCAAATCCTTGTACACCTCTACTATAAACATCAGTGGCCATCATTACAAAATATGTGACAGCAAACTCAGAACACACACAAAAAATGGGGAGGTGGTCTTGAAACACGCAGTTAAAACTTCAGTACCCCTTGGCAAAGGCACACAGATACTCAAAACAGTCACTTATGGGTGGATTAGACAGCTACACTGAGATTACTAAAGATACATAAATTGCATACAGCTCAGAAAGTCCCTAAATCACAAATGTAAGCTCATACAAGGGAGTATCCAGAGTATTTATTATGTACTTGTCTCCAATCATCTGCTTTTGGTTCCATTCAGAAGACTGCTAAACATCTCCAACATTTTATGGTTATCATTTCTTAATGTTTCCAACTATAACAATTCTATTGTCTTAATTATCAGAAACATCAAGATCATTTTAGGACATGCAGAACATTCCAGTGTCACTGAAAGCTTTTAAGTTGACTGTCAGGAAAACATGGGCTCTGTAGTCATGCTATTGTTAACGCTAGGTATAATCGTAGCTTACGTAAGGGCAACTTCAAAACAGAATTGATGGAGACAGAGAGACAGAGTAACGGAGATCAGGAGGACCAGAACGATCAGTGTGGTGGTTTTTTTGTTGTTCCATTTAATTACTTGCAGAATTGATGATGATGCAAAGGCCTGATATTTTTATCAATAAATCCAGAACTAAAGTCTGGAAGAAAGGGAGGAAGGGCAAACATCTGCAGTCTTCATCTGGGAATCTATTATAGTTACTTCAAAGCATTATTCACCACTCAGTTTGTTTTGCAAGTCATCTCCTTAATTAATTAATTAATTAATAATTTTGACTAGCCTCCAAATTTTCCTCTGTAATATCATCAAACAGAAAACCATCACATGGACCTCATGCATGAGCCCCTCCGTGTGATTACTGGATGTGTCTGCAGATGCCAACACATATCTATTTAACACACAGCATCTGAAGAGACAGAGGGTGAGGACAACATCTTTCACAAGTAGAACTCTGGATAAATGATCTAGACAAAATACAGGCAGCAGTAGCACAGCGCACTGAATTACTTTTTAGTTAAAGAATGTTCAGATGGTTAATCCTTAGAAAGGTAATAATAATGTGTATCTTTCAGTAGACAGACTCAAAACCAAAGCCTTACTCTGTTGCAAGAACAGGTGGTAGCTATTTCCAAAGATGCTTATGCAAAAGAACATGATGCTGCATATTCACTAGAGTGAGGGTACTGCTCCCACAGAGTCTCAAAGGAAACAAAAAGGAGTGAGACTAAAATAAGTAGACCTCATATTAACAGCTTCAAGCACTATGAAGGTGTACATGTGAACAACTGAGGTAAAAGGAACTAGTTACTGAAAAAAAGAACTAGTTACTGAAATGGCAAGCTATTGCTGAAGATATTTGATATAATTCATAATCTGTGCAACATATTTAGCAAACAACGTGGTTATCTCCTATCCATTATTATATACCTGTAAAACTTCATTATAAACCTTCTTGCTCTGATGAAATATTATGGCACTAAAAATAAGAGTGTGAACTTACACGCGTAACTTGCAATCTCGGGTTTGGCCTGAGAAATCTTGCTTAGCAAGGATGATTTTCCTGCATTTGGAAACCTAGAGGGAAAGTCAGGATTTATACAGTGAATGAACACGTGTGATTCTTGTATATTTTATTACCCAATAAACTCAATGCTATAGGCTCATTAATGACCTTCTCACACTTTTTTTTAAACAGTTTCTTTTTTATTTAAACCAATTCTGAACTATTCATATATATATATATATATATATTTAATGAATTCGTTGATGTATTGCAGGCCTGCAGGAACTGAAGTATGCGAGGTACCTGCATAGATTTTTTTTAAGGTAACAAAGATTGTTTGAGTGATCCTGAAATTTCCACTGCTTAGCCACGAAAGGGAGGGCGCCAAGAGAACACAGCTCTTTTCAATGGTTGCCAGTGCCAGGAAAAGAAGCTCTGGGCACAAACTTGAACAAAGGAGACTGAACACCAGACAGCACTTCTGTGCTCTGCAGGTGACAGAGCACAGAAGTGGGGCATCCTCCTTAATCACTCGAACGTGGGCACCCTGCTATGGGTGGTCCTGCTTATTTTAAAGAACTGTCTGAGCTGTAAAGGACACAACAGTTTTGATCCCTGTCAAACATTAAGTTGTAGTCACAGTCCATAGTTTTTTCTTATAGCCACCTGCTCCACACAGGAGACCACACAAGATTTATATTCCACCCAAGTTCAATTGTTCAGCACAGTGCTTCACTGCAACAGGGATCAAAGGAAACTGATTATTGGTCACAAAGACGTGGGTACCTCACAATGTACCGTACAAAAAACCTCTGCACTCTCCACCTGAACCCACACACAACCATAACATGTTAGCAAGGACAACTAATATGAAAAATAAGACTAATATTAAATTAAGGGGCTTTATAGAGGAGCAGTTATGATAGGCTTGTAAAGGCTTCCTTCAAAAAGATCAGAGACACAAAGACTCTGTTAGAGCAGAAAATTACTCAGGGTAATTGTAATGCTCTGTGATATTGAAAGGTGCCTTAAAGACGGCCTGAAAGGTTACTTCAGTCATCTCCTTAAGCATGTATTTTGATCCCACTGAGGGACAATATCCTCTTTGAAGTTTAAATTGCAACCTACACTACACATCACAACATGTACCCAAACTTGAGGGCCCTTTTCTAAAGCCTAGACATTTTCAGACTTGATTTAATAGCAAACCACTTACAAATCTACTGAAGTAAAAATAACAAACTCTACAAGATCAAAGTACAATCACAAATCGGAGGTTGATTCATGCTCTCAACAAGAAAACAATCATCTCCTCAAATTAACTGATATTTACTTCATGATTTTTAAAGGGAAACTATTAGATAAAACACAAGTTAAAAGGTAGAGATAAAGAAGCATCACAGAACTCCTGTATTTTGCACAACTCTAAAACCAATATATTCATGTATAAGTTAATAACTGGAGATCACTTGAAATTGATGTAACTAATATTTCTGTTATTAACAGGGCTACTGAGTTATCTGTAATAAATAAATAAGAAAAAATCTGGCTGCATTCAGGGTTCCATTCTATGAGGGGACACACAAATTAAAGTACTTCAGCCTGAAACCAGTTGCTTTTACTTTATAATGTTAATAGTTTTGGGTTTTTGTTTTTTATGAATAGGAACCAAAAGGGAAAAATGACGCCAAGCAGACCAACACTTATACAACCGTAGTTTGCTAAAAGCTCTGTCCAAATAAACATTTACCTGTGTTGTTAATAAGCAGCAACACTGAAAAGCACCAGTGCAAAAGACAAACCCTACTGTTCTAGCCTGTAATTTCTTCCTTCCCACATTCCACGCTGTTTATTAGGAAAGCAGGCTACACAGCCTTCTACAGTTTCTTTAAGGCTACTACTGAAAGGATCCACTTGTGCCAGTACCATAAGGTGGAAGAACCAACACAGATACTGCCCTTGGCTTTGTTTTGTACCTACTACTTAAACTACAAATCTTCACTAATAATATCCTGAAAATCCCTGCAGTTGCTAAATTCACATATGTTAAATTGATGACCACGATTAATGAAGCATAACCAACATCTTCCAAATTTTAGAATTAATTTTAACCTGTTTTAAACCCTTATTTTTACAAATTTGAAGTAATTACAAAGTTGTAACGACACTCAAACTCCACCTCTGCAATTTCTTTCAGATCCCTTTAGAAATCTACTGCTTTATTCTTGATGTCAGTTCTCAAACCACAACACAGAACTGCAGTACTTACCCAACTAAGCCCACATCAGCTATAAGTTTCAAATCAAGATGAACAATTCGCCTCTGGCCTTTGCAAGGCAAGAAGTTTGTAGCCAAAGAGCCACCGAGGCCTCCACGAGCTGCCAGGAATCTCTCCCCTGCTCTGTTAAGTTCACCTGAAAATAAATCAATTAGTGAAAAAGTGTAATTCCTTGCAATGGATCAAGGTGTGATTTCCCATTTCAATGAGGAAAGAATCTTCCATGCTATTTTACAAAGAGATATCTCTATTGAATGAAGATATATACATATACACTCTTACTGGTTATCAGCAAGCATTACTTTTATGTTATTATTTTTTAATAATAAACATTTTAGATAACCTGAAATACTGACACTCAGCAAGGATCTTTATTTTTTTAAGCTATGTCATAATCCAGTAAAGTCAGTGGGACACTTAGCTGAGCCTAAGCCCCTCATTAATCCAATAGTAGATCACTATGGCTTCCAGCCACAGGAAACTGTTGCAACAAATGTTTTCCTGCAGCATAGAGCAATACAAATTAACTATTACTAATTTCTGGGAGGGGTCTCTGCCAGTCCAGGAGATTTTAAGTTAAATTTCTGTCAACTTCTGTTTGCCCAACAAAAACAAAACAGAACAAAAACAACAACAAAAAGGCAACCAAAAAACCAGCAAACAACACATACGTTGGGAGTTGTGTAACATTAGAAGTTTACAAGATGCTACTGATAAATGACATTATCTACTAGGGTCTATTAAATCAAAGCAGAAGTTCTTACCAAGCTTCTTCCCATCATCATCAAGAACCGAAATCCCTGGTGGCACGTGCACTTCACAGTCTTTCCCTTTTTCACCTTTCAGTGCTTTAACACTAGGAGACATTAAGCCAGGCTCAGTAACTTAAGTGTTTTGCTGCCCAGGAAGGACAGATGTTAACAACTATCACCAACCAGACGAACCTGCTGTTGGCTCCTGTTCCAGCCACAAATCTCTTCTGCGGGTACCTCGCCTTAACGCTCTTTAGGGTCGATCTTTCCTGGGCAATGAACCAGACATCGCCTCCTCTCCCTCCTTCCCCCCCCAGACGGGGATAACCCATTCCACCTGTTCCTCCTCTCACATACAGCCGCAAATCATCAATGAAGTTCCCATACTAAGAAAGCACAAAGTTTCACATCAGCATTTCATCCTGTTTACCTTTCATTTTAGAGTCACTAGATAGAGGGTGGCTAAAACGCCTTACACAGCACTACTTTTCTCTGGCGATAAAGTTCTGAAAGCAGTTCTGAAGTGGCCGCCATTTCCCCCCCAGTAACGGGGCAGCACTCAGGCCGAAGCAAGGGCACAGAGCCCTCGCGGTACCGGAGCCCCAAGTGCGCAAGCGGGGAAGACGGCAAGGCCTCGGGGGGAAAAGCGGCTACAGCAGCCACGATGAGAGCCGCGCAGCCGCCAGGCCCGTCCTATCCCCACCCGCCCCTCACTGACCCTCCGCAGCACCGCTCCTCCGCACCGCACCATGCTGCGGGACACCGCCTCTCCTCAGGCCCGGCGTGCGGCAAGACGTGCCCGGCTCAACCGCCGGCAGCCGCCATCACTGCGGCGGCGCGGTGAGGTGGAGCCGCGCTACGCCTGCGCGGGCCTTCCCGCCCTGGGGGAGGTTTGCGTCCCTGCTCCTCTCACCTGTTACGTGAGGAAAAGAGCGGTTTACAAGCGTGTGTTGCGCCATGTATAATGTTACTAGCACAACGGAGCAGTTATCCAGCGCCCAGGGCGCGTCCCACTGTCATCCCAAATCTGGAAAGAAAACTCTCAGGCTCCGAAGTGCTGTTAGAAACCGGCGTGCCTTTATTCCTCTCAACACGCACCCGGTGACTTGACAAACAAGGGCGCCCCCTCAGAGTTCAGGTTCCACATTGAAACAGTTAAGACATATATTATGCGGTACTATTACATACGTAGTCATTCTTTTCCAAGGACTCATTAATATATGCTAATGTCCCTCTGGGCATGCTCGCTAGCAGCTAGGCTGGTCGAGTGCCTACCTATTTCTTCCCCATTTTCCACCACCAGCTCCGCCACGGAGACCATAGGCTGACTTTCAGCTGCTTTTCTCCAATGTGGAAAAACTCCATTGCTTATTAGGCCATGGTGAGCAATGATGTGTGGAATCATGTGTGGAAGATGTCCTTGTGCCTACTGGGTGCAAAAGATAAATGTATTCTTTTATGACTGCTGTGCTTCTTGTGAGGCAAAATCATTGAGGCAAAATGTAAAAGTAGGCAAATACTGGGTCAGGACAGAAACTGTGAAGCAAAACAGCCATAGATAACATTGAAAAGGAAACTGTCAGTCATCAAGGGCTGGTTTTTGGATATTTGATATTTTTTCTGGTAGTCCTGGTAACATTAATAAGTGCACACTATTGAAACGTGATGGCAATTTATGCTTGGGAATCACCATAACAGAGAACATCTCAGGACATATATTTTCATTTAAAAAAGGAGGTATCAATGTCACTGCTTAGAGGCCTTAAGGCCCTTAGCTGAAAGCACATCTGGGGTATTGTGGAAGTATATAGTTGTTCTATAGTTGAGCTAATATGGAAATGAACCAGAGAAAGAGTGAGTTGAGGTGAGTCACCTCAAGACATTGAGAGCATTTTGTACAAACAGATTTGGCTCAGCATGTTTATTTCAATAAAACAAAAACAGAGGAGATAGGAGTGTTCTCTATAAATATACTGGGAGAATAAAAGCGAAGGATGAAAACCATTTAATTTGCAGGGCAGTGTTGATACAAGAATAAACAGATATGAGCTATCCATTAATAAATTTAGCCAGAAAATTAAGAATGTTTCCAATCATTACAGCAATCCAATTCTGAAACAGTGTTTCCTTGGAATTAGTGGGAACAAAAATATACCCATTTTTGATGTGGTACTTGATAATATTGAAAGGTAATTGTAGAGCACAGCTTTCTGTAGTGGCAGGGAGCTAGGTTCTGTGATTCAGGAGTGCCTTTCTGTTGCATGTTACTATGCAAATAAATAGTAAGAAGAGCAGAACATTTTGTCCAGATTTAAGGTTGTTAAAATGGGAAGGACTTGTCTGTCTGATCTGAACACTAGGCAAGGCTCAGGTGTCCTCGCATATGTAAAAGTTAGATTGTGCTACAGTAAAGCTTATGATGTCAGCATTATATAGAAAAAGAATAGAGAAAAAGAAAAAGAAAAAAAAAAAGATTAGCATTAGAATGGTACATGAGAAAGTCATGGAAGTCATGGAGGAGCTGCAGATGGCAAGAAGGTTATAGGCAAAGTCCTTTCAGGGTAAAATCCTAATTTCTGTGCTCTCCTTGGATACCAGTGTAGGCACATCTAATTACTCTGGTTTCTCATGCTATGCTCTTCTTTTGAGATAAATACTCTTTGAATTTAGCACTACTGCATCATTATGACAGAGCTAAATTCATTCATCGTGAATCACTGGTGACATTACTGAACATCGGTGAACAAGAGAAGACCGACTGATATCATCTATCTGGGCTCCATCAAGGTCTTTGGCACAGTCCTCCACAACATCCTTCTCTCCCAACTGGAAATATATGGATTTAGTGGGTGGACTCTTCAACAAGGAACTGCTTGTGAGGTCATACCTGGAAAGTGGAGCTCAGTGGCTCAGTGTCCGAATGGTGCCTTCCAAATCAAATGATTCATGATTGAACTGTGTCACTGATGTAGTCATTGATTGTGACTACTGAGAGTGATGGGGTCTGTAGCTTGTCAACATGACAGACCTTATCTTCTGTGCACTGAGTTTCCCTTCACACACAGCAGGAGGTCAAACCCAATAATGAGCTAATGTGTAGAGTAGACCAGACATGATAGCAGGGCTGCTAACTAGCATTAATGCAGTCACATGTAATCAGTCAACAGCACGACCAGAAAAGAGAGAAATAAAGAAAAACTGATCTACATATGTTGCAAATAGAAGGTATTAAATCCATCGACTTCAGCTCTAAATTTATTTGGCACTGAGCAGGCTCACCTCAACAAATTCCTACCATCAAGAAGTTAAATAACATTTCCTTTGAAATGTGCCATTGTGCATTTTCTGGAACCTTTTGTACTGCAAAGTACATGAGCACGCACACAAGACACTTCAGATGCTGCTAATCAGTGATGCAGAGGGTGACTCAATTCTTGATATTCATTGAGTCCTGTTCGTGTAAGAGTGTGCAGATGTGTAGGCACAGAGATGTCTGTAATTCAGCCCTACAAAAGGCTATTAGTGTTTCCAAACCGATTTAATATGTAGCCAATACATAGTGAGTTCCACGCTCAATAAAGCTTCAGTTCTTGCTATTTCTGTTCTTGCTGGGTACTTCAAATCCTATGTATGACAGCTTGAAATTCACAAAGGTACTGCTACATCAAATCACAGCTGTCCATTTCTTTTCTGGCATGATATAAATCGCTAGGCAGTGCGCTGTGTCGCCAACATTAACAACAAGAAACTGTAAAACCTCTGTCCATGACAATTTTAAAGCTCTCAGATGCTGTTTTTAGTATTTGTACTTTACGTGCAGTTTTTCACAGTCCAAGGAAGAAGAAACAGGCATGGAAATCTTTGGAAGTGAACTGAAATCACTGGAGCAACACAGCTGTATTTTAAAGTAGAGTCGAAGTAATTAAACAATGCAGCTTGATTCTCTTCCTTTGCCTTTACGAACATGCAGAAAATGCCTCCTTACAATGCCACAAATGAAGTAACAATATCAGCATAGCCAAAGCTCAGGTGCTCCCCAGAACTGTTGTATTATCCCCACCATTGTGGTTCCTCTTCTTCTTGTTATTATTATCTTATTTAATTTTTTAATAAAAGAAGAGATTTTACCACCAACTGAAAAAAAGAAAAGCCACTTTCCTAAGCATATACACAGGGTCTTCAATTTTAAGGCCTTTCACCTAAAATCTGAGAGCTTCTGTAGCTTTGGGATGTGTTAGACTCTACGAAGATGGTCACAAATTTATGTTCCTGGATCTTGTTCTGAAACAGAAATGTTAATAGCAATGCTTACCTAGTAAATGCAATCAAAGTCTTTCTTCATTGTGTTTCTTTTGTTCCACCCTGCGTAGCTCCTGGAACATCCTTCACCATTATTAACTACCAATGATTTGATCCCTGACAGTTTAAATTCGGGGCACTCTCCAATGGATAATCCTTCTGTGTCTGACTGCCAAATGTAATTGATGACATGAGGAATATGAAACGTGTAAGTCAGCCTTCAGAACCATTCTTGGCCAAAGGGGGGAATTTTTAGATTTCACCAAAGAAATCTCATAGGATCGTAGAATCACAGCATCATAGAATGATCTGGGTTGAAAAGGACCACAACGATCATCCAGATTCAGCCCCCTGCTACGTGCAGGGTTGCCAACCAGCAGACCAGGCTGCCCAGAGCCACATCCAGCCTGGCCTTGAATGCCTTCAGGGATGGAACATCCACAACCTCCTTGGGCAACCTGTTCCAGTGCGTCACCACCCTCTGAGTGAAAAACTTCCTCCTAGTATCTAACCTAAATTCCCCTGTCTCAGTTTAAAACCATTTCCCCTTGTCCTATCACTGCCCACCCTTGTAAAAAGCCGTTCCCCCTCCTGTTTATATGCTCCCTTCAAATATTAGAAGACTGCAGTGAGTTCTCCCCTAAGCCTTCTCTTTTCCAAGCTATATTTGCCATAAATAGATTATGGAGAGAACACTGTTGATGCGAAAGGACTTGAAATAGTGGGTTGATTTTTTTGTTTGTTTGAAAGAATTTGTCCTAAGGAAAAAGCAAAACAATCTCCCTTATCATTTTGATTACTGCAGTTGTGTTCTGGAATATGATGGCAAATGTATTAACTAGATTAGGAGATGCAAGGAAGTAGTGATAAAAATAAATCCATATGATGAAGAAAAGGGGTTGTAGACTGCGATCAGTGGCAGTTGGAGCAGAAGGAACCACTGTGTTTGTGCCAGTGCTCACACACCTACACACACACCTCACACACCCCACATCCCACATGGAGTGGGAACCAAGCGGCAGGAAGGAACTGCTGCAGTGATAAAGCACCTATTTGCTTCTTTACATGCCCTTCTAATTTTACTGCCTCCAAATCTGCACACTGCCTTCCACATTGTGGCTGTTTCTCTGCAAGCTGAACCACGGCTAATAAATCTGATATTTCAAAAAGGAAACAAAAAGAGGAAAAGCTTTTCTTAAGTTGAACATGGAATACCAAGAGCCGACTTAAGCTTTCTTAAAGGTAGGCTCCTTGCACAACCTGCTTAGTGCTTCATCTCCTTGGTTATTAATGCTGCCCCAGGATGTGAAGGAGGAATTACATCTAACATGGCTTTAGCTTCTTTCGAAGATGCAGAGTTCAGGTGTAAGATAGTTGTATTCCAGTTTTCTGGATGTTTTCTTCTGTATGGCTGTGCAGGCACCACTTTAGAACGAGGTATAGGAACTGTTTGTATTGCTGAGCTGGGAAGGCTTCCTACAGATCGCTGGTAATTGGGAGCGCTGCCATTTCAGAGCAGATTTGTATCTGCCTTTAAGTCCTGTATACATTGTTTTCACGGCAGAATTCAGAACACTTTCAGTTACAAAAACAGGCTGTTCCTGTCATGTTCTGTTCCACCAAAGCATGTTACGAAAGTGAGATAGACCCAATTTTACTGCATATTGGCCCATGTTCCCAACAGCCATGCTTTTCCATAGTGAAAAGACCTTCTGGAACTGAGACCAATACCAGTTTTACATGTCTGATTGCTTCAGGCATCACAATTCTATTTATATTATTTTTCATAGAAAGTAATGTACTGCATAGAAAAACAAAGTTAGAATTGCATTCCTGAGCTGTATGTCACCACCAGACAGGTGACACAGAGCACTTGGCCTTCAGTTGCCCGAATGCTATTTGTAGACCAAGCATTTGCCTTTGGCTTCCAAACATGGTTGTGCAGAGTAGCTTTGTTTGCCGTTCCTCACACCACAGGACACTGAAACACTTCACATCCACAGATCCTCACATCACACAGGACAGACTCTGGTGTTCAACGTAAACAGATAAAGAAATCTCACTGGTAAAAGCCCCAGGGTAAGTGGGGATCCAGACCCAAGCATAAAGAGAAATAACTACAGGAACTCACCCCAGAGCACATCGCAAGCCCGTGTTACCACTGGTGTTGAGCCACCAGTATTCCAGCAGACTTCACATGTTGAGAGCACCTGCAGCCCTTAGTGGGAGGGGGGAGACCTTCCATCTATGTTTTACAGCATGAAAAGGGCTGGAAATCCTGTATGCAGTTCCCAGGCTCTGAACTGTTCCTCTTGTCTACGTTGCGGAGCTGCTCTGAGGCACCACTGTTGGTGGACTTCAGTGCTGCAGCAGCATCTTCAGTAGGCACAGGAACCCCAGAGCAGTGCTGAGCCACGATCAGTGGTGTGGCTGTTTCTCATGGCCTCTCAAACATGATCTGCTTTTCAGAATGCACCCCAATTCATTCCATGGTGATCTAAGGGAGGATTGCAATATATGTGCTGAATAGTTTGTCAGAAACATCTGTATAAAAATCGAATCATCTGCTTTGTAAGGCCAGATAGCTGTCATAACCTTCCTCTTTGCAGAACTGTTATGAGCTGTCTGTGCTGAATGAGGCCCAGCTCTGGGCTAGACAGACAGAACTGGGTTCCAAAACCCAGCTGGCTGAGTGGCAGTGCCTGAGCTATCCAGTGAGGAGCGCCAGGACCCAGAGAAAAGAGCTTGCCCCAGAGGTTGGCGTTGTACTAAGAGAGCACTGAGATCTCAATGTCTTAAAGGGCTTTTATAGACTATAAGGCCCTTGGTTCCCTGATGCTTCTGTCAACTAAAGCAGTGTTTTGAACCTCGTTTTGCAAGGATGTAGAAGTTATTTTAAATAGTGTAACCGATCTGGCTGGGTTACGCCCAATATAGAGACACATGGAAAGCTGAAGCTTCTCTTCAGCACCTGCCCAGAGGTCCTGGCTGGGGACTGAGGGTCACAAGCTGCAGCGTGCAGGGCTGGTGTGTGTGTGCAGGGTCTAAAAGGGGCTGAGTGCAATCAAACGGCTCTGAAAACTCCTCTGGCAGCCAACTTCGGGCGATCTAAAAAGTAATGATGGTGTAACGTCAGCCTCAGGGCACGGAGCTTCTGCGAAACCTCAACCGGAGTACCGGGTGCATATTGTACCTTGAAACACTTGGTAGCTTTGAATTGCTGTTTTGATGTGCGTCTGTCCAGGCGGGCAGGCGGGACTGCAGGTGGGAACGGTGTGTTTGTAAATGAGGAGGGCGTTCATATTACCGAACTGGGGAAAGATCTGCTCCCGGTTGCGCCGTGTCCTCCCGCAGCCCTGCCCTGCCCTGCCCACACGCGTGCCCTCTCCGAGGTGCCACCGCCGAGCGCAGGGGACGGCTGCGGGGAGAGCTGCGTCGGTCGCAACCCCGCTGCCTCCCGCTGTGCCCTGCCTGCTGCTCGGCTGCCGCCGCCGCTCTGCCCGCTCCGCGCTCAGCCCCGCCGCCCAGCTTCAGTCAGGCGTCCGCTGCCCGGTCGGGAATCGCTTTGCTTTCTCTCCAGGTGGCTGATTGCTGTTGTTTCGGGGCTGGTGTTCTTCGTCTCACCACAAGAACGCTGTGAGTATGACTCCCACTACAGCTTTTTAGTTACCGCCTGTGTGAAACTCTTCTGTTTTGTACTAAGTGACAGGATAGTCGTGCTGCCTGCTGGAGTGTAGTGAGCAAGTGAGGTTTTAGATGCACCTGACTGGGACCTCTTTTGTGGTTAGAAACAGAATACTGCTCTGTAAGAAGTGAGTGCTATGCAGAACCAAAGAGCATAAATAATCGCTTGGGGTATAGAATCACAGAATCGTTAATGTTGGAAAAGATCACTAATATCTCTTAGTCCAACTATCAGCCCATCCACACCATGCCCACATCCTTCAGTGCCACATCTACATGGTGACTCCAGCACCCCCCTGGGCAGCCCGTTCCAGTGCCTCACCTCTCTTTTAGAGAATAAATGTTTCTCAATATCCAGCCTGAACCTCCCCTGTTGCGACTTCAAAGTTATGTGAGAATGAAATACACGATGGCAGAATCACTGTGACTTTGTACACTTTCTTTCAGGTATCATCTTGGAGTATGGAATCCGTATGGAAGAGAAGGTGGTATCTTCAGTTGGGTTGTGTACTGATAATGAATCTGGTTTATGCCAATCTAGACTATCTGAAAGAAGCTCCTGCAAGCCTGGGTCAGATTGACCACCAGTGCTGGGAGGTGTCGTCCCACGGGCTGGTGGAAATGAAGAAACTCAAGGTAGCAGATCCGGTCATTGCTCTCTGGGACTTCATGTTATTCCTAAAGGAATCCCCCAAGCCCAAACACAATGAACTTTTCAACAATTTGGCCCAGAACTTTTGGGATATGTATGTAGACTGTGTGCTCTCAAGATCCCATGGAATGGGCAGAAGACAATTAGTATCTCCCAGATACTCTTCTACATACTCACATAGAACTTTAGAAGGTAACTATAGGATATGATGTTGGTCTGTCTCATCCTCATCTTGGTTGTTCCAACACCTGCAATATATTATTTTCCAGTTTTCTGTCTCTGCATGTCAAATGTATTTGCATCCTTCAGCAGTCGCTACTTTCACAATATACAAGTCAAAAGTTGTTAGAGCACTAGATTTCTGTATGAGGTATAAATAGTGACAGGTATATATGTGGGACGGTGTGTAAGTAGATGCTGCATGCTCTGTTTATCACCGTGTGCACATGAATGATGTTACAATACTAAAAGTTTTCTAGTCTTTACACTTCAGTCTCAACTTCAGGGAATCATCCCTCTGTAAGAACGGAAGCGCACAGCTCCAGCAATTTAAACCTTGCACTTCTCATTGATATGTAATGTGAGCTCACGGTCACTGAATCACCAAAGCAATAGGTTCCAGTCATCCTGATTTGGGATGAACCTGAATTGAGATCATACAGGGGATTATCATCCAGCCCTAGAACTATTAGCTTCCTTCTTCCTCTGCAACAGACATATATGTTTTCTCTCCTGATTAACCAGCCAAAAGCTTTAGGTTTCCAAATTGAAACAGAGATCACTTAATCCTAGCACTCCAAGCCACAATGCTTGGAAAATAACTGCCTTTCTCTCATAATCTTACAGGGTCTGCTTTCACCAACCCATTTTAGGTCAAAAGGGGAGGACACGAAGAGATACCTCAACAAAGTAATGTCAAAATGAAGGAGGACAAAAAGCACAGCATTTCCTGTAGATGCTTAGACAAATCAATTGGTGTGGTTCAACTTTCTTTTTGATGTTAATTTTGATGGAAACCCAATATATTTTTATACATTAAGCAACTGAGAAAATGTCCACATGCGTATTTTATAAACTGTGTTGTAAGTACAATCAACTTTAGTTGTAAGAATTGCAAAGAAGAGTGATGCCAAGCTGAAGGGAATGTTTATGTTCATTGTAATGTCTTGTGCAGCCTAAGCTTTGTATTTTATCACTGCTTGGACTAGGCTACGGATTAATTAAAATATTTTTCTATGCAGCAAGGTCTGTATAATAGTCATTTCCTTGCCTATTAATACGTTATTCGCAGAAACACCATTACACTGCTTTAAGAAGGATACTTTGCATGAGACTGTTCTTTAATTACACATTCATACAGGTAAGGAAGGGAATGCAATCCATCCCTGTCACAGCAGGAAACACCACGTCCGAGGAGACTCATGAGTGAAATGGTTTGAAAGTGCAAGACGCTTGAGAACAGTTCACAACAAAAGAAACCATCCAGCCTGGCAAAACTAATTCAAGGAGCTTAACCATCTCGTGAGCACAGCATGGCTATGGTGAAACAGATTTCTTATTGGAGGGAACATGGGTAATAAAACCCATGAAATAAATAGAGTTGAATAACCAGTTAAAGAATGGTGAGCAATCTACAAAGTACAAAACATTTCAGCTAGTCTCCCTAACAGACCTAGAGAAACCATTGGCACAGATATGCCTGTTAGTGAGCCTTTAGCTCAAGTCCCAGTGCTAAAGGCAGTAATTCAGGAAACAAAATGGACCGGAACAAACACCATGTGGGTACTTTATCCAGTATGTCATCCAGGAAAATGAAATGCTGGGTATATTTACGTGAAGGTTCATCACCCTGCTCAAAGAAAGAGATACGTAAACTGCAGTGTGTTGTGTGCGTCAACAGAAGATGGAAATCCAAACTGTAGAACTGCTGACAGGGGATCAGGGCAACCTGACACTAACAGACAAAATCTTTAGACTCAACATGCCTTTGTACTATGCTATATAGGATATTTTATTAGTATGTCATCCCCATGTTTGCATTAGTTATAAAAAATATTTTACTCTCAAGATGTTCTATGCCATTTAGCAAAACTATACGAAATGTTTCATCTGTACCTAAAATACACACGCAGTTAACTTAAATATTAACAGCACTGCTCAGAACACTATTTACCCTACAAGTGCCTAATCTTTCTTGGCTGAGTCCAACGTGTTAACTCTTTTTGTTCTTGCTTAAGGTTTCTTCAGAAAACGATATCCTTTTAGGAGGGAGGCCTGTAGCAGCCAGTGGTCCTTCAACTAAATGATAAGGTGTACTTTCAACTGTTACTAAGCGACCAGATCCAACCTGAAAAGCAAAATAAATGCATTGCTTGACATCCACGTTAGTATTTCAAAGATGAGACTTAAACCATGAACTGGTCTTTGAAAATACTATTCAGAAGGCGGAGATGCATGCTGGAATTTCCTAGGTCTGCTCAAATCATTCTTTATACTAAATTCACAAATTGTTCCCATCAACACAATGGAAAAAACAGAGTGGTTTTATAACTTTATATACTCTGCTATTCTGCTTTCATGCTTGATGTTACTAATAGAAGAAAAGAACACCAAGACTTTATTACAACAGAAGTTTGTTGTGCAGTGCTATTTGGATTTGTACATTATATCAGCCACAGGTTTTTGCTATGTATTCATACTTAAAAATGAAAAAAAAAGTAGAACCTGTTTCTCTGAATGCAATTGCCTGTATCTGAAAGAGACGTGCTGCTTCCAGATTCATTAATACTCTTTATACTGAATAGGTTTGTGTCTTTGAGGAAAAATCCTTGGGTGACACCTCTATCTTCCAGCCATGACCTACTGAAACAGACAGTGCCGCGCCTTGAGTGTGCGTGGCTAATTTGTCTGGTAACTTGACTTTGACTGGTTTGCACCAACCATCTTTGCTTCATTTTCATCTCTTACTACTGAAGATGTTTGGCAAAGAGAAGGAAAGAGGATTTTTCCACAAAAACAAACTGCCAGCAATATTTGACATTCGCAACATTTCTAAGCAATGCAGACAAGGAATTTCACCTGGTGTTGGTGATACGTTCGTTTTCCTAAAACACTCCTGCAAAATGATTGCCTGCTTCCTTGCTTTTATCTACAGTTATTGCAATATTGACTACAGAACTGTAAGAATATTTTTCTTGTTAAATTCTCTCCCTCCAAAGAAATGAATTAATTTTATCTTGAAGCCCAAAATGAAACCTAACAATGTGTTTCTCTCTACTAGCAATTTTCAGAACGTCCCTGTTTATATCTACATACTCCAGATGCTTTCTGCAAAATATTGCTGATTAAAAGTCTTCTTTATATATGCATGTAACTACATGTATTCCATCCTACATCCTGTGTTACTTACTGTTGTGCCCAGGCCTTTAATATCCGTAGAATGGACAGATCCATTTTGAGTCTTTAATTTAGATTTGGAAGCCTCTATTGATTTTTCCTGAAGCCTTTTTGCTTTCTAGAGATAGTCAGGGGAAAAAAAAAAAAAAGAAAAAAAAAAAAGGTAAAATTGTTTTAATCAGAATGAATTGTATTATTTGCATCTGCAAGAAAATACACAAACAAAATGACAAAAAATGAGGTAAAAATCTGTTGGCCTTTCATTTCAATACTCTCCCTCTGGTTTGCAACCCTCTTGTACTGAGGATGTGAAAACAGAATAAAGTGATGCGGTTTCACAGTGACCAGAAGCAAATAATCATTTCCTGGATCTTGTAGGCCTTAATCAGAATTCTGACTGCAGCTTGATGTGCTGTTAGCCTTTATCACCACAAGAGCACACTGTTGCCTTTTGTTTTGTATGTCATCTCCCATGATTTCCATATACTACATATTTACACATCAGACCCATGGCTGTACTGAGCCACAAAAGCTTTTATACATCCCAAAAGCAAGATATCACATTTTATTTTCCTGAATTTCATGAAGTTGGAGCCAGTCCTTCCTTCAAGATTGTCAAGAGCTTTCTGAATGGCAGCCCTCCTCACAGCATGTGGATTGTTTCATCCAGCTTGGTGTTATGCATGAAAGTGAGAAGACTGCATGCTTATCTAATATCCGAGTCACTAATGAGAATGTTACAGCATTACTGTCCTGTATATAGATATATATACACAAATACATGTACATATGAGTATATATATATATACACCTATTACCATAAACCACGATAGTCTATAATCAGAACAGTGGAAGTACCAAGGACTTTATTGCTCTGCCAATACAGTTTACAGTTCATTCCTCTAAGTTTGTGTGAACACAGTATTAACTGCATCTTCTACTTGAATAACTTCATCAATCATTAAGAGAAGCGTTAGGAACTTCCCAATTATTATAACTACACTATGAATGCACATTTTGCTCCACCACTCAGATTTTTTTTACCTTCAGGGCTTCATAGTTCGATGTCCGAGTTAAGAAATCTTCCCAAGATTTCTTTGCCATTTCTTTCTGCTTATGGACAGCACGAATCTGTAATATAAAGGAGATGAACAAAATACAACACAATCCTCTTTCCATGAGCTTTCCTCAATTCTTTGCTTGCGCTGTTAAGACAGTACAACCATGTCCCTTTATATCACCTTAGCTCATCCCACTCACCTGAATGTGAATGACAATGCTGTAGAGATACATTTGTCCTTTAAAGAATTCAGGTATGTACCCCCATAAAAAAACAACAGCAACAAAAACAAAGCTTACCTTCACTGCTGCAAGATAATTTTCCCTTTTGTTTTCTAACACAGATACTGGAAGAGCCCCACATCTTTCATGACTATTTTTGTACACTTAGTCTTAAATGATGAATAACGGAGATGGCATCAATTCTGGCGACAGAACTGCATGCATGAGAATGCATGCCATTCCCTCCAAAACACAACCATGAGATTTAAGACATCTGGTCCAACTGGTCTTACTTCTCAGAAGGGAGGAGGGGATGAGATAGGAGAAAAGCAACAATGCCTAATGCTTGCCTTATAACCAAAGGTGGACAATGTTTACAACTGCTTGCTTTCAGGATGCGAGGAAGAACAAAGCCCCACTTTATGAAGTAATGAAGCCTTGTGGGCCTTCAGCCAGAGGAGTTTAAAACAGAGACATTTCATTTTAAGAAACAGACATGTTAACAATAGGTACTTCAAATTGTTATCTGCTACAGACAGGTGCAACTTTGGCAGTACCAAAATTAGCATTTCTCATCATACCGTTGCTGATACACCACTGATAACACTGCTTCATTTTTTTCACGTTACTCTTTAAATAGTGAAAAACTTATACAGACAGAGAGAACTGGGGTTAATTGCTTTAATTCAAATTTTACTGCTGAGATATTAGAATATCTTAAAGCAATGTATCCACTTGGGATTCTGAATGTTTTATAGTATAAAAAAAATCAACATACAAGTTGAAAAAAATCCTATGGATTTCACTTGTACAAATATTCCTTGCCTTACCTTTGTGTATGTTTTTTTTTCCTCATGGATTTCTTGGTGATGATGATTTTCCAGCACTTCCGTCTGGTAAGCAGTGACCATTTTTCCAACATTTTCGGACACCTCTGAAATAACTTTCAGGATTTCCTCATCTGAAGCAATAGGGCTGAATTCTTCTTTTAGTTCTGCACACACTTCACTCCAAACTTCTCCAACCTGCAGATGGAATACACGCAACACGCTGATATTTCTCTCTTTTTTTATTGTTGTTTAACTTCCCAAAGTTGTTACGCAAGGTTAAAGTTCAGCAACGCTATGCAAAATTCATTTAGGGTAATCTGCCCCTGAGTCCCAAATTCACTCCACAAACTGAGCAACAGGAATGCTGATAACTACAGAAGATACAGAAGCACAAGGTACCAAATTACAAGAGAGAAGAGTTGCGTCTTGATGGCTTTTTTCCCCAGCACAATCTCACACCATGTATGCTATCTGTAACATGAGATGTAAATGGAAAAGGGAATCATCAACTCAAGGCTGATAATGATCACTAGTTCCTGGACATCCCAGGCTCTCACAGACTTTGTTCCTAAGCTGAAAATTGCCATGAACTAAAGTGTCTTTTAAGCAGGATGGCCCCCACAAAAGCTGTTATCCTATTCTTGCTTCCTGTCCGCACACCACTGTGATACCTTACATTTGACAATATGGATGGGAACTGACTGTGGGTACAAGGATGGGAAAGCACAGAAAAGCCTTCATCAGAATGTGTGTTTATTGTGATCTTTAGTAGCAAAACCCATACATATGCTGACCCTGCTGCACAAAGAAGCAGGCCTGCTCTTCAGTCCCTCCTCAGATCCTTACCCCACTCCTGGCCCAACCCTATTTCTTGAGCTGGCAAGCAGTTAAAACTACTTTTATTTTCCTGAGTTACTCTTAATTAGCATTGTTTTCTTGTCTGGTTCACTATGCAAACACAAATATTTGTAGATAGAAAAGAAGAGCCAGGAAATGCTGGAATGACAGAGGTGGGATAGTTTCCTTTAATGCCAAATAGCAGTTTATGCTTTTTATAAAGCAACAGGTGACTTATGACATAGGTTACAGCTTGTGGAGGGTTATTTCTTTCTCATATCCTGAGATAATTTGCTATTCTTGCAAACATACATTCAGGAGAAATATTTTCTTCCACAATACTCACCTTAAAGTCAATATACCGCCGTATGATAGCAAGTGTGACAAAATCCTTAGCAGACAAACCAGGCAAATTTTCAAAACCTAAAGGAATATTAATAAAGGAATATTAATCATCTCAGTAGTGACAGCATGGTTAATTCATCCTCAAATATAACAGTCTAAAAAAAGACACCACCTTATTTATATATAATCACATGCAAAACCTTCATCACAAGTACATCAGTAAGTCCCTCTTCCAATCCTGGAGCAGGATTTAGGTGATAAAACCCCTATTTCTTCAAATTCACTCCATAGTAACTCTTCACTCCAGTGACCTTCCAATTGCTTGTAAAGCCAGGATAGTTCTGCATTTGCTGTTTCTTTACTTCGGGTTTTTTATTTTTGCGAGCTTGATTTTCAATTAAGGCAGACAAACAGTTGAGTCTACAGATCACAGTCTCTCAAGAAGCGTTTTAGTACAGAGTTTGCTTTAGCTGTGAAATATCCCACAGGAGAATGGTACTACAGGATCTCCAACACCTTGTTTCAAAGCTGAGTAATGAAGCAAATCTCTACCTCATGAACTTGAGCATAGTACATCCATCTTAAAAATACATTTTTAACAATCTGTGTGAAGGAATAAGGAAGAGTAGTATGGTTGCTGGGACTGTGTCTCATATTTTTTTGTATGCTGAATGTTTATTCCACTCCGTGCTTTAAAAAGCTATTTCTACATAGCCTATGAAAGCTATTTCTACATTTCAACACACTATCTGTGTGATCACTGGAAACACAGCATCTGTTTATTATAGCATAATTACATCATGTTTTGAAGTTAAGAAATTTCATAAATAAAGATCAATTAACACTGGGACCACTCTGTTACGGGCTATTGTGAAGTATAACTACACTCAGAAAAAGATGGTAGAAAAGGACCATAGGAATTCTTTTCAGTTCTTCCACATCGTTTCAGAACTTCACAGGAAAGGTTAAAAAGTACATAAGTAACATAGGAGATATGTATAAATACAGAAAAAGCTGGAACAAAATCTCATGCCTTTTTGACTTAATAAAGAGTTCAGCTGTGATGATCCAAGCTTAATATAATTAACGCTAATAAGAAGTTTTAAAACGGAGAAAGAATTGGCTATAGTTTGTTAGAGAAACTGAAGATGTTTTCAAACCAGCTGGTTCCTAGGGCAACCAGGGAACTGGATGAAGCAGTCTCAGAACTATCACTTGCTATCATTGAACCCGCTGAGGACAGACTTGAAAAGAACCAATATAATGTCTATCTTTAAAAAGAAAAAATTAGAAGACAAAGAACAGCGGTTAAATACGGCTTGTGTAGCTAAATGCTAACAGTGGAAACTTTAACATCCATCATGAAGCAGTAAAAAAAGACCATGTCATTCTGCCTAGTTTTTTTTTTGTACAACCATGCAAGAAGGCTTATCAAGCATCTGAACTTCAGATTAGGTTTTTAGACAAAGGTGTAATAACTATTCAGTGGGCAAACAACACGTAATTAGAAGAGAGTACAGCAAATTGAAGCCAAAGATTAGAATGCGAATTAAAATAGCCAGCTTGAAAAATTATTTTAAAAACACAGACTGTAATTCAATATGGACAAATGCAAAATTCTGAATGCAGAAATAGTCAGCTGCTCAGATCCAGATGTTAGATGACCGGAGGCTGTACAAGATCATAATATCAAGTGAGGAAATGCCATTGTGACAATAGCAGTTGTTATATTAATGCCAGTATGGTTATTTGCAGGATGAGAAATATACTTCTATTTGGCTGTGAGGCTTCTGCTGGAGTGAGTTCAGTTTTGGGACATGACAGAAGAATGTGAACCAATTGAAAAGACTCACGAAAAAAAAAAGATGAAAATAATTAGAGGCTATTCTAGAAAATGAGAACCGGGGTAAAGGCTGCAGAATGTAGTATTTCTAGCGATGTGTAAAGAGTTAATAGACGTGAAAGATACCATGTGCAGGAAAACAAATGACTGAACATTTTGATGAAACTTTAGATTTGATTCTAGGAAAGCTTACTAATGGTAAGGGCAGCAAAACATCTCGCAATCCCCATCAAAAGAGGCTTCTAAGAAGAGGATGAGCAAGCATCTAATAGTAACAGACTACTGATGATGCATCTCAAGTTTCCTTTCTTTTTTTTTTTTTGTTTTAACAGAGACTTGATCGACTGCCAGTGAACAAGTTTTGTTTAATGACAAATAGGGCACTGAGAAGGCAATTCAGTTGTCTTACCTAGCTTGCACAGCAATGAGTAAAGTTTTGCCCGTATGTTTTCTGAAATCTCCACGACGGCAAAGCTGGGACAGCCGGAAGGCACAGGGGTGACCTCCTGCTCTTTCTGGAAGCTGCCAGCAATGGGTCTCTTCACATCTAAACATTTCAAAATGTAATAAACAAAAAGCTCAACAAACAGTTGAAGAGTGAAGAGGCAGTTTGGGCAGTATGTCCCCAAAGCTATTAAAATTAGAGGAAATGCTAACTTTGTAATGAAAAAGGGGGGGAAAAAAAGCTTCACGCATCTTTGGCATGCATGATTTTTGACATGATCTGTTCTGTGATACCTCCTCCAAAAGAAGGCAGTTCTCTATTACATTGTGGACAAGAGATAAAACATTTCAACAGTCTGCCCAGAAACGTGGGCCACATTTATTAATTAGCGCGAGTGATATCATGGTGCTCTCCTTGTTTATTTTTATAATACATGAAGAAACAGACTGTCATTTTTTGGAAGAAATTAAATAATTTTCCAGCGTTAGAAAACCAGTTTAAAGTACTTGAAATGGTTCGTTTTCCCCAGCTAATGTAGGAAGTGCCATCTAGCGGCCAGACTCCAATAAAACATAAATGAAGTATTCTGGCTTTGGTGAGAACTGCAGCATAAAGCCATAAATATTACAAGTTTACTCTCATTATGATCCTGGCATCAAAAGCAAATACATTTTATTTATTTATTTATTACGTGAGCAGCTTCCCTGGCTCACAGTTACACATCTATCACAAAACGTACCAGCAATCCTTCCATATCGATCACGTTGGACTCCCAGGTCCAGTTCCACCTGTCTCCAGAGCTGTATTAGCAGTTTAGCTGCTGTTTGATCGTTCTCCCCCCGCCAGGTATTGATGTGCATAACAGTTTTGGTATTGTCACAAAACTCACTGAGGATCCCAAGAATTATATTGCACAGGTTTTTTTGCTTTAACTTGGTGAAGAGAAATAGAAAAAAATGTTTCAATTTGTCATAGCACAATATTAATCTACATTCAAACTTAAAAAACAAACAAACAAACAAACAAACAGAGGAGTTCTGTAATATGTAATTGAGTAACTTGAAGCTTTTAATCACAGATATGCACCCCCCTCCCCCCCAAAAAAAGAAAAAAGGTGTCTAAACTTTCAGTCTTTCATGATTCTTGCCATGCAAAGTTCCATAAATCGAAGAATGTGACGGGGAATTTGTGTAGGACCACGTGAGATGCCTGTGTGTCAAATTACTTAATAGGTGCCTCCAGGCTCACATGCAGATGAATTATTGTATTTGATGATGTGCTACTACCAAGATTTATTTTCATAAGAAACAGACTCAGAAGGCAAAGGCTGAGCAGTACCGTGGAAGATCTCTTTTCTTCTGTGGCCAGATCTCTGAGCAGCAGAAAAGGGTCTTCAGCTTTGTGAAATGCTTGAACGCTAGTGCCAGATGCAAGCCACAGATCCATAACAGTAGCTATTACACTACTTGTAGCTGTTTTGTTGCATGCACAAAATAACTTCAAACATCAAAACTTTTAAAGCCTTGAAGAGTATACTAACTCCTCTGCTACTAACTTCAATATCAAGAACGGAGATGCTTTTCTAAGCAGATATGTCATTCAAAATAAAGCATAGCTTGAGTTTCCTTGCAAAAAAAACCAACAAACCTTGGTAAATTTAAGACTTTGCCAACTACTTATTTAACAAAAAAGATACATGTAATATCTGTCCAGTCATGTTTCAGCATATATGCTGGAGTGCGGATTGCCTTCCTATCTCAGGGAATTACACAGGCTGGCCTTCTTGTCATTACTGCAACAGTCTTAGGAGATACCATTAAAAATACAGTTTTCCATGTTCTTTTACTACTCTTTTATTTTGTAATAAAAATAATTACAATTCCTACCGCCAGCAAATCCAGGAGGAAAAAAATGCCCTGTTGTTCTAGAAAATAGTTCTCAGCAATGTAGCATCCGATGACACAGGACCTTAAACAGAAAAAATTTCAACATGTAGGAACATTCTTATGTTTTAGAGCATTCTACAAATATTTCATTTATTTTACCAAATTACATAAAATTTTTTAGTATTCAATAAGCTTAATACCTTCAGGGAGGAGAAGAAATGATTTTCATACACTTGCCCTTGTGTATTTTCATTTACACTGTATAATTAAATGGAACCTACTTCACCACAATTTCTTTTCCTGTAGGTGGCACACCTTCCTCATAGCAGCCAAGAAATTCAGCAGGTTCACTACAAACTGGATTAGAATATAGATTTAAACAGTAGAAGATGCTAACGTTTAGCTACATGATACCATTGATCTGGCTCACTGCAAATCTATGTAAATATTCTGGCAGTAGAATTAAGAGAGTAAGAGACTTTCTTTGGGCAACAGGGCTGGCTTCTCCCAGCTTAAACCAATCATAAAAGCAGCACTCACGATGTTACTGCTGTCTCCAATAATCTTCAGATTTCAGGATTAATGCAGAGGCTGAAGGGTTTGCCTGCATCACTGAGCTGTCTGTTCTCCCAGACAATGATACTATTTAGCCTTCTGCATATTTATCAAACTCAGACTTCAAACAGATTAACTTCGGTTTATCTGTGTCTCTGATAGCAATTCTTGAAAAACTTCCAGTCCAATACAGGCAGTATAGGTGGTTAGCAAACAATTTTTTGCTAACAATGGTCTGTAATCAACTTGTGTTTACTCTTCTCAAGTAATTTAGAGACTCCAATCAGAAACTTCTTTTCTAGAAAGTTTCAGGTAGCTCTGCACTGAAATGTCAGGTCGTCTCTGGAGGCATTCAAGGCAAGGTTGGATGTGGCCCTGGGCAGCCTGATCTGATGGCTGGTGACACTGCCTGTGGCAGGGGGGTTGAAACCAGATGATCATTGTGGTCCTTGTCAACCCAGGCCATTCTATGATGCTATGAGGTCATCCTGTGCAGGGAGTTATACTGCTGTGTAGGGAAGCAGGGAATTAGATCGTCACACTGTGCCCCTGTCTAAGTAATCTGTGCAAAATATCTGTTATTTTTGTATTCTTTTTTAATTAGTTGAGCATTAATTTTTACATGTTTTAAATGGAAGAAGGACCCATACGTGCAGAGGAAGGTCATAATATTGCAAATGAAAAATCCACGAGCTGCTATTTTTAACAGCTGACACTGCTAAAATACTTCTTTACTAACCACAAGCAGTCCAGTGCACTGAAAAGGAGACGATTGTGGCCCAATCCACTGTGCAGCTTCTTTGGATCCATCTGAATGAATGAGATAAGTAAATCCACTCCTTCATGGTGGAAGAGTTCCTGCTAAAAATAATTAAAGCAATATTTTTCCGAAATAATATTTACTAAATAGCTACGCATAAGAAAATCCAAAGAAAATTTAAAATTTAAAGTGTAGATATCGTAATAAATCTGGTCCCCTGCTTAGAGCAGGATATATTTCTCATAATAAACATAAGAAAACTGTTCATTTCTTCTTAACTGATAATCCCATTCTTCAACACATTTTCATATCTTCATTAAAAACATGTAAATTAGCAACTGAATAGGTGAGACACTCGCTAATGGATTTCTGAGTGATTTTATTTTTAACAGTCACTGTCACATATAGCAGTTATCAGCTCCTAGCAATGAACTACAGCTGGCGTCTGCTATTGATTTAAGAAACAAACAAACAAAATAATGTTCACGATGAGGAAGGAGGATACAGACCTTTCTGTGGACGTCATTCTCACAGAGGGCAGACAAAATAAATAATGTATTAGCCTGGATTTCCAGCAGAATGGCATCATCTTTTTGTTCCGAATTGTTTGCTGCGTACTTCAGGATATCTACAAATGAGAACATTTTACACATGTGAATGTTCTGTGTGGAAGTCAGAAATGTGATACATGAGTTATATTGCTAATTTCACTCTCGTTAAAATCTGAACATTTTCACAGAGTTTTTTTGTTTCGCTTTTGCTTCGTTTTTGTTTTCTTTCAGAGGAGCTCAATTTTCAGCTGAGGATATAAAATCTGCTGTTTCTAGGCTTTCGATTACACCATACACTGAATCCCAAACAGTCTGACCTATTTGTTCCTTTCAGTGCAATTCCTTCAGAGTACTGGAAAATTGATTATTATAAGGTAAGAATTTAAAACAGAATCGGAACTTAAAAATTACATGTAATAGTAGGAATGTGTTACTGGAAAAAAAAAAAAAAAAAAGCCTACATCACAGGAACAATGGTTACGCAGCTTTATACTGGTTTTAATCTTTATAATGTTATTTACATAAAAATACACTGGCTTTGATTTTCCTTTATTCTTAAGAGGAGTTGTGAAAAGTCACAGTGCAACAAGATTTAGGTAGAACCAGACTCACAACAGGATTCCCTACAGACAGTGCAAATAATGTGCAACAAACGTGGTGTAATGACAGAGAAAGAATATGGTCAGCATTAATTCAATTAAAAATCAAATTACTTTTAGTATTTAAGGTGTACACATCTAAGGGTGCTACTAAGCAGTAACACACTAAAAACACATTGTATGAAAAGGTGTGAAAATTCCCAGTGTCTAAAGAAATATACAACTGCAAGCAATAAAAACATCGCTTTACCCAGAAGCTGGCTAATCGCTCCCTGGTCACACAGATTAAGGTTCACAGCATCATCATAAAGGGATACAACAGATTTCAGCACTCTCAGACTGTAGCGCATTTGTGCAAGTTTGTTGCCACGACCACCTGTTCCATGGAAACTGTTCCCCTGACCAAAGAAAGGATCTGTGGAGCAAACATAAAGAGTATTTTCTTTGGCAGACAATGTGTGTCCATAACAATAATGTTCCCAGAATTTTCCATAAATAAAAAGAAGGCCTTGCCAGTGCATGTAAGCTAAAACAAGCAAAAATATCTTACTGCTAAAAA
Organism: Excalfactoria chinensis; assembly: GCF_039878825.1. Lineage (NCBI taxonomy): Eukaryota > Metazoa > Chordata > Aves > Galliformes > Phasianidae > Excalfactoria > Excalfactoria chinensis. The sequence goes on from NC_092826.1 coordinate 121,217,016, forward strand.
AAGCTTCTTGATTGAAATAACTTATTAAGAAGCCATTCTGTCAAGGGCTATACTATATGCAAAAGAAAAGTTTGATTTTGATTAACATTGAAAATTATTACAGAATTCTTCTTTTTTTTTTAATTATTATTTTTAATTTTTACTTTATTAGGTTAATAAGCAGTTTCCAAAACTTAAAATATGACATATGTAAAAAAAGAATCACTTCAGCATCACAAGTTTTCCATTTTTCCTTCCTGCCAAAGAAATCAAGGCCAGGTGAGCTGTGTGCTGAGGTTACTGTAGTACAAAAGCCATGAACATCTACTGACCTTGACCTATACACCATTCTAGGAACACAAGGAGAAGAGTATTTGCTTGGCAAGACAAGTATTTATCAACTAACAAGGGAGCCACTGAAGCTAAAATGGCAATCGCATGAAGCTGTAATTCCTCATATTGGGCAGCAGACCAGTCATGAAATCCAGGCTTTTTATGTGGTTTTACATAATACAGCAAAGCTGGGATCACATCATTTTCACTGAGAAGCTGCAGATTCAAAAAAGAAAGAGACAGCTTACAGGTTTCACATGCAAATAAGAAACATCATTACAGTTTGCTTTATCCATCCTACACTAGGAAAATTATTTTTTATTGGGAAAGGATGTCAGGAACAGCACAAGTACAGACAAGCTGTGTTTATACTCTAGCATTCCCAAAGTCTGTGGTTTGTATAACTTTATTATGCTCTTCAATTGTATCTCAAAAATGCTTTGCAGTCACTTGTCAGCTCATTTTTCTTGCATGGTCTAGGTTTGCAGCTTCTCTAAAACAAAGCACATGCTGCTTTCAAACAGCAGACTTGGTTTGGAGCTACATATGGTGTGTAGTTTTGAATTCTTGATCTAGAAAACAGTTAGCTTCAGTTTACTGGACAATATCAGATGAACAGATAAATAGGAATCAGGATTTATTTATTTATTCATTTTTACTTGCTGTATCTTCTGTTATCTTAGAACTTACCTGTAGAGCATGCGGGTCTTTAGAAAAGATCCCTATAATGTTAAACAATAACTTCTTCATCTCAAAGTCTTCACAAGAGTAGGTAAATTTAAGACCTTTTAACAAGGGATTGGGAATTTTGACTGCGAAGGAAATTGATACGTTAATAGATACATTATGTCAAAATTTCAATTAAAAGAAAAAAAACACTGTAATTACACAGTATGAAATCTCTTACCTTCAGTAAACGTTGCAAGTACTATTAACAGCACTGTAAATCCACTTTCCTAGTAGACATTCAAAATAAACATATTAATTGAAATAAATTGATGTAAAATTAAAATGGAGCATTTAATTTTGTTATCTTTTTTTCTTCAGAACATGGAATTTAATGTATTCTATAGCAAAATACATAATTTTATCAAAGAGTTCAATTTAGACACTGTACAATACTCATTAACTATAGGGCTAAGTGTACAATTCTTTAAACCCATGTCTCACCCAGTGCAAATCTGAACTTGTATGGGGAAGTCCGAAGCACCTGTACTCACTATACTCACTACTGCAATCTACCACACAAGAAAACAGCATTCACAGTACTGTGAAGGTGTGGTTTTATTTTTTTTTTCAGAATACATTTGTGCACACAGAACTTCGTACATCAAGATCACCACAACATACAACTTCAGCTTCAGTGTTTTACAAGTAAGCTTATGAAAACTGCACGTATGAGCAACTTGCATTTACAAATACCACATTGCCTACCAGACCACCAGGAGGATAATTATGTCCCGTTTAACAGAGGACAACAGGGGTTGTCCACAGAGCGTACTAGAGACAAAAGAGCCATTTCTGAAATGACTGGAAGCCATGTAAATGCAGTTAGTAGGATGCTGCTCTTAAACAAAAAAGCACAATAACTTGGCCTCGGCCCTCAGGCAAACTCATCACCGGGCCTTCCACCAGCACACAGTGTGAGCAGAGATCGCACTATTTATTTTTAGTACAAGGACTTAAAATGCCACGTCCTTGTTATTGTTTCTTGTAGGAAATAAAACTGCCCTATTTCTGCAGCCACGTAAACAATCTGAATTCTTTAGACATCAAATATCTTTCTGCAGTTGCATGACAGACATTCCTTAATGTGATAAGTGATAAAATGGAAAACCTGAATGAAGAATCTGTAATCTTCACAACAGACTATAAAATCTATTTGGTAACATCATCAAATAGGAAAATTCTACAGAGGTTTAGATATGAATCCCTTGAAAATAATCTTTTCTGGTACAGCCAGTTGATCAACACAGACAGTAATTTGATTACTTTGTCATTCTGTTTGTACGCCACATTTCTAAATCTCAACTGTAAATCAAGAGTAGAAGAACATTAACATCCATAAATGTTGCCTTCTATCAGATTCCTCATAAAAATTCTGCCATGAAAACATTCAGGAACAAAAGAACGAGTCATCTAATTTTTAGACAAGTCATGATAATGCATTTAGGGCTGCATTTAGGTGATCTAGTTTTAGCAGGAATTTATGTGCCTCATTAACTGGATCTGGTCAATTTTCAGCATCTTATTTAAAGGACATTTTTGGAAGACTCTTCTTACAAGGCAAAGGCACTTTGGCTGAATTTGGGCTATATGAATACAGTCGGTTGTTTTACATCTTCGGACAACAAATGAAACATAGTACAAAACTCACAGCTACAGAATGGCACATCGGAGAATATGAAGAGGAGATAACTTTTGCACATCATTAGCTAGTTTCCTAAGTACCAAATAAAGCTGATGCTAGCACACCAGACTGATGACATATAGACTTGTAATCTCTGCAATAGAAGGAATGGCAGAAAGGTTTTTGGCTTAGCTAAGCACTTGAAGACAGAGTATAACAAACAGAAATTTAACAGTGAAAATTCTGAAGTATACAATAGAAAAGGAAAGGTTATTAGTCTTAAAAACTATAATTATGAATACTTACAATCATAGATGCTGCAGAGTTTTGAGCTACTAATGTGGCAATCACCAAGAGGTCGTTCCTTAGCTGATGATCACAATGGCGGAAACCATTTATGAGCCGGTCCACAAATGCTTCCTTCAATGCACTTAAAGTGAAAAGCATTTTACTCTCTCCATATTCTAATTTTAGACAGCTCTAGGTATAAGGATCCTCATTCAGCATCATACTTTTTAAAGCCTTACTGTTCAACAATGACAATATGAAATGTATTCTTATGCATACCGCTAGAAACACAATTTAAGCATATATGCAAGGTGCACAAATGTATTTAAAAATGCATCTTCTATTGTATGTGCTATAATGACTTACTTCAATGAAAGACACAAATCATGGATGTTGTTGAACGGTTATTGAGAAGAGATGATATATTCCCAAATAGTAAAAACAGTGTAACTCACTAACAGAGAACTCATTACCTACCTACCTCAGCAGAGGATTTAGAACAAAGGCCCATATGCCATAACAGACTTTACTACTAATTTTACCACAGAATCATAGAAAGGCTTAGGTTGGAGAGGACCTTAAAGATCATCTATTTCCAACTCCCTGCCATGGGCAGTGTTGCCAGCCACTAGACCAGGCTGCCCAGGATCCCATCTGACCTGGCCCTCCAGAGATGGGGCACCCACACCTTCTCTGGGCAGCCTGTTCCAGCACCCCACCATCACTTATAATTACACAACACAATAACAGTGCTTTAGGTTTCTCCAAAATTACAAAAGTAATTCATAAAATGCTTCACTGTACTTACTGTACACACTCCAAGCTACTGAGTTCATTAACAACTTCTTCTTTTGAGGTACTTTCTAGAAGGTTCCATAGGATTTCTGATGAGCGGAACACCATCTGTCCTGAGGGATCAGTGCCATTTAGATACAAACAGAGTCTGCTGGCTGCTTGAGCCTTCATCATATGTTTGCAATTTACTCCTGAAATAATGAAAATCTGAACAATTAATTCTAAGTAGGTCACTCACTGTTCTAGAGAACAAACGATCAGGGAAGGTAAGACTGCTGAAAGAGCAATCTGTACTAACCAGAGCTGGAGAGATGCTGGAGAGCTTTAAGAACCCACAACTTCTCAGTAAGTTGATTTTCAACTAATGCTAGAGATAAAACAAGAGTTTCTGCTAATCCTCCTAATTCAGCCATCTGAATCTTATAGTTTGCACTTGTTGGCTGGTAACCTGCAGATAGAATTGGTTTTATTATAAGACAGTAAATTCAGATATTTGGTTATTTCATGAATTTTTCAACCTTTATCAAGAAAGAATTAAAATGGGAGTGGCATATTTCCCTAGATTTAGATCAATGGAAAAAAATCTAATAACACAACAGGAGCTGATTATATCTGAGTATTAACACAGTGCCTAAAACATACTCAATAGGTTCACCCTCTAGGAGACTGAAATACTATATAAACACCTAAACTGCTTTCTACAATAAGAGTGAAATGACATGTAGGGAGGGGTCTTCCTACATGCTGGTGCAGAATCTAGTTCTTTAATCTTTTCACCTGTAATTAATGCCTTCCATTATCACATTACCTAAAGCATGTGAATCCAAACTTCGATTTACATGCCTGAATTTCTAATGTATCCCTGGTCTTCCTTTTGCTCATGAATATGGGAATCCATATCACTGAATCACAGAGGAAAGGGAAACGCTGAGAATCTACATCTACACATGCTAACTTGTGAATGTAAAGTGTATCTTAAATAGTTTAAATATATATATTAAATAACATGAGATGCAGGACTAAGAAATGCAAATAATGCGCATAGTGAAAGGCAGTTTTAATTAAGTATAAACTCTCATGGGTTCTAAATTGGTATCATTTTATAAGTAAGAGATCCTTATGGACTGCTCTAGGAAAATATCAGCTCAATTTCTGAGGGACAAAAGATCAAAGGAAATATTAGCAATTATTAAAAAGTACAGTAGACAAAACAGAATAACACTGCAACACTGTCTGGCATGCCAGCATCCAGTACATTTGGCAATAGCAGCCTCCCAGCTTACGTACTAACAAGTCCAAACAGATTTGGCGTCTTGACCTGGTAAATATGTGAATAAGAGAGGATAGCGCAGACACATAAAATAAAGCACACCGAGATGAAGAATTTGATTCACAAAATCAGACTGAAATACTTTTTCTTTTAAGTGAGATAGCAATTTTTTTCCCCCTAAATCTGGAGAAGAAGAATTAAATCTCTATTTTAACATTCTATTATGTTGATTGAACTATACATAGATATACAAACAAATGCATACATAACTGCTCGTAGGACTTGGAATCTCAATTGTAAGTTAAGAACAGATTTAAATACTTCCATGCTTCCAGCACCTTGTGAGGGCTGTTGCAGTGACAGCTTCTTTAGACGTCGAGAAATAAATGACAACTATCAAGAGGGCACAGGAGCTAGTGCCACACTGTGGGAACACAGCAGGGGGCAGACTGAAGTCCAACATGCTACCTCAGCTGCACTCTGGATCCACGCTGCACCAATGCTCATCTGTAGCTTGGCCATATTACCAACCTAGTACTGTCTTCCAGCACTGATCATGTGTCCCGCTAAGAGGGGAACCATAACTGACTTTTTCTGGTAACAGACTCTGATATCATCATAAGTGTTGAAGGAATAAACAGAACTGCGTTCTGATTACAGTTTGCACATATATCCATACTACCAAAGGGTTGTGCCTGAGCTCATCTGCAACCATCACCAGCCTCTTTCTACAGATAAGTTCCATAATTTATTCACGGTCTATACTGAAATGTTTCCAAAATAGCATGATTAAAATTAGATGGGTTCAGACTTATCCCTTATGAGCATCACAAGTGAAACCAGAGTTGCTTTTCTCCAGGCTGCATATACATAGCTGAAAATTATGCTTCCTTTCTTATAAATCTGGTCCTAATTAGTCTTTTTTCCTCCATTACCCATTCTTTCCGAGAACTTGTGACTGCTTCACATTTTCTGGATACTATTTAATCCTAGTTCTATAAATGTAATAAATAATTCATTGCACATTGATGAAATAATTTAATATTTTGGGTATGTATGTCTGTAAGAATATATTAACTGCATACTCAGCAATGCTACATATTTAATGTAAGAGACGCAGTGACTAAGGTTATACAGAAAAAAATCACCTAATTAAAGGACCCATTTCAAACTGGCTATAAACACAGATTTCTTCTTGAAAACACTGTGCTTTACCTGGAAGTAGTTTTTTAGGTAGCTCCATCTTATAAAAGCTAATTATACTCTTACAGATTTGTATTCTAACTTGAGAACTTGGCACCCTCATCAAACAACCTGCCAGAAACAGAAAAACAAAATAACACACAAAGTTATTAACCGTTGTAGAAATTCACCATCATTCTATTTTCAGTACTTTGTTTTTCCTCTGGCAACAACCCCTACAAATCTTTCTACATAGCAAGCAGTTTGACTACAAAATACTCAAGGAACCAGGACCCCAACATTGAATAAGACAAAGTAGCCTTGGAGGAGTAGCATAAGTTTTATCCAGAGGTGACCTCCTCTGCTTTACGGCTACAGACCCTTATGAGACAGGATGTTATTCCAGAAGGTACTCAGGAGAAAGGTACAACACCAGGCTGCTGTCATCATGTCAGACACACTTCCAGAAGACATGATATGACACAATGGGAGCACGAAAAGCATTCCTTTTCCACAAGGTAAAAAGAAACTCTTTGAGACCTACCAGGGCCTAGCATGCATAATATAAATACAATTTCAGATTTTAGTATCTCTTTTTGGACAGGCTACTCTAAAGAGAATCTGGAATTACCTGAAACAGCCCATTCTGTTACCAAGACTTAAGAATGATTTCTTTCTCATTGATTTGAAGGACAATCTTCTTTCACTTGTGACAGGCTGACTGTGCTACCCCTGTGCTATTGGAACTACTGGTGGATATCATGCCATCCATACTATTGATGGAGCATTTTCTGCCAGGTGAACTGACAAGTCACTACTGCTTCATTCTTTACCCTTTTGATCTGCAAGACTTGCAATACTTTCTTTGAAAATCACAAATATCATATGCAAAGACATTTAACAAGATACTTTGGAACTAAGACGTCCAGTGACACTGGTAAGTAAGTTTCACACCTTTTGCTCTAAAGGTTTCTTAAAATGGATAGAAGCTTAAAGCTCAGATGCAAGACAAAGGCCAAGTCAGGAACTGCTGCTCCTAGTAAGGCACAGCATGGCATTGACTTGCTGTACTTTGCCTTTGTAGGTGATAAAACTTAGGCTTTCAGGTTTTGAAGGCAGGAGCTGAAATTTAAGAGTTACTGTTTCTAACTTCTTTATTCCATTTGGTTTCAAAGAAGAATAAAAGGAACATATTCCCCTTATCCCAGATTTCAGTGTAGTAATACACACTTTTCTCAGAACAAAAGGCAATCAAACAAGCTGCAGACAAGTTTAGTTCTTCAACTCCGCTGATAAAATTATCTCATGGCTTCTGACACTGGCAAACAGGTAACTTTAAGCTCATCTCTGAGTTAGCTGCACAGCAAAATAAGCGGTATCTAAATACTAAAAAGCACGGAGTACTGACTGAATAATCGAAAGAAATGACTTGCACTTACTACAGAAGTAACAAGCAATCGAAATTGTGATAACAATAGAGTTCATGTTATATACTGATGGCATTATGGCATCTCAGTCTACACTCACCAAGTTGTGCAATGCATTTTGAAACTGCCACAGAATAGGTTACTTCATCAGATAATCTCTTCTTTTGAAATGGCAAGCTACAAAATGAAATAAAGAAATATTACAAGCATGTTTAAAATCCTGCAGAACACTTTAATATACCATCAGAATAGCTCAACAGCTTTTTCCCTCCTTCCTTCAAACATTTTTGCAAATATGGACACATTTTGCAAGACAAGTACATTCTTTGCCACGCTGTTTCTGTGCTGAGAATTCCAGCTCTATAATACAGCAACTGCGTTTTGGCATGTATTTCACAGAGAACATTTCCATAATTCATATTTGGTACAATCAGAAATTCTCTGAATGAACAAATGTCATTTAAACGTGGAAGATGCAATCCTTGAACTGAGATACTATCAAACTATTCCAGAGTCTCACTATGAATAGATATAAGCAGACATGGAAAACAAAATCATATCCCTGGGCAAGGCCTCTAGAAATAGATGAAAATAAAACCAATAAACTGACTCAAAATAGTCCAATTACATATTCATTTTTAAAAAACAGGATATTAAGAAATATCCAATAACATTTGCAAAGTACTCGAGAATACGACATAAACACATAAGAGCTAAAAATTCTCTAAGAGTACACACTACAGTATTATGCTGAGGTCTCTGCTGCTCAGAGTGCAGAAACAGCTTTCCGGTAGGTTTACCTCTGTAAACACAGTCAGAGAAAAGGAGAGACTGAAGAATAGAATAGAATAAATGTGTGGGGTGGGGAAGGGGTGGGGAAAGAAACAGACACTGAAATAAGTGGGAAGACGGGCAAATAGCTGCAGTTACAAAAGAGTGGAAAATTCTGCTATGAGAGTTCTAGTATCAAAAAGGAACTGTTAAGTCGCAGCCCCTCCTCTAGTTAGAGGCTTTGTAGTGAATTGTGGGGAAATTTCCATAATACAAAAATTAAAGTAGAACCCAAGGGCACAATCTTACAAAATATATTTATTACATAACCCGAGTTGCTGAGCTACTACAAAAACATGAAAGCCGCTACTCACAACTACTTTCTATCAACTTTATGTCCTCATTTTTTTTTGCCATGTTTCTGCCACACAAACAAGTTAATGTACCTCCATGATGTACTTTCTCATTCTCCACTGAGTGGCAGCAAAGGAAAGCAGTATAACTGCTCTTTGAAGTAAACGATTCAGCTCAAAAACGTTACATTTATTAAAGCCAAAAGCTGAAAGAAAACTATGCAAAATCCTGTTTGAATACCCAGCTTACTCATTTACCACATGGCATAATTATTTTCCTCCTTGTTCCCAGCAATTGCAATTGAATACCTGAGTAACTAGCTACAAAAAGTCCATGAGCAACTTACAAGATCTTCAGAAGCAGGAGACAGGTATGGACAGGTATGGGTAACACCTGAACTCTATTCTACCAGTAATTTGCAGTACAGTATGACAATGAAGATGCCACAAAGTTTATAACACATGTTTGTAAAGCAATTTGAAATCCTCCAATTACCAAAACACTTCCTTTTTTGCAACATGGCTTGTCATTTACCAAAGTTTGCCTTCAGGTATTTAAGGGTCAGTTTTTTAAACTCACTGAGGAAGCTCATTTGAAACATCAAAAACACACTCAGTAAGACTTAACAGCTGAACCTCTTGAGGGCACCAGTCCCAGGATAACTTAACTCTAGGCAATGAAGCACCTTGGGGAATCTTACTTCCAAGTAAGCTGGGGCTAACTATAATACCATTTTGCATGATGTAATATGTGGCTCCACAGATACTTGGCTCCTAAATCACGTCCTTCATGCCAATAGAAAATGAAATCAAGGTAAAAACTGTTCATGAAAAGGAAGGGTGACATAATAGGTACCTTGCAGAAGCAGATGCCTTTTATTACAGGTGCCATAGGAATACAGGAGTTCTTTTACAAACTGTATGAATGTGTTAATAAGTAGTGTTTGAAATCTATAAAAGGGCTTAAATACTTACCCCCATAATTTAATAAGCTCACATACAGGTTCAATGAAAGCTTCTTCTTTATTCACTTTTTCTGCACACAGGTTAAGAATGTCCATTATTTGTGCTAAATCCTTAAGGGGCTTTCAGTTTAAAGATAAGGAAATCCAACTGTTTGTTTTGCTATGAATTAAATGAAAAGCTTGAAAACTGTGTTGTATTTCAAAGACAAAACCAAGACCAATGCTTTTAAAGCTAGAAGACTAAAACAAAGCTCATGAGTCTACACTTCAATCTTTGGAAGCAGCATTCCTTTTACAGAAGTGAAACTCCTGCAGGTCTCATTTAGCTTTCTGCTCAGCTGAACTCAATGCAAGTTCAGAACTGAGTATCGAAAAATATAGGGCAGAAACATCACAGTGTCAGATTTATCTACCTAAATTCTGTCTGAAACAGCCTTGTGGTATTTAAATCCTTTCCTATCCTAGTCCCAGGTGTAGTACTTTAGTACTTGGAGTACTAAAACTTGAGAATTTGAACCTAAGCATATATTACCAAATTTAGAGGCACATGATCAAAACTGGTCACTGGAACACAGAAGTTACTGCAAATCAACTTGCTCGTGAATACTGACTGTAAGTGCGACTCAATTATGTACTAATCTGAAAGCTAAAATCATTGTGGCAATTAACTGAACTGTATGAAATTAATCCTACTTTTTCAAATGCCCACATTTTCCCAAGTATTTCCAATTAATTCCTTCAGTTTTACTTAAAACATACAGAAGTTTCAGATTAACAGTCTTGGTTTTTCTTCAAAGACTGCAAAGCTGAGATTCCTCTACTTAATATTGTAGCAAATGAATCAAGCACCCAGGAATCTTGCTATCATAACAACCTCGGCTGTATGTGCATAAAATCAATGAAGAGAACACCCTTGGACTATCACTGCTCTTCATGTGGAAACAAGAACGGTTTGCTGAAAAGACAGAATATTATCATACATAACATACAGCAACTCCAGTATTCTACAGAGTGGCAAAAAGGATACAAGCCCATTTTCAAAAGACTTGACTACCTTCTTGAGAACTTCCAGCTGCTCATCTTCCAAATCTCTCTTAAATATAAGAATGGAAAGTAGCTTTTAATTGCAGTTTGCCTTAGAACATTAAATGATTATATTTGCCCCCTTTAATTTTAAATGAAAGTAGAAACCAGATTAAAAAGTCACAAGACGCAATGAAAAGTGCTTTGCAAGAGGATTAACTCCTTGATCAAGCTGTGAGCTCCTAATACAGAGCCTGTACTCTTGTAACTAAAGAGATTTTACAACTGCGTCTTTTGTTCTAATAACGTGTGAGCTCTTTCTACTACATTCTTTGGGATCCTGTGAGAGCATGCTACAAAAATCCAACCTGTGTTTCCCATGAGATAAACGTGTTATGTATAAATGTAGCTATAAGTAGAACTCTACCACCAGTAGGAAACAGTCTGGAAATGCAAAGTTAGAAAAGGCTATGTCAGTTTACCAGGGCATGCAGTATTCATTACAACCCTCCTGAGCACCTTCACACTGAGCCAGAGCACTGCAAATTGAGGCAGGCCAGAAAGTTATGTCAGGAGTCTACAAGCCCAGAATCCTGAGGGCATTTCATCAGAAACTCCACATTGTGCAGAGGAACAACAAACAATATCATCCAGAATATCTTTATTCAATCAGTAAGTTTATTCTATCGGTGCCAAAAGGGGGGAAAAAAAGACACAGACTAGTTCTCTGCAAGACATCAACTTAAAGGGTGCTATAAAAACACCATTCAAGGTCTTATTTGAAGAATATAAATTATTAAGCTTCCAGATCCAAGTGACTAATGGCGTAGTGAATTTAGACTGTCAAATCATTCTATGAACATCAAAGACAATCTGGAAGACTGAGATCCTGCTCTCCTGTATGCCCAGGTGGTCATATTTGCTGTTGAACATGGTGATCCTTCCCTTAACATCAGTTCCTTGGAGAAATGCTAGCAGTTAACTTGGGGGACTGGATACATTTCTGACATACTACTGTATCTATTTCCATTTTTCAGCTGAGGGCTTCAGCATTGTAAAACTCCAGATAAACCAGTAACTGCACATCCAGCTTTTGAGCGAGCATTTCTCCCTTCTGAGACAGTGCCCATGTGAAGACACATAGGGATATTTAACAGGCAAGAAACTCACAGGTGCCATTTTCTATTAAAATGACTATCTTTAGAAGAAGTGTTCTTGCACAAATAGCACAGCTTTGTGCTTTGGAGCCCTAGCCACCAGGGCAGATGGTTTCCTGGGTGCAGGTACCAACGTGGTTGTGTCAGATGCTTTTCCACACCGTTATTGCATGCTCAGCAGAAACAAAGTCTTCTCAGCTTTACTTACGTTGCTTGCATCTTCCAGCAGCTTGATGGCATGGTTCAGGTCCACCGGCCGTACCTGTGTCTCCTGAAAAAGTCACACTTCTTAGACACGGCTGTCAGACTGCGCTTGTAAGGTGCTTAGACCTTAAATATACAAGCGCCGCGTTTTTTCAACAGGAAACGACATGAGGACGCAAGGCAACGTCCGTGCGGGGCCGGACGCTGGGGAGCTCACCTGTACGACGCCCGAGGCGGCCTTGCGCCGCTCCTCGCCGCAGCGAGAGGGGCCGAGGGCCGGGGACAGCCCCGGGGAGCGGGCGGGGGAACGGGCGGGGGTGCGGGAGTGCGGCCGTGCGCCGGGGGGCTCGGCCAGGGAGGCCATGGAGCCGACTTGCCACCCTCCCGCCGCGGCGCGGCCTCCGCTGTTGCCATGGGAGCGGAGCGGCACCGCCTCCCGGCGCACAGGACAAGGCCCCGGCCGGGCGGCTCTGCGCGTATCAAAACGTGTGATAGAGATACGGTTATATCACAAGTCTTTGGCTGCTGGGGTGGCTGATATTAACCTCGGTTTTCATTAACAACTAATTTTTAACTCCTGTGGCAACAAAGAAATATGGCAATGGGTTTATTAAAAGCTGCGATAGCTGTTTGAATCTCCTGATGGCTTTTATAAGAAAAGAAATGAAAGATAAGAAGAAAAAGCAAGAAAGAAACTTTAATGACTCCAACTATAACTAAAGCAGTTCTTGCTCTCTCTGCATGCTACACTCTCATATAATGCCTGACCTCTTCAGAAATATGTAATACAGGTTGTGTTTACTCCTCACATATGCTATACAGTTCTTCTTCCATCGTGGTGAAAAGAAATACACACAAACATGTGGAAAAACTTTACTGCCAGAGTGACAGAGCACTGGAATAGGCGGCCGAGAGAGGTTGTGGAGTCTCCTCTGGAGGTATTCAATAGCCACCTGGATGCCTACCTGTGTGACCTAATGTAGGGCACCTGCTTTAGCAGGGGGTTGGATCTGATTCTCTCCAGAAGTCCCTTTCAATCCCTACAGTTCTGTGATTCAATGATTCAACGTGAAACTGGGAGGTGCTGTTTACTCCTTTGGGGAGTCATCAGAGTTCAGAAGGCATCTGGACACAGGGTTTGGATTTGGGGTGATGCTGTGTGGAGCCAGGAGCTGGACTCAGTGATCCTTGTGGCTCCTTTCCAACTAGCTATATTTTACGATTCCGTAAATACCTCATGTACCCACCCACACTCTGTGTTTTGTAACAGTTTGTCCTGAATACAACTTCAAAACGACAGCAAAAACACAACATAGCATAGAATGAGAATTAAATCTGGAAAACACAGTGACCACTCTGACATCTCAAATCTCCCAACATTCTTAACAACACAGGTGATATATGGTGATGGGACCTGTAGGACATGACAGTGCATTCACCCAATATGACAATGCAGAAACCAGTCCTGGAGCTACTGGTTGATGCTTTTCCTCCATCCAGTTACACATATCTATTTTACTAGCCCTTCCACATGTTTTACTTAAAAATTTGCCATTTTGAATATATTCTCAGCTGAGGTCTAATATCTAGGCCTACAAGGGATGAAACAAGATTTATTTATTATTTGAAATTTATCATAGTAATGCCAACAGGTCTGCAATTATACAGTTTTTTGCATCATGCCCAGATACTTACCAAAGGTGTACACAGTCAACCAGTTTTAAGGCTCATGAAAAAAAAATACACCACGAAACAAAACAACAAAAAACTACTATTTACATTTATTGTGGCTTAAATGGTTTTAAGCTCTGCTGCTTTGAATGACAATCACAATGAGAATGTGACTAAACTGAGAAACATAGTCTGTAAATTATAAACTTAGGTCATGTGCCATTTGTTGGCTGAGTGTTCCAAAGATCATATGGCAAATGTTCATTAGCTCACTGTGAATCTTCTTCATAAATGAAGAAGAATTTGGATAGAAGCTACACTGTGCAGGTTTGACTTACAGGGATTCTGCTGCCCTCTGCAAACTGGCAAGTGTCCATTCTAAAAAGCCTGCAGTCAACCGTGAAAATATTTACTTAACAGTTTTCTACCTCAAACAACAGGCTTCCATTGTTTTTCATCACAGCTACTGTTTCGATTGGGAACAAATAATATTTGAGACATGAAGTCCTTACTCCTGAGAGTATTAATTCCCAATTGTTGACAACTAATCCTTACAAATGCTAGCAAAATATACTTCAAAAGTAAGCGATTTATATTTCTGTTTTAATTGAAGACATTATTTTGTTGTGAAATTGCAGCAGTTTTGTTTGTTGAGGTAGACTTCAATTACATAAAACCACATGACTGTGTATTCAAATGTGTGGGATAGCTGTGCATTAGAAGATTAAAGTTTTGTACCTAGTTCTGCCATCAATCTCCTGCTGACTTTGCTGAGTGCATTATTTTCACTCACAATCTTTATTTGCTCTTTTACTTATGAAGTTGTAAGCTTTTGAAATAATATATTTTGCAAAGGATACAACTTTCCTTGTGCTGCATCAGTGCATCAGGGGGGTCTTCTGCCATAGCTAAGTAATGTCCTTTTCTTGGCTGTACAGAACCTGTGAGCTTTTTCAAAGCAATCTATTCTGTGTATCAAACATGACGCCAAGCTCCTTACAGTACAGAAATGAGACTCTAAGAATCAGTCGGTTGAGTTCTTGTCTTCTTTTTCAATCTTGTTTCTTGTTTTGATCGGTAGGACGGGGAAAAAGAAGGGCAACAGGAAAGTGCAGTACTGTGCTGCCAGGCTTCCTGTGTTTGTCATTCACAGAAGAAAAAAAAACAAAACAACAAAACAAGCAAAGTGGTTGGCAGGACTCAAGTCTGTGAAGGCAACAAAATTTTAAGCATCTGAATTTACCTACGTATCTATCACAATGCAGCGTTTAGGTCACTATGTACTGTGCATTTGATGAGGACCTCCATCTGATCTGTTATTAACAGGAATTGAAGTAAGTCACAGTAACCAGAACTTAGATTTTTCCACAGTTTTAGTTGGGCAAAGGTACAATTCAGTGTTCCCAGCTGCTAATATAGTATCAACACTCAGAAAAACAAGCAGTGTGATGTAAAGAAACACAGCAAGATATTAAAGCAACTCAGAAGTGACAGATCTCTAGGGCCAGAAAGTTATTTTTATGACAGGCAGAACACGAACAGATATAAAATACTGTAATTTTTAAACATGTCTAAATTCTGTTGCTTCAAGGGAATGGCTTTGTTTGAGAGTACGGGAAAGCCATGCTACTTAATATGAAAGTAATGTGAATCATGATGGCTTCACTGACTGGTGCATCTTGATTTCTCTGAATTCAGAACTGTTTATGCTGCTGACCTCTACTTAAGCAGAGTGTCACCTCATACATATTATCTTCCTCTTTCCTCTTATGTTAGCATAGGCCTCCTAGGAAAAAAGGTGTATACTTTCAAAGTGAAGAACTGCAAAGTGGTTCACCTGTTTTTCTCATTTAAACAGTAATGCTTTCTCGCATGCACAGCCAAACCTAAGAGGTGTCTCTCCCTGCCAAATTACTTGTGCTCAGCAGTATCAATTTTGACACAGTTGTTTTTTGAATAACAAATAATACTGATAGTAGTATCTTTTTGGTAGTAGTAGTAGTGTCTTTTTTGCCCTCCAAACGTTAAGAGTACATTACAGTCAGATAAGGGAAATGGTTGTAATGTGTCGTGATGTGCAAATGTGTTGTAAAAGAAACAAACTGCTCTTTAGAATTTTACTATGAATTTCCATTCAAGTTCTACCTCTTAGAAAAGCTGTTAATCAGAGTACACATGTATTATAAAGGGAAGCAAACTGAATTTTATTATGCATAAGCACAGAAGAGGAAGCGAAATACCTGACATTAACCTTTTATTGATTTTTGTGTAAATCAGAGTCTATGGAAAAATAGGTAAAAGCATTTTACTAATATTTTATAATAGCCCTGTTCAGAGAAACAGCACAAAACCCCTGACAAACAGCTACAAAGAGAATACCGGGAAAATATTGCATATGGGAGACAAACTATGTTCATTGCAAGACATTGCCAGTGAGGCATGAAAAACAATATATAATGATAAAGATCACTGTTGAGGTCAGTTCTGTGTGTCACTTGTTTTATAGGCTGCAATCTAATTAATTCAAGCAGTATCATATAACGATGCAGTCAGTACTGCAACTTATTACATTTATAGAAAATACTACCAAATGAACATCCAAGAAATCCCAAACTTGGGCATTAAGAGATGTACTATCTGAAAGTAACTATGCATGTGCATCTACTACCACTGCATAAATTCACTGCTACAGCTGAAAATATTGCACTTACTTAAAAACTCAGTCTATCTAATCTTTATGCAGCTGATACATCTAACTTTGATTTAACAACATTCAGAGGAATACTGTTTCTTAACTATAGTCATACCTGTGAAGTCTATATCCACTTGGGAATTTTTTGCCTTATATTAATCAGTAATTTCCCTTAGTGCAAGTTGAGCAGCATGTATAGCTAATTGCATATAGACACACACAATAGTTTATAGCCAATTAATGCCAAATAAAAACACAAATGTACTTCCTTTCTCATGTTGGCACATCACATTATGCACAATGCTGGAACAAAACATTAAATGTGGCACCAATTCACAAGAACTATTACCACAAGCTGTGTATGCAAACAACTTGCAAAACTGAATTTCAAAACAGTTAATCTCTAAATAATTCAAAAACATGAGGACTTAATTAACTTGTATGTAGTTGCCACAGTTAATTGAATTGTAATATAAAATTAAAGACAGATATGGAATCTGGAATAGAACTGCATTCTAAACAATGCGAAGAAATACCTTCACATCCATAGAAAACAGACATCCTGTTGCTAAATACATAGAGGTTTCTACTTTCTAACATAACATGTAAAGCTCTGCATCACATATTAAGCAGTATTTTGTTTTTATTTAACAGTAATTAAGAGAAGTGAAGGTTGTTTTCACATTAGGCAGGGCATCCCTACCATCAGTAAACAATTTATACAATGTTACAGAGAAAATATTTTTATAGCAGCCTATTCCTCAAAATACATGTATATTCTCCTAAATAACTAAAGGGTCTAAATGATTTTATTTGAGTATACTTAGGCAACTGAAACTGAACTTTTAGCCTCAAGTGCCTTTCCAGTAACTCCTTACTTTAGTTCTCCCACAGAAACCAATGTCATTAATCATATGAATAGTTTCCTGATGTGACTGAACATATGCATGTGTAACCAATGCATGAGCATCCTTTTATTTCCAGACTTATGGTGTCTTGTTAGAGTGAATTGGTCCTTACAATAAAGAACACTACACAAGATTAAATAACAAGTCGTCTTCTTATTCCAGTTACAAATAAATACACGGCCTAACTGGAAACCATATGTCATATGACAGTGCAAATACCTAACAAAATGTCTTCACATACTGTATCTAAAAATATCATCTATTATTAATACTTCAGTATTTCAACCTTTCAAGTAAAATTGAACCACACTTTTGATTTTCAATACACGTAGTTTGAAGAAAGGAACAACATGTTACTATTCCCTCCAGACACTCCTGTCAGTTCAATATTTAACGGTTTTAACATTCTTGAAGAGGTCTAATGATGAAATAACTTTGCATAGGAAAGAGGGCAAATACATTTCTGTATACACTGTGAGTGGCTGCGTGATATATTACAACATATATTGACTTTGACATAACGTTCAACTACTACAGTTCTGCAACATTAGTGCTACTGCATCAAACAGGAATTAGACATGAATGATAATTATACATCCTACGGAATTATATAATTACTAAAGAAATAATAGCAGCACATTTAATTTGGAAATTGTCAACAGTAGAGGTTTCTACCCTAAATTTGTTGAAAGGTAGGAAATTCTACTTTCAGTTATACTGCTCAATTCTAGTGACTTTAATTAGGTTTCACGCACAGAACTGGGACAAAACGTAGCATGGTATTTATCTCATTACAGTTCTCCAAGACTTTGTGTGTTTTAATATCAGACACACATGCTGTTTTCTCTAGCATGAAATTAATAACAAAGAGTTGAAATAGCTCTACACAAACAATACCACAGGTCTGTGAAGATTAACTGCCTTTCAGACAACTCACAAACAAATATTCCTGCAGACACCTGGATATGTGATAATTAGAACCAAGAGAATAGTTGTATCAGTTGAACTATTTATGCTAATTCTGTAATTAAATTTATTTAAAGCAATGGAGCAAAAATGCTCAAGCTTTCTTTGTTTCCGTCTGTAATGGAATAAGAAACGCTGGCTAGGAAATTTGGTTACAGGCCTTGCAAAGCCTTCCAAAAATATACAGCTTCCTGTACTGAAATGAATTTACACACAGGCAAAGTAAGTTAGCAGTTGTAAATGACATTTGTTCTCCATTTCTATGAGAAAACTGGATTCCTACTAGCTTAGGCTCCTGTCTTTATGTAATAATGACAGGTTTTTTGCTAAATATCTAGTTTGATAAAATGGTATTGGGCTCATGTATCACATTTGTCACTGAAATAGCTGTATATTGGAAATAGGACGGTAACGTTATTACCCTGGTGAACGTGCTTGGAATTAAAAAGATCCAGCTGTCTCTTGATTTGCAGCAAACCTTGACTTGATGTTTGGAGAACACAGGTACTGCAATCAAACTAAAACTGTAGTACATTCTTGAGTTTGAAATGAAATTAAGAACAGCTAACAAACTCTTTAGATTTAGGCTACTGTAACTGGGAGCAGAATTTGATTCCAGATTCTATTTCCAGGGAGCTGTTGGTTTCATTATAGAAGTACTGAGATTCAAAGGATTGATGATATTTAAGGATAAATTCAACTTAAGTTGAATTTACTTAAGTACACTGTATTTCTGACAGGTATCATATTGATGACAAATTCTTGCAAAGAAATAGTAAGTGAAGACCCAGTTAAGAAACTCAGAGACTCAGTGCAAAAATAGTTAAGAAAAATATAATTTCATATATCCAAGGAAAATTTAGACCAATTCTCATTCATTAAAATAAAGGTTTTGCTAATTAAGACTAGCCTGAAGGTACATAAATTGGGTTTAGCTATTTTGTTAGAGTAAAACCTGACGAAGTAGTAGTAATAAACCATTTTCAATGTTCTTCTGAATCC
This sequence comes from Excalfactoria chinensis, assembly GCF_039878825.1. Lineage (NCBI taxonomy): Eukaryota > Metazoa > Chordata > Aves > Galliformes > Phasianidae > Excalfactoria > Excalfactoria chinensis. The sequence continues at coordinate 121,236,352 of NC_092826.1, forward strand.
CACAGAAGACATAAATGTCAAGTTTTAGAGGTAAAATTTCACTTATAAGTTTGAGAATAATCACTTTGTTTCTCAAAAACTCAGGCATATCTCAGAAACTTCTTCTGTTGTAAAAGTAAGACTATATATAAAAATAGAAGATTGTATTTACACCAAATGATACTAAGACTGTAAGACAGATTGTGGGACATTCATATATAAATAAAACTCCAGTGTAAATGTGATGCTTCCCTGTTGTACCAACATGTTGGAAGTTTCACAGTGAAAATGGAATTTTACTGTTGCAGATTTCTCATTATTTTCATTTTAAAATGTCTTCTGGTAGTTTAAAATAATAATTACATCAAAAAGTAGTTGCTTGCATATGTATCTGCAAGTCTTTCTACTCATCATGTATAATAATGCTTTGATTTCTCATTATATGACACACAGAAATAAAGAGATGCTAAGGTTTAAAATTCCATGGGATTCCTTTAAAAAAGCCCTAGAAGGTACAATACAATCTGCTTACAAGACGTATAATTTGGCCACAACTGAAATTGGCTTTGCATATTCAGATCATGGAATATTGTGAAACCACAAAAATAAATACACTGTACATGTGCAACACATCATTACAAATTAATTTCAGTTACTTCAAAATCTGAATGTTTGCTAAATTATTAACTCTATTAGTCAATATTCTGAACTCAGTAACCCAGAAGTGTGGTTTAAATGACAGATGCGGTAAAGTATGGTATTAAGACACAGCACTCTGACACACTCTCTGAGTCAAAGAAATATCCCAATAGCATCATTATAATGAAACATTATTGTGACACAATTGTGCAAAGGAGCATTAAAAATATCTGATTTCATGATTATCTGCCCTCTGTAATTAAAAACAAAGTATTTTGGTAGACATCCGAAATAGTAATTTCCTAGTTATAAATTTCTCACAACTCCATAGAGGGCTTGTATGTATGCCAAGCAAGTCCACGCTGACTTTACACATACATTGCATAAACTCCTGAAAATACAAGTTTATGACCAAAAAAAAAGCAAAACACAACAAAGAAAAACTCATACATCTGCAATAGTACTAACAAATAGTAGTCTACCATCACATCACAGTTATTCTTTCTGGAGAGAAATGTGGAACAGACCCACTTGTTTCTTCTATTGCATGGCTTTTCTCCCATCCTCTTCTAATTCTCCTTAGTTTCCTACTTACGCATGGCAGAAGCAAAATGATCTTACCTAGAATTACAATGGAAGGCAGAACAAGGGCAAGAACAAAATTTGGCGGTGTGTAAAATCTGTAATATTCTTCTTCAAAAGCTCTTTTCCATCCATAAATCAGTACATGGAAAGTACTTATGAGCAGAGCAACGTATCCAAGTGTAGACTTCAAAAAAAAAAAAAGGAGAAATTGGGGAAAAAAGATGAGAATATAGTACTTGATCCTTCATCAGATTGTCTTACCCATTGTTTTAATGTTTCTTTCAGACACTGCATTATGATGTCATACCTATGCATTACTTTGAAGTATCATTATGCGGTTTTAAGTTCACATTCTGAAAACTACAGACTGAATTAAACGGTGATTAAAAGCACTAGTATCTATAGGCTATAGTGAAAACCAAAATGAAAATAATGTTTGTACAAGCTGTAAGTAACATAAGCCAACCACAAGACATGTACTGAAGTAAGCAACAATCCCAGCAAAGTTACTGGAACAACATCAGTTGACTTTACAATTAATTTCTGAACTACGTTTTCACAACTATATAGGTAGATTGTACCAAGAGTCATGCTTTTTATGGAACAATGCCATTTTGCTGAAAGAGATCTGGGTTTTTCAATGGAAATTTTTATTGCTTCAAGAGGTGTAGTTTGCTTCTTCGTAACAACGAGCTTCCCTGCAACAACCTACATGCACTTGTCTGAAGTTAGCAGAAACCATTCCTTACCTTTTTCCATCCACTGGTTAATGAGAAGGAATACTGGAACTACAGGATTTGTGTAGAATGACACAAGGTAACAAAGCAGTTCATAAACAGGTAGTGCTGAATTTAATGTCAAGTAGAAGGTTCCCATAACACCCTGCAAGGACTTTACCATGTAATCTACAGCAAGCTGCAGAAGGTACCATATTCACAGTTGGACTTGATGGTCCTAGTAGGTCCTTTCCAACTTGGGATATTCTGTGATTGTCTGATTTGATGTGCTTTCAAATGACGCTTATTAGTACTGCTCTTCAGGCTTGAGTTAAAGTTATTAAGTCTGTCTTTCCCAAACCACTGCCAAAGGACAATTAGGCTTTGACTTCTGGGGGTGGTCAAACGATGAAAAACTCTATTCTCCAAAGCTGCTGTAATGACTAACTTGGTTGGGAAACATTTGTAGAAAGTCACCAAAACAAAGGATGTGTATTAACTGGATAGCGGGTTTTGTTTTAACTTCAGTAAAGAGAGAAGCAAAGACAGTCTGTCCTAAGGAAGATGTAGCCTAAGGGTCTGTAATACTGAAAGAATCATTGAATCATAGAAATATGGTATAGTTTGGGTTGGAAGGGACCTTTAAGATCATCCATTTCCAACCCTCCTGCTACAGGCAGGGAAACCTCCCTCTTGGCCAGGATGCTCACAGCCTCATCCAGCCTGGCCTTGAATGCTGGCAGGGCAGGGGCACTCACAGTCTCTGTGGGCAACCTGTTCCAGTGTCTCACCACCCTCACAGTAAAGAACTTCTTCCTAATATCTATTCTAAATCTACCCTCTTCCAGTTTAAAGCCATTTCCCCTTGTCCTATTGCTACATATCCTTATAAAAAAGTCCCTCCTCAGCTTTCCTATAGCACAAAGAATTCTTTCTGCTTCAAGATTAACCAATTAACCAGTGTCTAGGGACAGAAGGTCTGAACTAACCAATACTGTTTACAAGGATTAACTTGGATAAAAAGAGAAACACTGCAGATTGATGCCATGTTTGATAACTTGCCAATATGAATGTATTTGTATCTAATGGTCAAAGCGGAAGCTAGTGAGTACTGATATAAATGTTAAGAACTAACAGTACAAGAAAAATATGATGCATCTCTATACAGTTTTTTTGTTTGTTTGTTTGTTTTTACCTGGGGAAAGTTGCTGTATGCTTCTTTGGTGTTGCTAAGGCATGTGCTAATAGTATATACTGACCCACTCCAATCACTCATCTAATAGTTTGATTTCAAAGACAATCCTAGAGGAGCTTGTCAGTTACTGACAGTATTTTCTTCCAGTTGGTTCTCAATTGCCTCCGTCATTGTATTTCAGTGCTTAACTAGAAAGAGAATGTTCCTCATACAACTTAGCATTTTGTAGGCTTTTTTCTTTAGCTAGAGCAGACCTGTTGGACAAAGTTCCAATAAGGCCATTTATTCTAGTTTGCAGTTACTGCCAATGACTTTTCCAGAGGTACAGGCAAAAACAGCTGCCTTTGCAAATTGAGTAAAAGCTTGCTGTACGAGGCTGTGTCTTGGCTGGGAGACACAGGATGCTAACATCTTTTAGAGCAGAGGACATTTGAAAGCAGCAGAAAGAGATACTTTTCCTTGGCTGGTAAAATCACATTGGTGAGTAGTAGAAACAGCAGCTGAAAATGCCGGGAACATTCTTCCCAGGCTCTAGAATGGCTGCTGGGAATTGCCTTGGTTCCTGAGGCTGGAATTTTTGGAGCTACTGTCACCTGTGTTGTGAAATAAAGCTAGGTAAGATGGAAGCATTTACAAAATAATTTGGGATATCAAATGATATCCCAAAAATGATGATTTGGGATATCATGATTCTCACGCAACAACATTCTCTACAGTATTAGAAACACTATGATAGAGGCCTGTACCACTGTACATAAGGGTGATACCATTGAGAGTTTGTTCTACTGCAGCAGGGTCAGAAAACCATTTGCACTTGTGTATGTAAATAACATGCTAAGCCTAAACTCAGATTTTGACAGTAGACTCCAGGACTGAGTATATTTTAGTAGTAATCCTCCTTAGAGGAGGTCACACTCTTATTTTGATCAAACCGCATCTACTAAGATGAGCAAGCAATAGTGTGTTGTTCTCTGAGGAATGCTGAGGTGAGAAATTGACTGAGTGTGCTGACTGCCTGACTCTTTGTCTGTGAGATATGAAACAGAGCTTCAGCAACTATTTTGGCAGATTATCTCAGGAATCAGGACTACAGCTAGAGACATACTGATTTCCCCAGCCAAAAAAAAGCAACACTGAGATGACAGGCTGCAGTTTCAATGCTCATCCCGCTAATTTAGAGAAATGCAAACTCCTTTTACTTTAGTGGGGAATCACTGAAAGCCTCTTTTCTGATTGAGTAAATCAGACAACTTTTTCTAAGGAACAGTAACTACCTGAAGAATAACTTATTTATTACTGAAAAATTAAAGTACCACATAGTGGTCATTAACTTTAAGGAAATTTTAGTATTTCAATTTTTTATGTGCAGTTCAAAATGGCAAATGATCATAAATAATTACCTCTGTTAATTCTCTTTGACATGCAAAACAGAACCAATTATACCATCCTTCCAGAGAGAACAACTTGCTCCCAATTTGCCAAAACACTGATAATTTGTTGAAGTTCATCATTAAAATCTGAATTATTTTGCCTTCAATTACAGCACAAATAACTACAGAAAATACAACACAAACAAACATGTCTTTGTAGGCATATAATTATGTAATTATTATGTGGGTTTTGACTAAATCACACAAGCCAGAGATCTGGAAATCTGTGTAAGGAAAAATTAGATACAAAATCTGGGTCTGAGGCTGCAAGTCATGACCACATGATTGAATATGTATTTTGCACTGAAGTTTTATGTTATACAGCAGCAGTTCTGTTATCTATTTGCTGAATAAGGATATGTTGCTCTTATTAACTTACTAGATAGAAAAAACAACAACATGCTCTGATCGTGTTGCAAAGCACTTTTTGTAACAGTAATAATTATAATTAAAAAGAAATTCATGTTAACAACAAAAATCTATTATTTTGAAGTAACACACCTGAATAAAACTGAACTCCCTCCAGTTTAGGGCACTGTTGACTGAAGGGATAGAAGTCACTGCCAGCAAAGAAAGCAACCCAAGACTCATTATTCCAAAGGAGATATACATTTCAATTCGCCACACTTCTTCTTCATTCCAAGAATTTTCAATATTTGCATGAACCTGATGAAGGAGCAGAAAGGAAGCACTTCATTCTCCAAAATATTAAAAGCATCAACAGGAATTATTTTGCTGAGTAAATGTCTACAGTAATAGAACAATTATAAAATGGGGTCAAATATTTCAGAGGTTTCCTCATGTCTTGGAGAAAAACAACAATTTCCTTACTGTTGGTATTGGCTCTTCTTAGATCAAAAATATGTTAAGCGGGAAAACTAGATGAGTTGGCAAAAGAAAACATAGCATTACAACAATTACCTTATAAAAACAAGCAGTTCTACATTTCTGTATAGTGTGTAAGTATACTCTATACTGTAGAAAAGTAATCATATTCTTCTGACTTTGGAAATATATCTTCTATAGCATAAACGGATGAATCCACGGTATTTCAGTTCTTCACACTTGGAAACAATTTAGCATCATTTCCTCCTAGTGCTTCAGCTCCTTATACAAAAGCCAAATTTTTGCCTTATTCACTGTTGATATTAAATACGTTTGAAAATGTTCTGGTTGGAGAGCTTTACCAGAAAAAATAAACAGCTCAGGTCCTTAAAAGTTAAGATGCTTGGATATTCAACTATTTTTTCCATTTTAAGATAACTATAGTGATTTGATGTGTCTTAGAAGAGGTCCATTACGAACATTAGCAATTGAGATTTTTACAGTACTATTAGAAATGAGAGTTAGTAAAAATATCAGTAGATCCTTTACTACAGTAGACCCTTTACTACATATGAACAATCACAATTCCTCGCTGTTTTTCATAGTCTTGTTCTTTCTGCCTTTCTCTGAAGTTCAATTTCTCACTCCTTTTATAATCTGTGGACCCAATCTGCTTTTGTTCTGCTATTAGGATTTGATTCCCTTAATTTTTCTTTTTGTTCCATGTCATCTGTCTTTCCTGCAGATTTGATATGCTGAATGGCAATGCTGCTCTTCTGTCACTTTAAAGGTGGCAATAAGCTGACAGACAGTAGCATCAGTCCTTCTAAAGGAGGACACATTTGTTAGAGACTGTTTTAAGATTATGCAAGACCAGTTATTGTTCCTGGGAACTGTGAGTCAATTTCTATTGCCTGGAATAGATGATATTCCCAGAATTTCTAATGACCACGATATTTAAACCACTGGTCCAAGAACTTACAAAGTATCAGAATTTTCATTGCAAAAATGTAGATGTATTTATGAATATGATCATAATAATATCTACTCTAAGTACTTTTCCACATTTGTAAATGCACTAACCATATACATACATCTCCTGCACCTTAAAAACACACAAAGAGGATCTTGCCTTGAAAGTTTCCTTTGGTGTTGCTCTTACCCTGTCTAACCTACATTCTCATTGTATATATTAGTGCCAAAGATTTAAGTAGAATATATCCTTAATTCAACCCATTATACAAACGTGAACACAACCTGACATAAGGTACACTGGTATTTCTTTTGCACTTCCTTCTTACTAATTATTCCCTACGCATAAAATAACCCTAAAGATTTTTGACTGAAAACAATGGAAAAGATGCAGAAAATACGAATTTTGTATTAATGTATCATATATACAACCAAGGCATTTTTGGCTTACTTAGCTATAGATCAGCTTACCTGTTGATATGCCATATTGAGGAACAAGTACCGCTCTGATCTCCTCATAGGCAAGCAAAGGCTGTATGCCACGTGCACCACTGCAAAGAAAAAACTGAGCAGTCCAAGCTGCTTTCGACACTGCAGCCAGTTGTCCAGCCAAGGTGAAAATCGCCTGTACTTAGTGCCATAGTAAAGCTGATAAGCAGCTGCAATAAGTCCTGATAAATACACTAGAGAGAGTAATGTGATGGCGACAATTGGTAGAGTCTTGTTGACAATCTCGATGGGGATCTTGTAAAAGTCACTCTGTTGATTTCTCACGTATGGATGGATTACGTCTCTGATGAAGGAATAGATGAAGAAAAATGTTGCCAGACTAATGGCAATCACTACAGGCCCCTTCCACAGTGTGAAGAGTCGCAGAGGTAAGTTTTCAATCTCTCTTGAAGATGACAATGCCCCCAAATCAATAGGAATAAAACCGAGCTGACGAGCAAGCTCAGTAACTTGATGGCGAGCGTGAACATTGTTACTGCATATATAGACCTGTTGGAAAAGTCAGGTGAATTGTAGACACAGACTTACAGGTTAAAAACAAACTAACTCAACAAAACAGAAACAAAAAACTCAAACCCAAAACAAAACCAAAAATACCTCAACTATTAAACAGCAACAACCCTCTCATCCCCTGCCCCAACTGAAAAGCCTCCAGGGCAAAACTGCAGCACTACTGCTATCTGTACATGGCTTTGACAGATTTATCACCACTATAAGAAATATTTAATAAAAACAAGACTATACAGAAATCCAGCAAAGGTAAAAAAATATGCATACTTATTTAGCCACAGAGCAACCAAAATAGCATTGGCATTTTCTCGAAGTTGACAGTGAGGTGACTGTGGCACGTACAAGTAATCCACACACTGAACTGTCTCATACTCCCCATACTGAAATGCCTATAGGAATGGACTGAGCCTGAAACAATGGCTAAAACCATTTCCAAACTTTATGAGTCCCTTGAATGTACACTGATCTTAAATGACGACCCCAAAACAGCTGTAGCACAAACACAATGCAAAGCAGAGGACTGTGTAATCTCTAAGAATTTTTCCAATCATCTGTATTACAGAAAACATGAGGTTTGAGAGAAGACAGTTACTTATTGTGGCATTCTGCTCTAAAAGGGAACAAAAATAGTGCAATGAGATTATTGTTAAGATCATGCTAATTCAATATTGATTGCATACTACTTAAAATTTGCCTGAAGTGCCAGGGAACTCAGTAGTCTCCAGTAGTCACATTACACTCACCACTTCTCATGTAACTCTTGCAACTCACAAAGCTGTGAAGGACTGGGCTCTTGCATATCTTTATATTGCTTCAGCAAAGCAAGAAAAACATACACCCTCACCTTCTATGTGCAGGATGGATTTGGGGAATACACTGGGAAGGAATTTGAACATGATGTTCCCAAGCAGTTCTGGATCAAATGAATGATCACTTTGAAACATATGTGCCTCCATCTGTTCCCTCATATTTATGATATTGGGATATTCCAGGAGATAAATAATGGGTTATATTCTCTCTGTGGTTACACTGAATGCAAGCATTTCTAGAAGACTGGACTCAAAGCCTTGGGGTCAGGACCTCAGATTTCTGTGTATCTCTTTCAACAGTTCACCCCACAAAAAAAAAAAACATTTAAACTAGAATAAACTGGGAAAACTGCCTTCATCCTTTGAAGCACTGGAATATAAATTAACATATTTCCTACAGAAAACCTTAGGATCCTACTCTTCTTATTGTAGTCATTTTAACGTCAGCTAGCTGATCTAAGCTAGTACCTACATTCCTCTGCAATCCATAAAGACACACAGGCATCCCAGAGCACAATTTGGATCATTTATTCTGTACATGATTGTCACTTCATCTTACAAGCAAGTCAAATGAATACAAACACAATGTTTACCTGTCTGCTGGCATCCTTGGGTCCTAACTGGAGTGACCAAGCTGAAACAACATTGAATCCTTTGACAACTAGAGAATCTGGGAAAAGTGATGCCAAATACTCTGCATTGGAGTCTGGATATTGGTCTACTCTTGTATTGTTGCTGACATCAACCAGAATTTTACCGACGAGTAAATGCTTGAGGTCCCACAAAGACGTGTAGTGTTCTCTGTGAATAGCTACAAAAATGATGTTTGTTTTTGTTACTGCATCTTCATGGTGAGTGACGTCAACCACATGGGGAAAGAACTCTGCAGCAAGTTTAGGGTTTCTACTTCCTACAACAACGTGGTACCCACATCTGATCAGCCGAATGGTCAAGGATTTTGCAAAGTCTCCACTTCCAATGATGCCTACTGTGATCTTACTGGCATCCTTGATGCCATTGGCCACATTTGGTAGGAAAGTTTCATTGAGGTTCTTAGGGCTTCCCATCATAGAGATTGATTCCATACTTCTAAGACACCAAACCTACGATGACTTCTGGAAAAAAAAGCAGAGAAAGCAAGAGAAGGAAAGAAAGCTGCATCAGACATTTTTACAAGCCATCACAAACAACTCTGAAGCAAATTCTGTGGTTCTAATTTTCAGGTTCTATCTTTCCTTTCATAAAGTATGCATTAAACAATTGTTTTTTTTCTTGTGCTGTGTCACTAATCCAAGGAAGAGCACAAAAACATCAGAAGTTTTAATAACAGAGTTGTAGAAGTACGTAAGAATCAAATGAAAACAAAACCAAAACAAACCTAAAAAAAAAGTATGTGCAAATAAGTACATATATTATAAAAATCACACAAATTAATATCAGTGAGTCATAGAGATGCACAACTGCTTTTCCTGGTTAAAGAATTCATAATGCAGAAGGATTTAGTGACTCCAAATGTTCATAGGGAGTCAGTGAAGTCAGAGATTAATTAACAAAGACAGAAATGGGGGCAACAGGTTAGATTTCTTCATTACAGACTGTGATCTATTGAACAGAAAGTAATTCTTTACTTCCATTCCAAAACCCACATTTATCACACACATAAACCATATTCTTTCCAAAGATAAAAATCTGATTTAGAGAGACTTTGATGTGGGAATCCTGATCTTAGGTATAGTGCATCTTCGTTCTGCTGTCTATAAACCTGATAATTCATTTAGTTTTGAAAGGGGATTGTGATGACAGCTACATATTCTGGTCATCTGCATTACAGCAAAGATGATCAGTTTTGACAGCAGTCAATTGTTTATAGTGCAGTGCTATTCTGAAAGGGGATAAAAATAATGCAGTGATATTCATATACAATTTTTAAAGAGAACTGCAATGAGAGCTACACATAAGAAAAATCCACCCTGCAAATAACAGATACTATTCCTGTGGTAAATGACTGTTTACATGGGTGGATAGTAATAGGACAAGGGGGAATGGTTTTAAACTGAGACAGGGGAGGTTTGGGTTAGATCTTAGGAGGAAGCTTTTCACACAGAGGGTGGTGACGCACTGGAACAGGTTGCCTAGGGAGTCTGTGGACACCCCACCCCTGGAGGCATTCAAGGCCAGGCTGGATGTGACTCTGGGCAGCCTGGTCTGGTGGGTGGTGACCCTGCACAGAGCAGGTGGGTTAAAATTGGATGATCTTTGAGGTCCTTTTTAATTCAGGCCATTCTATGATGCTATGATTCTATAATGTTTCTTAGTTTGTCATGGCAAATCTCACAACAGTTTTCAAAACTATATCTCAACTTTTTTTGGGGGGGAACCCAATAAAGGTTATGTGGAAGACAAGAGGGTGAAATAACTGTGTCATCTAAAAGATCAATAATTCTGTCAGCACACAGAAACTCTTCTTTACACTTGAATAGATCTTGGTGTAAAAGCGTACATGTATTTTACAAAGAGAACTAAAACTTACTAATCTAAAAGCACAAGTTTAATTTAGGCCAGTTTTACTACTTGCATTGAAAGCCTTTGAAGACAGAAGTATCTACACACCAATTTCTGATGCAGGGTGCATTTCAGGTTAAGGATGGAGTGACCTTACATGGCACACGTTTCAAATTTCAAGCACTGCTGTGAGGTCCAGACATAATACTGCATCATCTATGACCTCCAACTTCAAATGAAAGAAAAAATGGAACTCTCAGACAGTGGAGAGGAACATTTTCCAAGGTTGACCATTAGATTAAAGACTGAACATCTCTAAGCTCCTTTGCCACAACACTCAGCAGACAATCTGCCAGCTCTGCGTCACATTACAGGCTGATTGAGTTTTGAACATTACATGACCACAAGAAAAAAAAAACAAAAATAAATACATTAGCAGTTCCCCTTCTATTCAGAAACAAAGCTTGTTTGTCCTTTGCCCATACAGTATATTAATTAGGAATAAGGCCCTTTCAAAGACTTTTTATTCCTGGCTGCTCCAGACGTAAGGAAACAAGAAGTACATCTTTCTCATAAGAATAATACGTATTGTTTGTATTTCCATTCAGCTACAGGAACTTATCGAAGTTACATTTATGGAGACAAGAAATATTTTTTTGTACTACCAAGCACAGCACACGGACTTGTTGACTAACATTTGTAGTGATGTCACTGCTTTCCCATCCTTCCACTTCTTTATGTAAGAATGAAGCTGGATCTGTGAACACGCAGATAAAGATGGATCTGAATGATATTCTTCCATCTTCAGCTGCCTCAAAATATCGACCCACAAAACCACCTTGTGCTTCTGAAGTGAATGGTCAATGAAATGATGAGAATAAGCATATAAAGAACATTGAGGAACTGTATAAATTATTAGGAGGTGGAGACAGCCGGCCTGAGACTGGCGTAAGGATGGTGAGTCCACAAAAGCTGGATTTGATTAAAAAATTATGCTGGTTTTTATTGTGGTATTTGATACTGACCAGGAATGAACACAAACCTCTGAAAGCTGCAGAATGTTACAACAACCACCATGACACAGACATCTGTCTGACTCTCTCACCTTTCAGTCTGGGGAACAAGCTGCCCACATGTATCCGATGGCAAGAAAAACAAGAGAAATTTCCCAAGGCCTGTTCATGAGATCACTAATGACACAGTTAGGTCAGGCTACCGGATCTGGCCATTTATATGGCTTAACCACGAGCACTGCAAGGGTAATGGATTCAAGGACACAGGCCTAACTGAATTTTCTGACTGGGCAGGGAATATAAATCCTGAAGAAAAGCAAATGAGATGTAGTCCATGAAAAGGTAATGGCAAAAAGAAATAGGTTTCACACAATAGCGAAAGGTTAGAAAGTCTCAAGACTTAAGAGAGGCTTTGCAGAGGAACAGTGGCAAAGGCTCACAGAAAATTAAAAGGAATACTGCTATAATTTTGGAGAAAAGAGCTCAAAAGGTACAAAAGCAGTAACAAATAAACACACACACACACACAAAAGATGTATGAAAACCACAAAACAACCCTCAGGAAGGAAGCATTCACATGAAACCACAGTTCTGACATAAGTGGTTTCTGCATTCTAGAATAGGAATAAGCTCTGAAAACTACTGAAGCAATAAGGAAAGGCACACTAGGAAGGCGTTAAGGGAAAACTTCAGGTTGCTTCTCTTCTGGGAGCTATGAACAGTAAAGGAGAATAAAGCTCCTTCTGAGCAAGCATGCCAGTAACCGGTGAGGGACTTCACCCACCCATCAGCTAGGAACACAATGTCCTACAACCATAAGAAACTGTTCTTCACAGGTGTAGAGGAAGCTATTAGAAGAACGTACTTCAGAAGGCACTTCTCAGTTTCTGAATAAAGGGAGAAACTCACTGAATACTGAGATTCTAAAGGCGAAAAATAATATGTTAAAGAGACCACAAAATGCATATTCTACAAAGAGATTCTAATAGTGAAACTTTCTGGCAGAGCTCATTAATTTTTATACACTGAAAAACCATTGACTTCTTTCTTGCCGCACAAACTGAATTGTATCCAATGCATGACCAAAAGTACCAGCATTTCTTGTATCCTGATGGGTTCACATCCAGGAAAATAATGAGAAGAGCTGCACTCTCATCAGCTGAGATATATACATCAACTGGATATGACAGAATACGTATGCGTTCATTGTATGATTACAGAGGTCCATTTCAGTTCATGCCATATGATGCGAATGTAACCACAAATCTTACAGAATATATACTGTGAAACTTGAAAAGGAATAGAAACGGAACTGCCATGAGAAAATGGGCAATGAGTACTATTCAGCCACACAGCAGCCTACTTCCATTTTTTGTCCAAAGAATCTACAAGGGGGATATGAAGGATTAGGACATGATGAATTGCTCCGCTGAGCTGGATTTGGTGCACTGTCCACAGTTTCATCATCACCTGCTCTAAGGAAAACTGAATGTGAAGAATGGAATAAACTTTACAGAATTTATGTTTTTATGAAAATAACTTTAGGGAACAGACAGGTGTGACTCTTGGGCTCTGAGAGATTATAGAAACCAGAGTTGGAAGTCATGGGAAGGGACTATACTCAATGTACGATAGCAATTCAGAGGTAGGAGTGTGTAAAACTGAAATTAATCTTGCAGGGAGGCAGAAGGTGAGGTAATTTAAGACAAAGATAAGATAAAGATTTTCAAGTCAGCAGGAACTTGTGAAATCCACCCTTGGTGCCTGAAGCAACATCTTTAGAATGCAGAAGGGACGCGAGAGGCAGACAAGTACCTATCTTAGAAGAGGAAAGGAGGAGGACTGAGGGAGCAAAAACTTGTTAGCTTAACTTCAGTCTTCAGATTTTCCAGCAAGTTGTTGAGCAACCAACTTGTAAACAGTTAGATGGCAAGCTGATAAGAAGTAGCTAATCTGGGTTGTTCAGGAATGGAATGTAAGAAAACCCATCTTTTTCAAAACGACTGCCCTAGTGGATACAAGAAACAGCAGGAGTGATACAAGTTTAACGTTTGTCCTTAGATAAGCCAAAGAAAACACGACAGAGCTATGCCAGCTGTGAAGAACGCTCTGGGAAGCGTAATCCCTTTAGGAGCAAACCGAACAGACGGAAAACCTGAACGAACTGCTGATGTGATTGAGTGCGTTCTGCGCCACTCTCGGGACAGCGGCGTAACGCGGAGCCCGGGGACAGCTGCGGCGAGCGGCCCGCGCCGGCCGGCCGGCCCCTTACGCTACCTCAGCTCGGGTGCGGAGCGGCCGTCTGCCTCAGGTGAGCGCATCGCAGCGCGAGGCGGGGCCCGGCCAGCTGTAACGACGGCGCTGCCCGTGACGACAGCGGCGATCCCGAAGCCCCTCGCTCCCAAACCTCCGCCCCGGCCGCCTCCAAACCCGGGCATCCCGTGGCACGGCAGCCAGGCCCGGCCGCGGCGGGCCGCCACCGCCAGCCACTGGGCCGACCCTCCGCGCCCGCACCGGCTCCGGACAGACCGTCACCGCCAGGCCAGAGGGAGCCCGCCCGGAGGTGCGGGCAGAGAGGAGCCCTGGCGGGGCGGCGGTGGGAACGGCCGGCCTGCGGAGGCGTCCGGCGGGGTCGCAGCCCCCTCCCGCGTCGGCCCCGCTCACCTCCGCCCGCCCGCCAGAGGAGCAGCGCCTCCGCTCCGGCTCCTCAGCCTCCAGCCCCGCAGTGCCGGGCGGGCGGGAAGGCGGTGCCTCCCTGCGCCGCATCCCGCCCCCTGCGCCCGCTGCCTCCGCGCTACGGCCGGGCGGGCAGCGAGTGGCGGCGCTTCGTGCGTGGGGTCGGGCCCGGCCTGCGTGGACGGCGAGAGGGCGCGACGTGCCCGTGTCTGTCCCCTCCGGCGGGGAGAAGGCGCTCACCGCGCTGTCCGTGCGCCCGCCGTGCCCTGCGCGAGCTGTGCCGTGGCGTAGCGGCGAGGTGAGGGGACGGACGCGTTCAGCTGTGTAAACGCAAGGCCCGGATTTGTTAGCTGAGGAAATTTCCAGTCGAGGGCAAATGCAGCTTTGGACAAGCATGGCTAATTTTCTGGTTTTCCTCCCGTTAAGCACAGCTGGATGTGTAACAGCGTGCAACCCCTCACCCTTTCACACTTAAAACCAACGCATACACTGCTGCATGTTGTTCACGTCTCAGCGAAGGGCTGACACGTGCACGGATGGAGTCATAGCCCTTCTGCCGCCCGCAGCCTGACCGTGTAGTCATGAAGAGACATATAAACCATTCCAGCATTTGTTTCAATAAATCACTAACAAACACGCTGCTGAGTTGGAAATGGGCAGAGGAACCTTTTAATTGTAGTGCAGAAACCACTTTTTCCAACAGATATTTTATGTTTCTCTGACACTGAAAATGCATATTTTTGAAGTGTTTCTTAATCTGCTAAAAACACGCACAGAAAATCTATTGCCTGGTTTTCCAAACAGTGTTTTCAGCTCCCAGGCTGAGGGCTGGTTCCATACTCCATGGAAATCACTGGAAAGGTGAAGTCCACTGACGGAAATGAGCTGGACCCTTCCCTGGTAAGGAATGGCATTTCAGCCTTTTGTGTGCTAATATCCCCCCTTTCTTTGTTACTGATTCAGAAGCTGTCATCACAGGCTTGTTTTTCCATAGCCAACAACATCTTCAGGAGTCTGGGATTAAAAGCTTTTGTCAAGCCAACAAATTTTATCAAAAGAAGAAAAGAGAATATTGCTTTCTGCTTTACTTGTGGCTGCTGCTCCTTATGTGCTGCTTCATGTGACACATGCAGACATCAAAGTATTTACTTTAAAATAGGCATATTCAGTTATGAGAGAAATTCATGCACCTTAAGATGATGCTTTGCATTTAATGAAATTGTCAGAATCCTGTACCACTCCTTTATTTGAATTTTAATCTCAGTGGGAAGGCTGTGATTTTGAATGACCAGCTGTCTGCCAGCTCAGACTCTGACCCTTCGTGCCTAACTTCTGTTCTTAGTAAGGTCATTCAGTGTTACCTCTCACCAACACATAATTTCTTCTGTAGCTATTTCTATATGTTAATAGAATTAGTGAATTAGATTCAAAATCAGTGTTAGTCATTAAATTGTGAGTTACATTATTGTAACATTGCTTTGCATCTTAATGTTGTTAGGCATCTCTACTTTCTTTTTCTGGTGTTTTACAGAATCGTATAGGATGTGAGGGAATGACTTGAAGATGCATCAGGGGAAGTTTAGATTGGATAGCAGGAAAAAGTTCTTCACTGAAAGAAGGCTTCCCAGAGAAGTAATCACAGTCCCAAGCCTGTCTATGTTCAAGAAGCATTTGGACAATGTTCTTAGGTACGTGGACAATGATCTTCAGTATGTGGTTTAACTCTTAGGTTGTCTTAGGAAACGGCAGTTGGGCTGGATGATCTGCATGGGTCCCTTCTGACTCAGGAGATTCTTTGATTCTGTGACAGAGAAAACCAAGAGTGGTCTTTGGCAACTGGACCACTGTACTTTTCTCTGTTTTGCTTTGTGTTTTGTTTTGAATGTGATCCTTCTGCTGCCTGTGTGCAAACCTATCCTGCTTTAGCTTTTGTGCATAGTAGCAAGCAAGAAAACCTTTTGAGTTGTTGTCATTTACTAGCCTATTTAAGCAGATACCTCTAAGTTGATATGTAGTACATTCAGACAGTAAGACAATTTGGAGAGAACTGGAAAAAAACAGCTACGGCCTCTCTTCCTGATACACTGAAGTTTTTGTGCGAGGAAAGGGTATTTACATACCTTCCATATATGTAAAACTCATTACAAAATTGGACCGTGTCTATTCAGTGAAATTATGAAACTGGATTAGATATCTCTCTTGGATTATGTACAAAGATCTATAGACAATATAATTTTCTGATGTCTTGTTAAAGGACTGTCTTTATTAAAAAAAGGAGATTATGTTTTCTTAGCAGGTGTTTTGCTTTCTTTAGGAGAGTCCAGGGAAGCATTATTATTTCTTCCCTTAAGGAATGGAACATAACAAAGGAGTTTCCAGTTTGTAAATGGAGACAGATATTCTGGTTCTTCCTCTTGGCAAAGAGAAAACAAAGCCCCAGGGTTCTCCCCATGGAAAACAAGTGAAAACAAACACACAAAAATTTGCTTCCTATCAGGGCAACAAACCTAAATACAGTAATTTCTAGCATACAAGCCTCAACACAGCCAGTTTTATACCTTAGCAGAAAAAAGCAGTATTTTCCAGATGGGAACATTTAGGCCAACTAATTTTTTTTTCTTAGGGCTGCCAGTAATTCTTTTCAAAATAAAACTCGTACCTCTTAAACATTCTTTATAAAGACAAAATGGAACCGAGAAACTTAGAAAATTGAAACTTGGTGTTTGTTTGTTTGTTTTTAATTTGGAGAGATGTATATTTTTGTGTTCTGATTTTTTTAATTAATTTGTTGATTTTTTTTTTCTAAAGGTACTGTTTTTAAAAAGTTCTAAGCATTAGCTAAACAAAGAACAAGAAATAACGTTAAATGCCTCAACTGAAATATTGTCCCTTCACTCTTCGTATTTCACCAGTTTGTGATGTCCCCTATTCCCCAGCTCTCCAGGTTATCACTGTTCCTCTCAGGCCGCATGGATTCTCAGTTGCCCCAGGCAAGGAAAGAAAGACAAGGTGAAATAAATAAATAAAGACATCTAGATATTTTCTTGAGGAGGAGAGGAGAAAAAAAATGAAAAAGAAAAAAAAAAAAAAGAAAGAAAGAAAAAAGATAGAATGATGGAAAGAAAGAAGGAAAGGACAAGAAATCATTTCTAAAGCACATTTAGTAAGCCAGAGTTGAGAATACTTAGTAGGTCATGTGAAACTAGACAGAGAGTATCCTTCTTCCCAGCAGGAAGTACAAACTAAGGCTGATTCATTCAAAACAGGGGACAGATACCCCACCCGCCTTGAAAGAAACCCAAACAACCAAAGCAACAACAACAAAAAAAAAACAACCCCAAACCAAACCAACAAAAGCCAGAAAAGATCCAGGGTTATTATTTCATTTTTACGGCAAGGCAAATAACAGTGAGTATTGTTTTTGCTTTTATGATCTGGTAGATAGATTTTATATACCAGAAACAATCTGAAGGAAGGAAACCTCTGACTGTGGTTTTCCATAGTCATTGTTGAGGCACATTGTTGAGGAGTTTCAGAATCTTTGTTCTTTGGCCTTGTGTAGAGCACAAGACCTTTCCACTTTTCCCTATAAATTTTGAAACACCCTTTGCTTTGTGTTGCAAGTTATAGAAGGTCAAGCTTCTTCTTGGTTCATGGCTGCTCATCTTAAAAGGCATCTTCAGAGTGAGACAGCGGGTCCTAAAAATGTGATCCTGTGTCTGCAACAATTGTTGGACCCAAAGCTGGGAATAAAACAACCACATCCAGAATAAATATTTTTGTCAGCTTTGATAACCAAGAACAGAGGTGTGCCCTTCTTAGTGAAACATGGATATTGAAAAAAATATTGCAAGAGTCATTTAAAAGACTTTAATACTTGCTTGAAAACCAAAGCATCTGACTGAAACAGAGGCCACGTTGTGTCTTGACCACCATTTGAGCATAAGAATAGAATGTTTGTATTACTAACAATTTAGGACTTCAGCTCTTGAGGTCAAATATCCTTCACAAATCTGCAGACCACAGGTTTTGCCTAAAAGCAGTAGAGAAATTAAAAACAATCAATACCACACTGTATAGTATGTAGCACAATAGATGTGAAATAATTTTTATGGAATGTTTGAGAAAAGGAAAAAAGGGAGGATCAAGGAGAAACATGAATAACAGAATAGAGGAAAAGTGCATTAAATGAGCTTGTCAAGTGTTATGCTACAAACTGCATGTCATGGTCTTGGCAGTTTTAGAGCCTTTTATTGAGTGGTTCACAGCAGAATAGAGTCCATCCCATCTCCCAACTGGAGAAAGTGAACAGCTTTTTTTTGTGATTCTGTCAAAGAAAAGGCAGACTCTAAGTATTTATGTATCTGCAGGGGAAAAGCCTCGATTTTGGATAGCTAAGTAGAAGTCCCATTGACTTCTCTGGGAATTTTGCCCATAAATGGTGAGGATTAAATATGTGCAGTAGAATAGAGATATCAAAACAAGGATAAAACCTGAAGTCATTAGCTATTACTTTTCTAAATATAGTCTAATGCACCGTCTGATTCCCTGGTTTCTGTTGGTTCTTTGCGTAGGCAATGCTTAAGGGTGGTTTAGCTTGGTTGTGTCTTGAATAAATGCTCGCCTTCATTTAACACAGGTCTCTGTAGTGTTTACCAGGAAGCAAAATAGCAATGCCTGCTCCAATATAAGCACAATTTATTTGAAAATAAAACAGTTTATATTTAAACTGTTAGGAAAAGTGAAGCAATAACTGTAGCTCGTGTCCCTCCAGCTTCAGATACAGCTATGTTCCACATCCAAAATAAAATTGTAGGGCTACATCTCAGAGCATAGTTCCTCCGAATTACCTATAACCTCACTGATGTTCATACATATCTGAGGAATGTGACTAGATTTCCCCAGAAATACCTCAAATGGTATTCCAGGGATGGAGACATGGTTGCAACTTAATAGGTTCTGCAGGCCGAGCTTTGCATACACTTGGTTCTTTGTATTTGTTCATTCCACATTTCAGCTGCATGTGGAAAAAACTCACATCCCATCCGTTTCATAGATTCACTTCATGCACTTCATATTCTGTGCTATCCATCACTGACTCATCCTTCATTTTACCCATCTCCTGTACTAAAAATTTCTGTTCCCTACTATCATGATGATATTGCATTCATTAAATTCCTTTACTTTGTGTCCCTGTCATTTCATAATGGGATTTCTGGATGTCCTGTTTCTTCCCATTCCATGTTAATGCCCCTTTACATAGCTTCATAGTCCCAGCCTTCCTCTGTCCCAGAATACCCTTCTCTGTAACTAATTAATTGGGAATAAATAATGTAGCACATTTACATTGTGAAAATCCTAACTCTACGGGACAGATAAGGGAAATACTGTCTAGTAAATGAATCACAAGTCTGAACAAAAAGTCAGAGGACAAATCAGAGAAGTGTTATGTGCCCATTCTTCAAGTCCAGCAATAAGATATTTCACAGATTTTCAAGTAATGGAGACATTCACATTGAATATTCCTTTTTCAGCAATGTACGTCCAACAAAATTATGTAGTCTTGTATATCAAGTCTTCATAACTACGACTTACAACATTGACTGGCCATTCAAAATACTCCATACGTGCCACATTACTGTTTTAATGGTGAGTTCCACAGATGAAATGTAAGCACAAAATATTTCTTAGCCCACTTAGCAAATTAGCCCCAACACACCTACTCATATATTACATTAAATCAATGGAAAAATTCAAACTATGATACAAAAGTTGAACTTTGACTTAACTGAATTCAGTGAGATTTTGTTAAAGAGTTCAAGGTCCTACAAAAATAAGTTATTTTACTATCAGCAACAGAACGTGCTGATTAGATCAAGAAATCCTGGCAGTACTGAAAAAAATCAGTGGCAATGATCAACTACTGACAGACGAAATGATTACAGCAGACTACATTCTCCAAGGGCGGATATTCTCAAAAATCTGTCTTTGTTTTTCATTTTGTTCTCTTAAACTATTACTGTAAGGTCATTTGAAGAAAATCAGCTTAGAAGAAATTTAGTCTGTGTTTCAGCAATATTGGACACGTTTAATGTTATCAAGGGGACAAAAGTAGAGGTTGTGAATATAGCAGATGAGAAATGAAGAATTGAGATCATCATTTCTCAAGTGAAGCCACAAAGTCCACAGTCATGTAGAGGTCAGTCAGTTTTGTTTTTTGTTGATAACTTCTAGAACACATTTTTCTCTACTGATTCATGGAAAACTAAGAACTTGACAAATAAGTGAAGCAGTGGAACATTCTTGCTACCAGAATTGGATGAAATAATTTAAGCTTTCAGTTTTAGGGGCACTTACAAAGGTATAAAATGTTTAAATTAAAAACTATCTTTACACCACTGAACAAGTGCTGTATTCTGCACCTGGGATGGGGCAGCTGTGGATTTATGTTCTGGTTTGTGGATGAGAAGTTGGAGAGCAGCCCCATGGAAAGGGACCTGAATGGGGGAGGGGGAGGAAGTTCTGGCTGAGGTCATGAGGCAGCAGTGTGCCCTGGCAGCCAGAAGGGCCAGCCATTATCATGGGTTGCAGCAGGCCCAGCACTGGAAATGGATGAGGGGAGGGGTGGGCCCACTGCTTTGCGGCCTCACGTTCAGCACTCTGTGCAGGTTTGGGCACCACAGTGTAAGAAGGGCATAAAACTATTAGAGAGTGTCCAAGAGAGAGCTGTGAAGATGGTGAAGATTAGTCCAGAGGGCAAGATGTATGAGGAGCAGCTGAGGTCCCTGGGTTTGCTCAGCCCAGGGTCTGCAGCTCCTCACAGGGAGTGGAGGGGCAGTGCTGTGCTCTGTTCTATGACCGCGGCAGGGCCCGAGGGAACAGCATGGAGCTGTGTCAGGGGAGGGGCAGGTGGGGGTTAGGGGAAGGTTCTGCACCAGAGGTTGTCTGGGGCACGAAACGGGCTCCTCAGGGTCATGGCCCCAAGTGCCAGAGTTTAAATAGTGTTTGGACAGTGCCCTCAGCTGCAGGGTTTGGATTTTGGGTGGTGCTTGTGGGTCTCTTCCAACCCAGAGATATTATACGATTCTATAATTTCTCTTCCTGTCCTTCATGCTGCATGTATACATGGATGTCGAGTTAATTACACCAGCGCATGGATCTGGATGAATCATTCTTTTCCATGAATTACTTTTAATAGAATCAAACTCCCTGATCTGATTAACTTCATGGCTTTAAACTCTTCTGTTAGCAGAACTGAGAGAACCGAGAAGAGTGGCCAAAGGGAGGGGCAGGTTACAGTAAAGACTGCTGTCAACAGGAATTGACATCAAACCAGAGCCAGCACAGCCCTTGTTCTGGCTTCCTGGGCACATTTTCAGAGTAGTATTATGGGATCTGGCTATCCCAGGTAATCTTGGCACAAAATTCCTCAAGTCCCTTTAACAATTTAAAAGTTCTCTCTGCAGTGAGTTTCAGTTCTCTATGTCTGATTTAATTATATCTGTGATATGTAACAACTGAGGGAATTACTTTGCAGCTTCTGTAGAGGCATTGCAAAACCATTTACACTAGAGTGATGGATTCTTACCATATATGTCTGTATTACTTTTTCCTCCTGAATGTCTTCATTATTCTTGATCTTTCCTGGTCTTTGATCAATGTTATCAGGGATTATAGATCTTCCTCCAAAGCACTTCACAACTAGCTCAGCTTTCTGGTCCTTCTCACAAATTCTTATACAAATGCTAGAATACATGGACTGTCAGTTAAAAGATCTGTCAAAATTGCTTTTCATTACATCCCCCCTATCAAACTGTCCATTAGGTATTTCATATATTTATCTTTCTTCCTTTGGAAACTTCGGACTCTTCAGCCACCATGGGGAGAATGATCTCCCTTGACTGAAGATGTTTTATTGTTCCCATCAGCAGCTCTTCTAGTTTTTAAAGTACCTTTTTTTGCCCTTATACAGGTCTGGATGTACATTACACAATGGCAGACACAGTATATAAATTGAAGCATTTAATGATGCATGAATTTATAAAAGTAATCAATTATTATACAAGTAAGTGCCTCAAAGTGGCATACACATCATTTTTATATTTTATAGTAGTATATAGGCACATTAATACACTGAATTTTGAGCCAGGTACATAAACTAAAAGGCATATTTATTTTAACTACTGAAACTAAATTATATCCATTACAAAGGGAAAAATAAAATATTGTCAGTAGCATTTTCTTCTGTAGCCCTTTTTACTCCTTACATGATCCTCCCCACTCCTGTTGTATTTGCGTGCTTTAAAAGCTGGAACATACTTTTGCAATATCCTCTGAAGGAATACTACTCCAGTACTACAGATTGGTGAGTTACTTAGAGGTGAAGTAGTTTACTAAAGACTAAAGCAGAGAACAGATTTGATATAAGGTCTCAAATTCTGACTGTAAGCATTCAACAGTACTTTATAAAGAAAAAGCTATCTGTTGCACAGAAAACCTGGCTCATGTGTGAGATTTTGTTTTGCACATGCCATACAAATAGCTCTGAACGGCCTCTTCCAAAGCATGTTTTCATTAATCTTTCTTAAGTTTTCATTCCTGTTTCAAACGGTTGACTCCTATGATCAGCCGTACATAACAAAGCCAACTACTTGACCAGAATTTAGCAAAATTGGAGACTGCACTAATTTCTCCAGACTTTCTTAGTAGGGGAGCAGCAGAGCTGATTCTGAAGAGAGTAATTTAACCCATTTTGATAAAAACACACATTAATCTGTTAAAGACTGGGGTTGCTTGCAGTACTTAAAATCTCAGCTTAGTCCTAAGTGGTAAATTGGACCAGAACTTTTGATTAGCTAGAAGAAGAGTAGCTAGTAGAAGGCAATTTAATTACTGTATTGTTGCACTGGTCTTAACCTGTTCCAATGAAAAAAAAAATAAAACAAAGCTATATGACTCTTGACCACAATTGCAATTAATATTCCAAGTAAGGCTTTGATGTTTTTTTTTCTCTCTAATTCATTTTATTTCCTTTAAAGAAATGGAAATGCTGATGTATTGACAACAACCATTTGCTTTTAGAAATTTCTGAAGTTCACAGGCTGGCTTTCTGTGTTTTAGTGCTCATCTCTGTCATGCATTACTGACACACACTGCCACTCAAGTCTCTTCAGTCTACATTACAGAGGCCACCTTGTTCCCATTATTTTCAAACACTACATTTTCAAAGTGCAAAACACAAGCACAACTTCTAAGCTGCAATAATAGAATGGAGTTAAAACCAGGAAGATACAAAATGTAGTAATAATTATTTATTTAATTTGTTATTTATACCCAGTGTACCAAGTCCACAAATGTAAAACAGAATCATTAGCACCATGTATTACATATTCTCTTGCATAGCCGTTTTCTTGTTTGTTTAATACCAGAACCACTGCAGTTCTCATTTGGATGATTCCAGCAATAGGTGGCATCATCAATCCATGTCCCAGTCAGCTCATGCAGGGAAACTGCAACAACGCTTCTGATGCTGTGTGAAAATACTAACTGCTACATAAAGTATTTAAAATAGATGTTATCAAATGAATTATTCAGTTAAGACATTCAGGCAGATCTATGTAAAACAAAGAAAGAGAAGTTTCATCAACTTAAACTACAATTTAAGTAAAAGCAAATGCATTCAGAAGCAGTTTTACATGAAAATCTCACCAAATCAGTGTCAAGGTTCAAACGCCTGTTTTTAATGATTTGCTTCCAGTCACACAATTGTGCTGGCTCTATAGTAAAACAGTAAAACATATTTACTGGATGTGTGAGCTATCCCCATTGGAATAATTTGTGTTAATAAAGATAAGCACGTGTCAAAGACTGCAGGCTTAGGTCAAAAGCATGGAAAATTTCCAGCATCAGAAACAAAAGAATATGTTCATGGAAAAAAAAAACAACATTTTATAGTTATAAATAAACAGACACACCTAGTCCTGTATAAGATGTAGATCTGAATCTAAAAACTCTTTTTTTTAGACTGTGCCTAAGCCTCAGGAGAGATTTCCCCTGCAAAGTTCCTCAGACTTCTGCTTACTTGATTGTTTAAATTCAAGTCATGGTGGGAATGCAAATTCTCATTTGGCCGCAGTGCTACAGGATCCCTTCCGCAGTTAAACATAAGATGCAGGAGATAATGGGAAATGGGACAATAAATACTCAAGTTGTTGTCCCTTTATAATACTGAGATTTAACCAGGGAACGAACGTGGCTGTGGGATGCAGAAAGCATTCCTGGATTTTGTGGTGTAATGATTTATTTACTTTCTGTGGTCATCTGGAGCAATGATTTATGATTGCATTTCCCAGTGAAAGAATTACGATTGAAGCAATGAAGCACTGGCATTTTAAGAGCAGTGAGTCAGAAGAAAGAAATGATCAAATTCCAGAACACCAAATAGATTAAAGTGTAAAATTAATGTTTCCAATTTCTGTCTCAACAGAGGTTCAAATTGCATCAGGTATTCCATACCCCTGTGGCTGAAATGAAAAGTAAACAAGAAACACCTAAGAAATAGATGGAAACAAAGCTCGCAAGTAAACATTTTGTTGACTTGAGCACATTTACATGCATCAGATAGGAGAATGTCCATATTTGATCTATAGTCTGGAAGTCAGGTTAGTTTGATTGGTCTGTGTATTAGCTTCCCAACCACATCTGATCTTTTTTATCCTCTTCCTGAAACATGGGAGGAACAGTATGCATTTACAGAGCAGGACCACTATAGGAAGAAAAACTGCTACCATAAATGAAGGTGGTGTGTACCAGATAAATTGGTTAACATCAACCCACTTATTCCAAGCAAACACCAATGCATGAACTGTGCATAGCAGCAGAGCTACGTATCCCATCTTGCTCTGAAAAAAAGACAGATAAGAAGTCATTATTTTTTTCCAGCTTGGCAAAAGATTACTCTTTTGGTGGTAGAAAAGAGAACATTAGGTTATAATTACAATTTTAAATCTATAATTCAAGCATTCAGCTGTACACCTATATGCCACCTTTAATAAAAAGGGAGGGGGGAGCACATTTTTCTTCTATTGCTATCACACTGCTGTAACATACAAAAGAGATAAAAGATTCCCCAAAATGGGTCAGTTCTCGGTATTTCAATTTGTAGAAGTTACTTGTATCCTGATGTCTTTTCTGATAAATTATTATGAGTTCAAAAGCAAGTTTATGAGCAGTTTAATCAATTGCTGCAAAGGGAATTTTTAAAGTTAATTTAAATCAGTAACCGTAGTAAGTATAGTACTATGATAAATTTGGCTTAGGACTTGAATTTCAAGAGGAAAGGAAGAGTTATGCTAGAGTTACTAGCAGTTTTGAGTTTCTTGTGTACATAATAACCTTGTTTTTATTACAAAAATGGAACTGCCATTAGTGTTAAGTCCAACACTGCCTTTCCAATTGCTAAATCAATAAGATCTAATTTTTAAATATACAAGTTATTTGTTTATAAAACTAATTCAATATATTACTATTAATCTTCTGGATATTATTATTATTATAGATTTCTTCACAATGATAATTTAATAGAAGAAGTAATCATGCACCAGGAGACTCCTATACCAGTCTATATAAGTCTCTGATAAATTTTTCCTGTAACTGGTGCATTAAATAGAATGGACCAAATCCCAAACCTTTGTCAGAATATATACATTTCTTATCTACTTTTCAAACTGATAGCATATTTTCAAATGATAGGTGCTAATAGGTCTTCGGATTTTCAGATTTTGGTGTTCAGAGACCTAACTCAATACTTGTTTAACACCGTATGGTCATATTGATGCAGAGCTATGCCTGATTATTATTGTATTTTAATATCATTTTATAATAAGATATATTATTGTATTTTGTATTATTATTATGCAATATACAGTGAACTAAGAGAGAACCAAATACTTAGGTAAATGAAAAAGAAACCACCAAACATCTGTAGCAAAACCAATTACTAGGTGGGTTTGATTATTTGTCTGTTCCTTCTCAGAATGCCTCATTCTCAGAATACTACTTCTTGGAGTTGGCTGTGTGACTATGGATGATGTCAGCAGAAAACATACAGTCCTAAAACCAAGGAGTGATGACATGAAGTGTGTACCTGAATATAATGGAACTCTCTCCAGGTCAAAGAGTGACTGACAGATGGGATTGATGCTATTGCCAACAAGGCCAGCAAAGCAAGTCCCAGAATTCCTAGGGATACATAAATCTCCATTCTCCAAACATCATGTTCAATCCAGGCATTTTCTTTTTTCTGTTTGACCTGCAAAAAGAATCACAGAATGGTTTGAGCTGAAAGAGACCTTAAAAGGCCATGTAGTCCAAACCCATGCTATGGGCAGGGATGTTTCACTAGATCAGGTTTCACAAAGCCCCATCCAACCTGACTTTGAACACTTCCATCCATGAGGCACCCACAGCCTCTCTGGGCAGCCTGTTCCATTGTCTCACCACCCTCACCGTGAAAAAATGCTTCCTTATATCCAACCTAAATCTTTCTGTTTTCAGTTTATAACCATTGCCCTTTGTCCTGGCACTACATGCCCTTGTAAAAAAAGTCATTCTATCTCTTTTGTAAGCTCCCTTTATGTACTGAAAGGCCAGAATAAAGTCTCCCTGAAACCTTCTTGTCTCCAGGTTGAACAACCTCAACTCTCTCAGCCATTTTCAATAGTAGAGGTGCTCTAGCCCTCTGGTTATTTTCCTAGCTTTCCTATTAACTTGCTTTAACATGTTCATGTCTTTCTTGTACTGCATACTCCAGAACTGGATGCAGTACTCAACATGGGGTCTCAAGAGAGTGAAGCTGAGTGGAAGAATCACCTCACCTTTGTCCTGTTGGCCATGCTTCTTTTTACGCAGCCCAGGATACAATTGGCTTTCTGGTGCACTTAGACACTTTCATAAAATATAGTTGTTTTCACAATGGTAATTAGGAAGTAAGATGTGAAACATGGTATTTTTGTTTGTTTGAATGTTTCTGAATGTGACTGCTCTTTAACTGCAATGAAAAAGTCCCTTCTAGTATCTACAGAGCAAAGGTAGGCTTTGAATGAAAAGAATGTGCAGATTGCATCAGGATCTTGGCTCAGTAAAGACATGTTCTGAGGCAAGTTAGCCTGCCTTCACAGTAGGAGAAATCTTATTCTTTGGCAGAAAAAATTCCATCTGTAACTAAATACCGTACCTGGGAGCTGATAACAACAAGAAATATATCTACAGCTCTGTTTTATGGTGCCAATTTAGCAAACATTCTTAATGACATTATTATTCCAGAATAGCCACTTAGTCCTGTTTATTCAACAACAACTACTTGGTGCATTCAGCTGCACAGAATACAATGGTTGATGTGGATGAAAATAATAAGCGGATGTCAAAGCTTCTCCTATTTGTAACTGTTCTTTGACGCTATTGAAATCACCATCATATAATGTGCTCCAAATGTGAGAATTTCTTTATCTGCACCTAAGAACTGGAATCTCACAGAAAATTCTGGTAGACCATTCAAACCAGACTACCAGGATAGCTGATCTTCAATGTTTTCATCAGGTTGTTTGATAGAATTGTTAAGAAAATATCCTACTCTGCTTTTTATAAAAGATTATATTGGATTTTGAGGATATTAAAACTACCTTTGCAGTTCACACCTTACACTGGAATACTCCTTATAATGGAATAGTTATGGCACTCAGAGTGATATATAGGCATGTAGTAGATACTCTCTAGTAAGAGAGAACCTCAGATAGCTTTGCAAGCCATTTATTGCCCATGACTTGGAACCATGATAGAAATTGTTTTAATTGTATTATTTTAACAAGTTGTGTACCAGCCAAACTGTGGAGTCATCAGTGTTCATATGTTTAGCCTGTGGCAAATAAAAATTATGATAATTTAGCTCAGCTTTGTTGCTGGATAATTCACTTTACAAAGATGAGGTCTAAGAATAGCATGTGCAGCAGTTTTTGTAGATAGTTAGATTCTGCTGAGATGGTGCTGAGAAAATTAATCCACACTAAATTAAGACTGTGCCAAAGACTTACGTGTACCTGTGAGGCAGTTATAATTATTATACACAGAGTCAAAAATTCCTAGATGAAGAAAGTGACTTATTGAATACACATTGGTACAGCTGACTCCCTATTACATGCTTCAACTAGTAGGTCCTGCTCCATTCCTGAACTGTGCTTTGTGGGGAGTTGCTCCCAAATCAGAGGCAATTTCTAAACCCATCATACCTGCTGGAATGCCCAGTTCAGCAGCTTGTATCTGTATGATCTCCTCATCGGATAGCACAAGCTATAGCAGGCATGCATCATAGCGAAGAAGAAACTGAGAAGTCCAAATTGCTTTCTTGACAACATCCATCTATCCAGCCACAGGGGAAACCTTTTGTACTTAGTGCCAAAGTACAGCTGGAAACCAGCAGCTAATATTCCTGGCAAATATACCAGTGCTAAAAGAGTAATTGAAACCACTGGTAAGACTTTGTTTATGACAAGGATTGGAATTTTATAGAAAACGTTTTCATTTCTTGTTATAAAAGGATATATGACATCTCTCAGAGAAGTGTAAATAAACGTCAATAATGAGATCACAGATGCTATCTTCAGTGGCATGTGCCACCTGGGGAACAAATCCTGCTTGTAGTGCTGTTCTGAAGAGTATTCAAACTCACTAAAATGGTGTGCTTGATGTAAGTTAAAAAGTGCAGCTGGATTGGCGACTTGCATATCCACATTCTAGGAAGGACAGAAAGGAAATACCAGTGAGAACAAAAGAAGATTAAAACTGCAAGCACAGTATTTGCTATCATAACTTTCATACTATGCATTACTGAAACCATACACAACCAACACGCACACTAATAGAGACAAGGTTGCTGGAAAAGTATAATGTTACAAGTAGTACAATCGGTAGTTGAGCAATTTTAGTGTTGAATTTCTATTCTTCATTCCTTATGTACGGTGATTTCAAAACAGGTTTCCTTCCAGGAAGTTAACCACACCACAAGATAAGATTGCGTTACATAAAGCATCACCAAAGCTTCTTACGATAGGTGTTCAAGATTTCACATTGCAGCTGCAGATTTATCAAAGTAACTCAAATAAATATGTTCAACAACAGAATCCAGAGACATGACAGTACAATATTTCTTCTAGTCACTGCTGTGTTAATGGCAATTAATTTAGGTAATGAAGGCAAGTAGAAACAGTTGGGATACAGCATATTAGCTGTGCCCCTTTCAACTCCAGGCTCAATTCCCAGGCTTTTCTTCCTGTCCACCCTCAAAGCAATAACGTTCTCTTAGCATTTATGAAAACTTGTGAAACTGAGTCACTTCAGCTCAAAAAGCTGAATCTTTTACTGCCAAGTTGTCATTATTTGATTCTAGTTTCACTGAAGATCTTGGCAGAACTATCACAGGCTTTAGAAGGAGCTAAGCTGGGACAAAACATTAGCATATTATAGATTGTTTTACACTGATACAATATGTTTAAAGATTGCCCAACACTTGTGGCTAGAGAAGAGGTATTTGATCCAAATGAAAGTACACACGTGCACCAACAGCAGGACTTTGCAGCTGATGCAGCGGACAGCTGTCCCAGTGAGGAGGCTGGGACTTCAGAGCATTAATAAACATGCAGCTCCTAATATTCCAGTGAACCCGAACCAATATGGCAACAGCTCAGCTTTAGAATGGCTAATGTTGCAGGTGTCCCAATCTCCAGAAAATGATATGGTAATGTCAGGTTTGAGGAAGGCAGCTACTAGTAGTTTTAAAGATGTAAATTGGCATTCACAGAATCATTAGGTTGGAAAAGGCCTTCATGATCATCAACTTCAAATCATTCTGCTAGGACACAGGAGATTTGCCATTTCTGCGATATTACCTGCCTTTATTCTTAAGAATCAAATATATTGAAACTGATCAAGATGTCAATTCAAACAAGATGCTACTTGTGAATAAAGCAAGGGTAAGTGGATGCAGGTTGTGTGTTCATCCCCCCCGATGCAGGCTGTTTTGCTTTCTATTAACTGAGAGGTAACAAATGTTCATTACTATCTTGCCATAAAATCTTAAATGGAGTCATGGTAGCCTGTTCCTGCACGTCTGACTGACTTGCCTACAGTGCCTCAGAGTAAAATCAAAGGGCATAGTTTTTATTAGGGTTTTATAGTTGAAGATGCTTATCAAATGATAAAGATGTATGTTTTTTGATGAACAGTGAAGGTATACCCAAAGTAACTTGCATTCTCTAGTCAGTGAAGAATAGTGTAGTTCATGCATTACACAATGTGATATTAGTATAAATTATATAAACTGAGATTTCAGCACTTTCAACTAGCACAAGACTTGTGCATTTTTGAAGTATGGAATGTGATTTAACTGAATCAGTTGCTCATTATCTTTTTAATCTCATGATGTCAATTTGTGAGAAGACTTTAAAAGCATTGGTGATATGCCAGTGTTACATAAACATGGTGCTTTTGGACAAAATCAAATAAAAGACTGCAATTTTCTGCATGACATGTGAACTACTCTTTTATAGAAACATTACCAAGTCACTAAGGTTTTCTCTATTTCTTCTTGGTGTGATGTTCTGAAATGCATTCTGGTCAATGGTATGACTATCACCTTCCCTCTTCTCCATTGTAGAAACTCCCTGCAAAACAAACACAGGATGTAAAACAGGTTTTGAAATGCCCTACTGGAACTTTGAGGCCTCTTTGTCCACAAAATGTTTTCTTCCCCCTTCTCCATCTGTTTGACAGAAAAGTTATTTTTCTTAACTAAAGCGGAGAGCATTTGAATCAACAGAACAAAGTAACTGAAGAAAAGGAATATTTAAGCTAAATGCCTGCATCACAAGTGGAATGAAAGATTTAATTCAGGGTGAAAGTTTTTAAAGTAGAACAATAAAGTCTGAAACAGCTTTTGCTTGTGGCATAACAGGTAAAGCCTTATAAAGATGGACTTTTGATATGTTTACGAAAAGCTTCAACAAAACTGTGTCTAACCTGATAACAGGCTGAGCTTACTGATGTAAGAAATCCACACCAATTTGTGGTTGCTAATACTTCTTAGGTTTTATGATTCAAATGTTTAAACTTGGTCTACCTGTCAGCCTGTGGCATCAAGATTGTCAGGAAACTCCAGCTGGAGCTTTGTTCATGCTGCTCCAAGGTACACTCTCAATTCTTATCACCCACAAGAGGCAGCGGAAATGATTCTTAAAGATTGCAAGAAATCAGAAGCCAGAAAACAAAGAAGAAGAGAAAGGATCTCTCTAGAGATCCTAAGACAGCAGTAGAGATGCTATCCTGGAGTCCTGGGAAGGCTGTTAAGCAACTGCAAGAAGTTTCCTTCCACAAGGACTTCCAACACACACACCATCTTGCCATGCACTGCCAGAAGAGATGTGCTTGTGCCACACCACTGGGAGCTCAAGATGCCAGACCAGTGTAAGCTTTCTGTGGCTACCTTGAAGGCTGGGACTAATTAGCTCCTCTGTGTAGACATCCCACAGAATAGCTGAATTGATACATATGAAAGTAGTTTTCTAAATACAGATTATTTTACACCCACCAAACTTTTGGAAAGTTGTATCTAAATGTGATAGTTGTACTATTTTTCTGCGTGTAGTTACTTCAGTGGATGAATGTCACAGTCTTCTGCTATCTGGTATAAGGTCTTGCTTTCTACTAGGCCAGCTAATGGGCAGTCTGTATATCCTGCTCACAAGAAAACATGCTGCTAAAGACACATTTCTACTTTCTTTCCCTATAACTAAAACTAGATCCGGTGGTTTTATCACAGATATCTTCCTCAAGCCTCAGCTTTTCCTGTCCCACTATTTGTTCGAAAATTCTACTTTTATCTGCTTTGATGTATAGTGTATTTCTAGTTGTTACAATGGCAAAGGATACTTTAAGACTTCAGTATAACTTACTTACTTGGAAAAAAAACCCAATCAAACAGGTAACAATGTGATTTTCGGATTTGTTTTTAAAGGAACTTGGAGTATTTAAAGTATGAAGCATTGTGGTGTGGTGGAGGAAAGGACATAAGCAGCACTGAGACTGACATTTTGCTTTCTTGGGTGAGACAGACTTAAACATTGTTAAAGCAGCTTTTGACTCACATATTTGCTGCTTGTCTATTTTTCTATACTGACCTCAGTTGAGCTTTCAGCTGATAATATCACCTGTCTGCAGGGGCTTACACAGTGATGCCAGCCTCTTTGGAACTGTCCTCTTCTGGCTACCACATTGTCTAGGAGGTCCAAAAGTAAATTTTATATTGGGAAGCCCTGGGCAGGAGACCTTAACTCACCTGAGCCTCATACTGCTATCACTTCTAATTTAGAAATGGCAAATCCAGAAAGAGCTTCTAGCTAAAGGTCTGTATTGGTGTTAACGTCGTAAATTATGTCATGATGAGAAAAAGAAGAAAATCAAGAGCTGGGCAGTTGCTGATTCAAAAAGTTGATTTTAGGAAACAATCTTTGATAGAATCTTAAATATCCTCCTAATGCTTCATGTGGCAGGGAAAAACAAACAAACATGGAAAATGAAGATAAATTTGTGTGGGTTACAGCCATGCAACTGCATGCGAGGAAGCATAGGTGCTGAACCACTATAGTGTACTTGGCTTCCAGCACCAGAGTTGATACAGAACTACTTTTTATTCACTCAGTAATACAGTAATAGCCTTGGGAAACCTTAAATACGAATACTTACAGTTCTATCATTCAGTGATTTATGAATGGTCAGAACGAAGTCATCTTCAGCATGGCTCTGTCTGGAACACGTCTGAAGAAAATCCTATGGAAGACAGAAACCAATTACAGACGTGTGTCAGTCACAACTGCCCTAAAAGAAAACAGTTTAACAATGCCCGTCCTCTGTGTCCACCCCTCGCCTGGAAGGCAGCAGTACCACCAGCTGGCAATGAGGATGGCAGGCCTGCAGCTGAGGAAGGTTGAAATCCCAGTATTGTGAGCCCTGAGAAACAGGCTGATGATAGCGCTGAACCAGCAGGGACACAAACTGGGCAGACCTGACTGCAAAAACATCCTCCCAAACCAATGAAAGGTTTTCCTGAATAAGAGTTTTCAGCGCTGGCCCCGTGGAAAAAAATAAATAAATAAATAAAATGTCCAAAATAAACAGCCTGAGATAACAACGATGAGATGGGAGAGCGTGGGACAGCGACAGCGTCCCACTGCGTCCTTGGCAGATGACAACGTGACAGCGCTCGGACAGCCGCCTGCCTTCGGGACTGATGTACGGCGCGGCATCCGGCAGACAGCAGAACTTGTCGCGCCCCTCCGCTCCTCCGGAAAGCCTCACACGGAGGGCTCGGAGCTCGATTCCCTTCATCGGAGGGCACCCGGGACAAAGGAGCCCCTCTCCGTGCCTCGGGCCCGGCCGTCCCGCACTGCTGTTCGGGGCCCACCGCCGGGACCCGTCCGGTGCCGTCCCGTCTCGTGCCGGAACCTGGCGGCAGCCCGGACACGCGCCCGCCCGCAGCTCGGCCGGCGCCGCCGCCTCCCGCCGCCCGGGGCGCACCCACCTCAGCCCGCCGGCGGCACTGCCTCCTCGGCCCGGCGGGGGGCGGCGGAGCGGGGCTTCCCTCGCTAACGGCTGGGAACCCGGCGAGCCCCGGCGCGGCTCCGTGAGGACGGGGCGAGGCGCCTCCGTGCGGGAGCCGGTGCGGCTGCGTCGGGGAAGGCGGCCCCAAGTTAGTCACGGAGCGCTCGGCAGCCTCCGAGGAGGGGAGCGGCGGGGGCAGCCGGCCGCAGCCTCCACCCCCCCCCCGCCCGGCCCCACCCTCCGCGCCCATCCCGCCGCCCGGTGCCGGCGTGCCGGTACCCCCGGTTCCCGTATAGCGGCGGTTCGGGGCCGCTCTCCGGCGCCGCCTGGGGCCCGCGGAGCGCGGGGCTGCGGCTCGTGTCCCGCCGGGACAAAGGGCGCATTCACCTGTGCCCTGCCCACGCCGAAGAAGGAAGGAGGGGGAGGGAGAAGGGCTCCGCTAAATGCGGCCCTTCACGCTCCTGCTCCGCGCCTTTGGCTCGGCTCTTTCTTCGCTGCTCCTTCCCAACTCGTCGCTCCCACAGCCTGGCAAAAAGCTGAATGTAGGAGCAGTCCTCACTTGAAAAACTACATTTGTTGGTTTAATTTTTTTCCTTCTCCAAGTACCACCGTCTCCTATCCTTTTCCTGTGCTGGTTATTCTGAAAAGGCACTTTTGTCACGCAGCAGTGTGGACGGTCATTATCTCATGCAAACTCCGTATTAGAGGGTATGTCAGCATTTAGTGGCTGACTGGCATTGCAGAGCAGTCCGCCTCAGGAATGTTTTCATTTCTCCACGCAGAGCTCATCGTGCCTTTCCCGGGATGGCTCTGCAGAAACCACGCCAAATTCCAGCTCTCTCTTTTTTTTTAACCTTGGGAACATGTCAGCATTCTTCCTTGTTAAGAGAAGCTCG